>NC_084813.1:23466952-24066952 GCF_963583255.1 Pyrus communis | reverse complement strand
AAGTGAACAAGAGTGTGCATGTGAGAAAAAATGGCGAAAATCACTTTTCTTTTGAGAAATGACCTTCCCACAAAACTTTCCTTTATCAATTTTAATCAATCTTGTACTTTGTAGCTTATATTTCATGTATTATTATTTACGAATCCTCAATTGTTTATGTAATAATGTGTATATTTAAGTCTTTGTTAGCTCGATTAATTGAATTGCTGCTTCATATTCTAACAGTTTAACTTTTTGAATCTTGTGGTATGTCATGCTTAGTGTTGCTGTTTATTTCTCCGCATTTCTCTCCAAGTACAAGATGGAGTTGCACAATGGGTGTTTGTCTCTCGAAGTACAAGATGGAATCCCACGTTAGTGTTAGTTTGAAATACATTGTAATTCCATGTTCATTTCTTTGTTTGCCTTTACATTGTAACCAATGAAAAAAAGTACGTAAGCATTTTGACCAATAATAGTTGTGACTCGGTTGTGGAATAGGCCGAGTTAACTCGGTGGTGTTAGTTCGCAATGTCTAATTTTGGAGTGAACGAGTTAACAAAATCTTGATGTGGGGTGATGAGGAGGGCCTGCAAATCTCGGACGTTGACTGTAACCTTTCTTCAATTTTTTTAAGGTCAAGTGGGCACGGTGAAGGTCTGGACCGCTTTCACAGTACGTTAAGCTTTGCGATTTGCTTCTGCCACTCTCCCTATAACTTCTTTTGGATAATCAAAAGACAGTATTGCCCTTGTTCACGAGCACTGTGTTTGCAATGTAAGTGATGATATGCAGTGGCAATGTTGAGTTTTTGGACGATAGGGAGCGGATTTATCAAATCAAGGGTGTTTAGGCAATCACGTCCCTATAAATCAAGGGTATCTTTGTCGGCTATGAGAGAATTGACGCTGAATGGTGGTGTGTCCAAAGAACATTATTTTGATTTTCTCAACACTCTAACGACGTCGTTTGCGGTACCTCATTCCCCATGTTCAAAATTCGACCATACATCAGATGCATCGTTTAATTTGATGGCTGAACTTGCGTTCTTAAATTTAAACATTTCCATGTACATAGATTGTCAAAATGCATGCCCGGGAACTTTTATTAGGAGAGAAATTTACCAACGTCAAAAATATAATTGTGGACAGTATTCTGAATAAACTAAAATATAAAATGCCTAACATATGATTGACTTTGAATGCAACTACAAGGACCACCCAACCGTAGTTTTCACATCTGTGAGCACATGAAAAGAAAATCATTACAAGACCTAAACACCATCAAAGTAGCATTCTCATTTTAGCACTCTTTCCTTTCTCAGTGATTGTAGACGACTTTCAGGCTCGTATTCCATATAACACGTTCAGTGGTTCAATTTGTGAAAAATTTAACCACAACCAAATGAAGGGACACATGGTAGATGATTTTGTGTAGTGAGCATACACGAAGGTTTAGGATGGTAAGCAAAAATGCTTCCATAAATATACCTTAGCAGCTTATGCTATAGTTGCTACTAAGTTCAGTCCGAAATAGTTTTCATAAACCCAATTTTTCCTTCTATGCTTTATTTCAGTCTCTTTAATTCTTCACTAATTTATTCAATCTAATGACTAAAAATTAATAGTTGTGTAAAAAAACAAAGGGATGTACAAAAATCACTTCGAATAAAGATTAACCTTTTCACATTTTCACATTTATTGATTTTAACTGATTCTAATTTAATAGCTTATCCTTCACGCATTGTTCATACGTGTCGCCGATTATATATGCATATTTAAGTCATTGTTAGCTGGACAACATCGTTGCTCCACATCTTGACAGCTTAATTTTTTTAGAGCCAAGTGGTTGTCATGCCGAGTTTTGCAGTTCATTTGTCTGCATTTCTTTCTAAGTGCAATATGGAGTTGGACCGTTGGTGATAGTGACTTGATATACAACGTTGTGTCAATTCTCTTTTTGCACACTCTCAAAAGTGAAACTCTCCATAGACTCTCTGTCACCTCACAGTTTAACATGGTTCCCATGCCAACATTATAAAACATTGTGCCAAAAACATGAGGTGGTAGAGAGTCCATGAAGAGTCTCACTTTTACGAAAGTCCCTTTACCATTTCTCTACATATAATAATGTGTGTATTTAAGTCATAGTTAGCTGGATTGCTTCATTGTTCCATATTTCGACAACTTAACTCTAAGTGCGTATTTAAGTCATATTGTTGTGTAGTTTGTCTGTCTACATTTCGCTCTAAGTGCAAGATGAAGTTGCATGGTGGTGTTGGCTTTATATACATGGTTGTTTTGTGCAACTCTGCTTTTGTACACCCTTTTTTTTTTTTTTTGGTCCGATGACTCTTCTCTAATAATTAATGACAAATAGGATGTGCAAAGAGAAAATATGTGTGTGAAGATCACTTTCCTATCGAGACTTCACCTTTTCAAGTTTTTTCAATATAGATTTAATTAATTCTTTGACTCAATAGATTATACTTTGCTTACGGATCATACGCATTACCGGTTATACACGTAATAATGTGCGTATATAAGTCGATGTTCCATATCATGATAGCTAAACTTTTTTTAGGACCAAGTGGTTGTCATGCCTAGCTTTGTCATTTGTTGTTTCTACATCTCTTTTAAGTGCAAGATGTAGTTGTCCGAGGGTATTGGCTTGAAGTAAACAAGAGTGTGCATGTGAGAAAAAATGTCCAAAATCATTTTTCTTTTGAGAAATGACCTTCCCACAAAACTTTCCTATATCAATTTTAATCAATCTTGTACTTTGTAGCTTATATTTCACGTATTATTATTTACGTCTCCTCAACTGTTTATGTAATAATGTGTGTATTTAAGTCTCTGTTAGATCGATTAATTGAATCGCTGCTCCATATTCTAACAGTTTAACTTTTCGAATCTTGTGATATGTCATGCTTAGCGTTGCCATTTATTTCTCTGCATTTCTCTCCAAGTACAAGATGGAGTTGCTTAGTGGGTGTTTGTCTCTTGAAGTGTAAGATGGAATCCCATGTTAGTGTTAGTTTGAAATACATTGTAATTCCGTGTTCATTTCCTTGTTTGTCTTTACATTGTAACCTATGAAAGAAAGTACATAAGCATTTTGACCGATAATAGTTATGACTTGGTTGTGGAATAGGCTGAGTTAACTCGGTGGTGTTAATTCCCGGTGTTTAATTTTGGAGTGAACGAGTTAACAAAGGACTAGGATTCTCTCCTCTCCTCTTTTCATCCCCTCCTCTCACATTTTCTATTTTGTCTTTCTCTTTTTATAAAAAAATTAATATAAGATGTTAATGTGGTTTAACCGTGACTATTCAAATAGAAATGGAAGGAAAGGAAAAGAAAAGAAAAAAAAAAAAAAAAAAAAAAGAGAATCCTACTCCGTTAACAAAATCTTGATGTAGGGTGATGAGGAGGGCCTGCAAATCTCGGACGTTGACTGTAACCTTTTTTCATTTTTTTTAGGGTATATTATCAATTTCCCCCCTGAACTTGTGACCATTGGCCAATTTCCCCCCTGAACTTTAATTTTGGCCAATTTCCCCCCTCAACTCTCATAATTAGTCAATTCCCCCCCTGAACTTTAATTTGGCCAATTTCCCCCCTCAACTCTCAAAATTAGTCAATTTGCACCCTACTGTTAATTTTTTTTTTTTTTAATTTTCCATCTATTCTTTTCTTAATTTTCAATCTTTCTAATAGCTTCCAACAAAGTACTAAAATTAACATAAACTCACATGCATAATATAGGGTAAAATGTACAAAAACATAATACAGTTAGTATGTGACATGGGTTGATTATAAGAAAAAGTTATGAATCGGGTTTAAAGCATGTAGAAGAAGAAATAATAACAAAAAGAAATAATAATCCTAAACTCATGGATCAAACCTATTTCAATAAAATGGGTTATTCTTAATAAGGAGTCGAAAATTATGAATAGACTAGCCATTTTTTTACTAAAGCTCGATTCTCCGCAATTTACTTGAACTTAGCTTTCACTTTTATAAAGAAAATTGTATTCACATACAAAAATTTACACATCAATCCTTTTTGTTATCAATTTTGTATAGTCAAAAATCAAATAAAATTACTCTATACTGATTTATTATGACTAATAATACTATCTATGATAAATTGTAAAATTCTAAATTTTAATCTATTTGTAATAGGATAAAGATATAGGAACATGATTAACATACATCTTATTTAGTTTCTTACACACACTTGTTTAATTATGATCAAATTAAAAATTTAACAGTAGGGTGCAAATTGAGTAATTATAAGAGTTGAGGGGGGAAATTGGCTAAATTAAAGTTGAGGGGGGAAATTGACTAATCATGAGAGTTCAGGGGGGAAATTGGCCAAAATTAAAGTTGAGGGGGGAAATTGGCTAATGGTCACAAGTTTAGGGGGGAAATTGATAATATACCCTTTTTTTTAAGGTCAAGTGGGCACGGTGAAGGTCTGGACCGCTTTCACGGTGCGTTAAGCTTTGCGATTTGCTTCTTGGACCATCAAAAGACAGTATTGCCCTTGTTCACGATCTCTGTGTTTGCAATGTACGTGATGATATGCAGTGGCAATGTTGAGTTTTTGGACGATAGGGAGCGGATTTATCAAATCAAGGGTGTTTAGGCAACCACGTCCCTATAAATCAAAGGTATCTTTGTCAGCTTTGAGAGAATTGACGGTGAATGGTGGTTTGTCCAAAGAACATTATTTTGATTTTCTCACACTCTAACGACGTCGTTTGCGGCACCTCATTCCCCATGTTCAAAATTCGACCATATATCAGTGTATAAGATGCATCGTTTAATTTGATGGCTGAACTTGCGTTCGTAAATTTAAACATTTCCATGTACATAGATTGTCAAAATGCATGCCCGGGAACTTTTATTAGGAGAGAAACTTACCAACGATAAAAATAAAATTGTGGACAACGTTTTGAACTAATTAAAATATAAAATACATAACATATGATTGATTTTGAACGTAACTACAAAGACAACCCAACCGTAGTTTTCACATATGTGAGTACATGAAAAGAAAATCATTACAAGACCTAAACACCATCAAAGTAGCATTCTCATTTTAGCACTTTTTCCTCTCTAAGTGGTTGTACACGAATTTCAAGCTCGTATTTCATATGACACGTTCTCTATTTGAGTATCGCCTGGTGATTAGGGAGATTGACTCTGAGTCTTTCCGGTCCCGAAATGGTGGATTGTCATGGCAAAATCACGAGCTAATCTCCTTTTTAAGACATTATTATGACTAACTTAGTGTGATAGTTAACTCATTCTCCCACCCTCTTCATGAAGATAATATTATTTGTTAAAAAACATCTTATCAAACAGTTGATAATTCTTTAGATTTAGAATTCGTGCATTTACCCGTATTTAGATATAAACAGTTGAAAATGGTCTGATAGCTCAAAGTAAGCCAGTTCCGAAAAAAAAATGACAATTAAAAACTCAAAATACTGTGATTTTGATGGAACTTACTTTAAACCATTAAATAATTCTGAATAGCATATAGATATGCACGAATTTTAAATGCAGAAACTTTCAAATCCGCGCAGAAATATTAGACACTCGTTTGGAGCTTAGTGCATGGCCCTAATCTTACTTAGCACGTAATAAAGCACCTTTATTCCCTGACACGTGTAAGACAGCTGCTCACTGTCGATCGTGTGTGCTAACTTGGTCCCTTACGCTTGCCACGTGGCTTGGTAATCCGAGTTCATCCAGCAATTAAAATCGGATTACGATGGATTTAGACGCGGTGAGGGGGGAATGTTACGCTACGCACGCGATTACTGAAGTGCAGCGTGGTCCGAAAACCGTTGGGCTGCACTGATTCCGTTGTGCTTAATTAACGGCTGATTGGCTGACTAATGCTGTGATTAAAGGTGGGATTAGCGACGGGAATGGTGAAGCTGACGTCAGCAGGGCAATCATGAGCAGCTAAGGTTTACATCGAATGGCGTGCAGATTAATCAACAGCCGTTGCATCCATTGCATCGAAACTCACAATTCGTTGCTCTTTTCTTTTTTATATGATTTAACACGAGAAAGAAAAAGAGCGCTTTGCATAAGCAACTTTGAAGTTTTTCTACGCGGCTAGGAAATTAAGAAAAAATTCGAACCCCAAACAAAGAAAATGGATCATATTTTAAGATATGTTAGGAAGATTAAATTTGTAAAAAAAAAAATTGAAAACGAAATAACATGAAAGTTGATGATCGATTTATTACTTAAATGTCGATAAATATATCAATTCCTAATGGTGACATATCACATTTAGTCTCTCTATCATTATTTACATTTTATAATTTAAAAATTGTTTCAAATGTCAAAATTTAGTTTTTTTTTAGACAAGTTAGAGAACAGTCAACTTGAAGCCACCGGAATCATCATAGAGTTATCAAAACTAACCAAATTCTTAGAACTTAATATTCTCTTTATAAAAAATAAAAAATAAAAAATTCGAGCATTATAATTCATAAGCATTTGAGGATTTTTAGCTTCAATATGATGTTGAATAAACTCGTTTGAAAGTGTTTTTCAATGATTGAAAGTATTTTTTTTATGCAAATACTTTTTGAATTAATCGTTCGTAAAATGACAAGTGAATCCTTAAAAAATATTTTATTGTTTCATGCAATAAGCACATAACTGGTGCTTTGCAAAAAGCACTTTAAGTACTTTTAGAGTCCAAAAACATTTTCTAGCAAAATGGGGTTTCAATCATTTTAAAAGTAGTTTCAAACAAGCTTCTTAAACTTTTAGAGATTAATGATTGTCCAACATAGTATCATAACTTTGTTGGATGTGTAATCTTATAGTACAACTGTACAAATATGCCTAAAGTTTCAAGTTCATACCTCAACTCACGAATTAACATTTAACTCTTATTTTAATCTTGTTCTTCTACCCCTTTCAACTATAAACCTTTAACGAATGATTAAGGATCAATATTTTGGAGATGAAAATCTTGAATCACAATCAAAGTAAGGGCCATATATGTAACAAGGCACATGGGAATTTCAATATATGAGGATACATTGCCTTAATTAGAGATTTAGACCAATAATTTTCTTAGGCCATCAATCCCACTGGCTAAATTGCTAATGGGAAACAGAGCTGTATGACTTTGTTGCTGGATTTCATTGGTGGAGCCCATGGTTTTTAATGGGATAAGAAATTTTCAGCATGTCGGGAAAACGTCCCAGTACACTAAATATCTTATTTAATTAGTTGGAATTTTTTTTTAAGTGTTCAACCAATTGTATTTTCACATTTTGTCTACCGAGGAATATTCGTGTCACCCTAAAAAGTCACTCCGATGGGACTTGAACTTTCAACTTGTGAGCTAGCCCAAGTTCCTCAGTCCTATGTCCCGACCATGACCGCGGGTTGGATATAGGGACAGACCACCTCCCTCACACCTACAAACTTCCCATCCTTTAGGGACACCGTCACATTTTGTGGAGTGGTATCACTGCCATGACAATTACTTGCTCTCTGCTCCTCTTAATTTCTTTTTGTTTCTTAAACTTTTTACATTTGTCTATGTCAATTTGGTCGTAGCCTGTCTTGGACTACGATGGTTATATTTTTTGGAGAATTTTCTTGTGTACGACTGTCGCATGTGTTAATAACTTCTCATACATGAAGGGTGGAATAAGACTAGGTTATAAATTCATGTTCTTGGTGCAATGAAAAGGACACTTAATCGATTTGGCACGTAGCAAAAATATTTGCTGATCGATCCAAGTTTATCAAATTCACAACTCCATAACGATACTATTGCAGGTCAATATGCTTATTTGCTGTGAGTCACATCTTCAATCTTATCATATAGGCTTCCCATACATGGATGGACTAGGTTGGACATATAGGAAAATGACTCCTGCGACGTCCTATCTATCCTGCCTTTCTTGATGTAACTATTTTCGGGTTTTGTTAAGAATTATATTTCGGTTTCTTAGCTTCAATGCAGATATGTTTTATATCCCCGTTGTTTAGGTATTTATTTTGGCATTCAAGACAAAAGTTTGATTCTTGTTTGTCAATGTACTTCAATAAAACTTTGATTTCTCATGATATACTTAGATGAAAATTTGATTATTTTAGCATTCACGATGAAAATTTGATTCTTGTCTACATGGTTTTATATCTCCGATGTTTAAGTATTTATCTCTCCCTAAATTTTCATTTGCAAACAATTCAAGAATTAATGAAAATGCAAAAATCGTAAACAAAAATTCATCGGATGACTTAAAATTTGCTAAACAAATGGAAGTACAAAATTCAAATTCCCCAACCAATATTAATAATGCCTCATGTTACCATTGCACAGGTGCCAGAAGATAGTGCCACAATGTGAAAGCTCAGCTGCCAAAATAAATCAATTCGGACTTGGAAGAAAAACAACACACCTTCTTCAATCATACAACAAAGCCAGTAGTGATGCATTTGGACCATCAGACAGTTCCCTACCATCCAATAATATATAATGGTCGTTTATATTAATATCACACAATCATTGAAATATAAATGTGATATTGATGTTATAAGGGCATTTCGTAGCTTCATTTTTTTTTCAAGTTCTCCTTCTTTTCTCGGCAGTGTTAAATTGTGTGGTGTCGGTATATAATATTGTGTCGATATTAAATCGTGGTATGAAAAATATTTGCAAATTACTTGGCTCATTTCGTATAAGAAAACAATTATTCTTATATACAAATCACAGATCAATAAATATGCATAATATCCACTAAATGCATGTAAACGGAAGATTATGTACATGTATAAACGACTCAAACCATGTTTTTGTTTCTAAAGAGAGGGTCCTAATTACGGAGAAGAGCCAAGTATTTATCATGGATTATCTCTTTCGTAGCAAGCATTAGCTTGTAATTGTTTTCTTGGTCAAACTTAAAAACAATGCTAATAATTTACGCATGCATTGATAACCGCCAATGACTGAGTTAGAGGAGCTAAGAGTCTAGAAAGTAGTCTCTCTTGTATTTTGGTAGATAAATGTTAAGAAGACTCTTTCAAAAGTAGAACTCTTTATGAACTTTCTGTCACCTCATGTTTTTAATACACTATTTTTATAATGTATTTACGGAACTGTAAGATGACATTGTGACAAAAAGTTCATAAAAAATTCCCACTTTAAGACCCTCCTTAACCTTTATCCTTTTGGTATCCAATAGACCCAATAATGCTGGTCTTTTTCCATTTAATGTTGTCTGATTTGCTCATTTACCTAACCAACCAATCAATCAGTGCCAAACTATTTAATTTATTTATTTATGGAGGAAAAAGTCAAAAAAGAATTCAATTATTAGACACTAAAGATCCAATCTTAGTGCTTAATTAATTAAGTCCTAATCATTCGAACTGGTGCATCAACTTTTACGGTTAAGGCCAAGTTACTCAGTAGGGCAGTACTAAGCTGTACTTTGACAAAACTAGGAGAAATTAGTGTGCCAAAAATACGGATCAGTACATAAATATCATAATACAAGTGGTTAAAATTTTTTTTTTTTTTTTTTTTTTTTTTGAAGTATCATGATCCAACTACTTTTAATATGACCTTAGTGTACCGTGTTCTCGACAAATTATAAAATATCTCTGCACCTCGGGTCCAAAACAAAATCATACATTGTTACGGTAAAACTAAAAGGTGCTACCAGAGATCGGTGAAACATTAAAAACTACAATATTGACCATTGATCAGTACTTAATAGATGTGACATTCTGCACTTTTTTGTTTTGTTTCCCATTAAATGGGTTAAGGCAACAACCAGCATCACTTTAAAAGAGCAGTTGCGTGTTTCTCCAATGGTCATGGTGGTAAAGTATATGACCTACATGAACATGGGTTATTAGGGATAACCAAATAGGCCAAATTAATGTGTATATGATCAAGATTATTGGGTACGTTAAAGAACTTTTTTAATCCCTGTGTTTCACTAGCTCGAATTTTCAATATGGTTTCATCATTTTCCATTTGGTCGATTTGGTTAATTGATCGGTCATTTTCGTCAAATTTATGCATTATTGTGCATAGATTACTCATAGAGGGACTCACATATCGTAGTTGATTAGTGCAAAGTTATGCCAAATTAATTAAGATTATCAATGCGATAACCATTTCGTTTTCAGATTTATATCTTTGTTTCCACATTTTTTTTCAAAACTAAAATGTGAAAGCTATTTTTGCAAATTCATTGATATATATATTTGAGTTCCGACTTGAAAGCTCTTTGAAATTCAAAACCAAAAGGTATGCATAAAGTGAGACTAGTGACAGCGAGTGAGTAGTACTCCAACGGGTATGTGAACCAAAAATTATTGCAGAGTTTAACCCCCAAAGAGTATGCAGGAGTCTAAAATGATGGCCTATGTATCAAGAAACACAAGTTCCAGCTGGGTGGATTGAGCAAACACTAACACATGAGGTTTGCCAAATCATCGACACCAAACTCGATTGCTCGTGGTTCTTACACATGGCAATAATTATTTATGATGGCTCTGCTGCCACAAATTTCACTCCTATATTATTGAAACAAAGATATAATTAAAACAATATTTCTTTATAGAGACTTATGAATATTTATCTTTTAAACAAACAATATTTTACCGTAAACTAATTTAAACTGTGAGATGGACAAGATTTCAACTCGGCTATCGAAGGTAACAGATCTCACAGAGAAACCAGAAATATTCTTGGAGATATGGAGCAGTAATGATTCCATGAAAACCCAGATATAATTAAAACAATATTGAAACTTATATTATTGAAACAAAGATATAATTAAAACAACATTTTTTTATAGAAACTTATAAATTGTTTAATACAAACAATGTTCTACTGTAAACTAATTTAAACTGTGAGATAGAAGATTTTCAACTCAGCTATCGAAGGTTACAGATCTCACAAAGAAACCAGAAATATTATTGGAGAAATGGAGCAGTAATGATGACAGGAAAACCTAGGGTTTCAGAGAGTGAAGAACGATCAAGAACTCAAAACTAGTCTCATACAATTCAACGGATGTTTCTTCGTTAACATTACAAGAGAAAGCCATCTGAGCCTTATACAACTGCAGACATAATTAGTGATACCTAATCAGAAACTAATCATTAACAAAAAACGCCATGATTAATCGTTACAACATGCGGTAGAAAGTGGGGAAGCATTTGGAGTAATCAACACCCAGAGCTGTAATTAAAGTTGATCAACAGTAGAAAGTAAAACCTAGATATAACTAAAACTAATCATTAACAAAAAAAAATACCATGATTAATCGATTCACTAAACTAATTAACATGCAGACTGTCGAAACTAATTTAAATATTGCACTGATGCGGAATATATATGGACTAGCTACTACTCAGGAGAGAGTGAGCACATCCGCTCAAACCAATGTAGCTCCGGCCACGTAGTGGAAAGGATCAACTGGGCACAAGCTTATCTCATTAATGGCGTCTGACAAGTCTACCTAACAGACCTTCACATTGTTGTACACAGTTTGAATAATTTCTCTGGGTGGTGGTGGTGAATCAGCTCAGCTCATATGAGGCATGTGAGAAGCCCGTTGTTTGACTAATACCCAGTGGTCCTACGTGCATGCTGCTCCGATCGGGCACCGGGTCCCCCGTTCAGGTCCGTTTCGAAACGTAGGACTCAATTTGCATTGTTAGTCCATGATTCTTAATGAGATTGGTACTATTGTCCAACTCACTACCATGAGTTGTTGTGTAATGACGAGCTATCCATTTGCTTCATCTGTCCTTAGGAACATGGATATGAATTACCCTATAGTACATCCTTTCGACTGCTACAAGTTCACAACTCAATTCATTTGTTTTCCACTTCAGTACAACAACCTGGATCGATTCACTAAACAACAAAAGAAAACCAGTTTTTCAAGTTAAATCTATCTATGACATCATGAAGGAATATTACTATTCAACTCACCATGGCTATCTCAACGATTCTTCGGTCCCTCAATTGATCACTCCACCACCACCAACCTAAAAGAGCCCCTAATGAAGGGAAAAAAAAAAACAAAAAAGATAGGATAGGATGCCCAAACAAAGGCCATTTTAAAGCAAAAACCACTCTATAGGGGGTCAATTCACCGCAAACAAGAAGGAAAAAGCTCAACTACTTACATTTTCTCTTTTTTAGCCCCCCTCTTACCTGATCGAATGGTTTCGGTAGCTCGAGTCTTCAATAGTCAGGAGAGCTTGACAACATCAATTCTCAAAATACCTAATCCCTAAGACATATCTACCCCTATTCCATGCATTCGGCTCGTCAAGTGCATAAATAACTATTCGTTTCCTCTCCCGATGGTTAAGAGTAATGTGTCATATATATTTTAATGTAAAAAAGAATAATTTAACGATAAAAGTTTCAGGCAGCCTTATCACCAAGAGCGGAGCTAGAATTTTTGAAAACGATACGAAGAAAAGGAAAACAAAATAAAAACCAAGAATCACCAATTAGGGTTTGAAAATGGGAGGTTTTAGTAGAAAATGGGGTGATAGTCAATTGTCCACAAATGTCTAACCCTAGTTTTTATCATTTTATGTGCTAAAATGGCAAAAGCCCAAAATCTTTCATCATAGCCCCAAAGCTAATTAGGCATGAAGCTGCCCTGGGCTACAGCCCAATGAGCATAGTGAGACATTATTATGAGAGTATCTCACCATTAATTCAGATCGCCAAGTTGTCTTATTGGAGTATTTGTCTAATCTAACCTTTGCTTCCTTTTAATCCCACCCAAAAATAATCAAAAGCTTGGGCTTAGGGATTTCTATGAAACCCTTATACAAAAAGACCAAACGCCAAAAGGCAGAATTGTGACAACCTTGCGGAAGAGGGGGAAAAACCCCATTTATATCTGGCGTGGCACACCTCTCTTTGTAGTCCTGTCCATGAGTACTTTCTTTTGGGCAGATAGCCCATGTTTATTTCTTACTTTTGGACAAGAGCACTATGTTGCAAATCTGTTAATGTTATATGCTCATCTTATCTTTACACTGTGGGCTACTAAAAGAGTGGTACCACGTGAAATGGTGTACTGGAAAAATGTTAAACTTCCATATCGAAGGGTTCTACTATGATTGCATCAAGATTTTTTTGGGATAAAATTTCAGATATGTTAAGTTTTGCAAGTGTTTAAGTATCAAATTAGTGTTATTAATAGCGGATCGTTTCACTGCTTCCCTCAAATAAAATACATTGGTTTTATTAAACCTTTCCTCTAATAGGAAAAAAGAGAGAATTTTGAGAAAGTGCTAGTTGTGATCATGCATGTGGCTTTTAAACAAAATTGAGCCCCTCCCCATGTGGAAGTTGGATCATGTTCACATGAAAGAACAAAAGTACTTGAATAAGGCATAGCTTCGGTCCTTCTTTCAGTGATGTACCTTGCAATGCATGACACTTTTTATATTCTTGCAGGTTTAGGCATCATCCATTTCATTTATGTATGATTGTGAAATCTTGTTGTAAAAGTTTCTCAAGGTGGTGCAATTTCTCCCCAATTGCCAATGCCAATCTGAGAAATTGAGGATACCCTACAAGTTTGTTTGCCCATCGATTTGGTAATTTAGAGGATGTCACACATCATAGTCGAGCATATATGACAACATATGCCTTTCAATTTAGAGAGTTATCAGAAAATTTAAAGTTATTTTGCGTTCAGTCGTGTGAAATCTACTCCTTTTAATTTATAATACAGTAGTATATGATAAACTAATAAGCAAGTTTGGTCTTACATTATTTATTTATTATAAACCTATGCACTTCTCATGTCATATAAGATGGTCAAACCTTAGTTATTATTAATTTTGATTAGCAATGTTTTATAAATTTAGATAAAACATAACACGAGGTCTTAATTCTCATTTTCTTTGTTGGTTTTGTTAATTGATAGATATTGTTGTTCCATGAGGTCTTCTTATATTCACAACGCGCTTCACATAAGCCTAATACATCAATTTTTGTTGAGTGATGTGAAAGCATGAATCGTTGTTGTTAAGCCTCCATACGTATGCGTAAACTACTCTAACGCGTCAACCCAAAACAAATATACAAGGGAGAAAAATTAAGCACTAAATGTAACACACACATCTAACATTCAAGAGAAATTTACCTACAACGTAAAAGGATGTTACGATAAATATGTCACAGATCATGCATCATCATGCGCTTAACTATCCTATATAGCAATACATTATTGATTTATCGTTCCATCATTATGACATTCTTGTTGTCTAAAAGCTCTTTGCCTGATCTAGATACATAAAACAAGTACAAAATTTTGGACTATGGATGTAAACCCTAAGAGCATCTCCAATGGAGATGTCAAAAGATAAATGTCAAATGTTAATTTGATGGCTGACGTGGCAATATCAGATTTTCTATTTTTCCAACTAATATGTTTTTTTGTTATAAATCATATTTGTTGGACCCATTTAAAAAATAATAATAATTAAAATAAATTTTCAAGATCTATAATTGGAGCATTAATGAGACTTACACAATAAAATAATTAAAAATGATTTGACATCACATTTTCTCATATATCAAATTTGAGATATGAAAACTCAGATGTCAATCCACATAGATTGATGAATCGATTGGAGCTTGCTCCTGTCTTCAAATTTGATTACATAACTTGTACTTATAATTTAACATCTTCTTTAGAGATGGTCTAAGAAATTGCAGTTGCCATAGGGATGAAACGGAAACAGAAATGTCGGTGAATCCGTTGAATGTAGAGCGTTGAAACATAATTCACCCAGCCATTTTTGATTGGCACAGAGAGACTGAGACATGAGATTTGGACCAGAGACGAAAAGGGATGGGAAGCACAGTATGCGCACTTTTGTCAAAGCCACAAACGCATGCAGATCTGCTCTGGCTCATGTGCTATCGTCAGTCGAAGCACATGCAGGTGCAGTAGAGATACAAAACCCTTAAGACTTTTCTTTTAGCTTTTCTTCTATTTCTTTTTGTTTCTGTATTTCAATTTTGTTGTTCTTTGTATGGAGCAGGTTTACTGTCACCATAGCTATTTTATCAAACAACACAAAAAATATATTATTAATCTAAACATTATGCGGTGATGAACCGTTCATATAAGTTTTCATTTTTTAGTATTGTGTGAGAATTAAAAACATATATATTTATCTAAAAGAATTATTATTGATACTCTAAAATGAAATTTCCGTTTTCTTGAAATCTCTGTCCATTATGACATTGGAGGACCCTCAACTCCCTTAACTACCTCTACCGTCCCTTCTTAAATGCACCGTTTGCCTCCATTTACTTGTTTAAAGAAAAATAAAATATTAGGGCACATTATTTCACGAAGGACGAGTTTGATATTGAATTATTGTTATATTATACGATCTAGTCAAATTCTCAACTTTGTTATTGTATGAAAGAGAGAAAAATTAGGAAGGTAATAATTCCACTTTTTGCTTAATAATTTATTTGATCACAAAGTTAAAACAATATACCTAAAGAGAAAATAAAAGTGCGGAAATTAAAAACTCTACATAAACTTCATTGAACTAGTGGGCAACTTTGCCCTCCTTTTTTAAGGCTGAGCATGAGCATGAGCCCCTTTGATCCATAGCGACCTGCCAAGTTACCCAACTAGTTCACCTTTACAAAGTACCTTTCTTTCCCTTCCATTTAGGCTTACCATTTTTGTACCAAAATAATAAATTGCATCCATCCATGGACAGGAGAAGGAATTAGGTAGAATGTAGGGATTTAGTATTTTGTTTCTAAGTTTCCAATTTAGTAATATCTTAAATTAATTGGTTGATGCAATGCTATCTGAATTTATGAATTGCTTGGCGCCCGGAGTTATGCCTCGCTTATGTAATTGTAATCAAAATATGAGGAATTGAATTGAGATGAAGTAACAATAAAATTGCGTTCATACAAGTAGTTTACTAACTCACCTGAATCTGAATAAAAATGAATATGATTACTAAAATACCCTTTTTCTAGATACTATATTTGTATGCTAATTAATTGCATAATTTTTATTCAAATTAATTGTATCATTACTGATGGAGAAAAAAGCATTCCCACAAGTCACACTCTTCTATTTTTATATTTTCATCCGTCAAAACTTAGTTAAGTTGGTTAGAATTTTGTACATTTTTTTTTTTTAAAGTAGGTTATTGTTTATACATACATCCGTGTGTGTGTGTAATAAAATAAAAAAGATTTCATCCATACATCCTGCTGCCCATGTGATGATGTTTTTATATTAACACTAGATTCAGAAGGATATTTTGAAGCAATGATGAATCAAGAAGACAAAAGTTTGGATAATGTTTGAACCTCTTTCCCCTTTTTAATAGTAGGTTAAGCCATGCTTAACCTTTGCTTCATCCTAGCCACTCAATTAATGTGCCTGCACACTTGTCAGTTGATGCTAAAGCTAGCAGACCTAGTACACTGTGTGAGTGTTTTTTCCCCAACAATTGCATGCTCATTGATTTTCTGCTATTTATAGCCCCACACTACCAAGTACCCACTACCCACCACGCTTGAATCTAAATAACTCCCCCTTCCTTCTCTTCTTGTTCACATCTCCCTCCTCTTGTTCCCGAGGTTATTTTTGCCATTTCAGGAGGGGATTGTCTGTAACAATGGCCATGGCTAAGTTCTTTGCTGCCTTGTTCTTGGCTCTCCTTGCCATCTCCATGCTTCAAACCATGGTATGAACTCAAATATTTATCTTTACACCCCCCAGAAGTTAAAAAGGAAAAGAAAACTTTTTTCCAATGACAATAAAGGCCACCTACATTTACGAACTAACATATTTTGTTCATCAATTTTGTTGCAGGTTTTGGCAAATCATGGGCATGGAGGTCATCACAAGGGCAATGTAAGCTCTCTCACACACAGACCCACTATTTATACCGAGCAAATAATGTGTATTGTTCTATAAAGATTGAATCTTTATCTTCTTTTTTTATGAATTATGATGATGAAATGTTTTCATTTTGATTAAATGTTGTTTATTTTTTTGTGATTTCAGAATGCCTATGGACCTGGGAGTCTCAAGAGCAGCCGTAAGTAGACAATCTCACAACCTGATTTTCTTCTCTTCTTTTTTCAACATGGCGATATTTCAAACTATTTTAATATGTACCCAAAAAAATAAATTTTTTTAACTTGGATGCAACCGTGCCACTAGCAGGCAAAAACACTAAAAATATTGTTTTGATCAACGGACTTAACATACTTCCCTATTAACATTTCTTTCTTGATACTAAAGTAAAGATTTTTCTTTAGCCAGAAGAAGAAAAAAAAGCTTGAATTTCTCTTCCCAGTCAAGTTCTTGATGATCTTTGACCTTTTTACTTTAAAAAGTCACTTCTGATACTATTTACTTACAACACATTTTTATCATTTTGATTAAAACTTAAAGTTTTAATCCATTTTCGTTACTTTTTCTTATGTTTACTTGTTGGTTTGAAAAAGCAGTGTGACTGTTACAATTTCGGTTTTGTGACTTTTGACTGTCTCTGCGTGTGTGATAAAATGACCAGAATGCCCGTCAGAATGCACGAGGAGGTGCAGCCAGACGCAGTACCACAAGCCCTGCATGTTCTTCTGTCAGAAATGCTGCAAAAAGTGCCTATGTGTGCCTCCTGGGTTTTACGGGAACAAGGCCGTGTGCCCTTGCTACAACAACTGGAAGACCCAGCAAGGAGGACCCAAGTGTCCCTGATTAATTTATCCCTTAATTAACTATATATAATAATAATAATATATAATATAAGTTACATATATACATGAAATGTATGAGTTCTCTTTTGAACTGGGTTTGTTCTGTTGATTTGAGAAAGACTTGAATTTGTCATTGTCTTGCCAATTTCCAGTCACTGAGAATTTGGTTTGAATTAGAGAAACCCTAATATGTATTGTCATGAATGCAATTTCTGGTTTTATGAATGGAATAATTTTTATATTAAAATTTGCACTATCTTTTGTATTGTGGAGGGTGGAATCCTACTTGAGTCTTGTGCCCCCATAGTGGCCGGCCCAATGTGAGGGTGGTTGTCCACAGGAAGCAAGGGCGTACTCATGACTCATATCTATTGTGTGCCTTTTAAACAAGAGATTTTCCATTGTTTTAGTGGCGTTACCGATCTAATAAATGTTAGACATATGTTTTAGAGTGAAATTTCTGAAAGATAGCGCGTCAATGTTTAGTTGCATGAGAATATCTCACATTTTGAAAATTGTGGGTAGCACAAGACTCGATTTTGTGCAGTTTCATATGAACGATTATAATTAGTTACAAAATTTCAATTGAAAGTAGAAAACTACAAGAAATGTGATTTATAACTCGACAACTTATTATCTGTTTTGTGTCCCCAATTTTTTGTGTGTACTTCCCTTTTTTTCAATTGGATTGGTATCAGACGCCATTTAGAACTTGAAATTAAAAAGGTAAACAAATTACAAATACAAAAGTATGGAATTGACATTGTCTTCTGTACATCAATAGTTTGAGACATTAACATTTTCGCCCCTTTTTTCATATAAGTCATTCTCTCAAAATATGAGTTGTCTACTTTCGCGATAAGACTTCCCTTGTGTTGCATGTGAAAGCCTTATTTTTCCTCTTTTTTTTTTTTTTTTTTTTTTTTTTTCCCAAATCAATTAAGTAGACGTTATCGACATTTTAAGTAAGTCATCTTGTCGCGTCTCCTTGTGTGAATTGGGAAAGAAGGAACAATGCATGATTATTTTATTAGAGTGTTAACAATCATTACAATTAAAATGGGCCACAAGCCCCAAAAGCTTTAGCTTGAACAAAAGTCCTAAAGATTATTTGGGCCTCTATCTTTAGAATGTGGGCCTATCCTATTTGCAAGCAGTAAGGCGGTAACCGGTACCACATAGAGTAAGATTTTCTCACCTCCAAATGTCCTTCCCTCCAATCCTTTCCTCTCGTACCCTCCCCTTTTCTCCCTCTCTATGAAGAAGTCAACACCATATGTTGACATGCTTAATCGTGACTGTTCAAATAAGAGAGGACCGAAGAGAAGGGGAATTTGGAGGAGAGAGAATTCTACTCCGTACAATACCCCATATATATGCCATCATATGAGGCAACAAGTATAATATATTAGTGGTTTTCCTCTGATGAAATGAATGGCTGTTTATATAGTTTATCCCTAATGACTAGTTTGCTCCTGTAGATATTAATAAAAAAATAGTACAGAAAAGTAAAATTACAAAACCACATGAATAAAACCCATAGGTACATTACATACTTTTCTTAAAGGAGAAGAGAGTTTACTGGTTTATACAACCATCGTTATTCACCATACAATACACAATTGTTTTAAATAAAAAGAACAGAGACACATACTATATGCCAACATTACAAACTCATAACTTCAGCTTTCCATTCAAGGTGATTCGAAACACCGAACTCCGAAGAAGAGTCTTTATATCAATATCGATGAGAAGTCATGTCATACTGTGCGACGCTGCAACTGAGACCTCCCCCGCTGCCAAATCGCCTTCACTTCGGTTCTGTGCACAACACTAGTTATTAATGAGAAATGTGTTATTAGATAATTTAGCATGGAAGAGTTCAAGGTAATAGGAACTAAATATCCGAGTCTGAGTCAGTGCTTGCTTACTCGTGTACCTGCCCACCATGCTATGAGATAGGATGGTAAAAGAAAACCCAATAAAGCCTGTGTGTATCAACCGTTATGGTGCTGAGTTAATCTTAACCTTAACAAATAAGAAACATTTTCTAAGAAGAAAATATATAGATTTAGTGTTGATTGATATCCCACTTACACAAAAGACAGTAAGCAAATCGCTATCCTCTCCATTTTCGTAGATGTAGTAGATATCTTTCATCACAAGAAATGTGAGGCACTGCAAGGCAATTAATTGGACATGTCAGCAGCGCATTCATTTCTATATTTGTGTGTGTGTGTATATTTGTATATGTAGTTCATGACAATTTGATTGATATATAACTGAAACTATTATGACTTAACAAAGATATATGATTAGCTTCTTGGCCTTACAATAACAGCTGCAATGCGACATAGTACACCTGCATTGAAATATTTACCACCATTAGCCAGCATAGCATGCTGTTGGCGGAGGAACTCTGCCGCTGCCTCTATCTGCGCAGTCCTTTGCGCAGCTTGCAGCCCCGCCTGATCAGTATCCACCGTAATATAAGTTCCATCTCTGCTACACATGCATCCATACGCATATATATCATATTAGGTACATGATCAACGTTAATTTATATGGTTATAACTATAGCTTTGGGGCATTGGACTTGCCTGATGCCAACAGTGACATTTTCGGTTTGAGCACTGGGCGGTGGTGGGGGTATCACCATCGTATATCCGGCCTCATAGGGCTGTGTATTCAGTGGCACAAGAGAAACAGAAAAGAAAAAAAAAAAATCATTTTTCATAAACCCTAAAACCAATATTTATATAGAAAAAAAAATGCAGAAATGAAATAAGAAGCATGCTATATAATATATACCTGATTGCAGATTTCACAAGTCATACTTAGCCTCTCGTTGATCCACTTTTGAATGCAATCCCTGTGAGCAAACTATACAGCGGAAAAGGAAGCCAGCCATATTAATTTTTGATGCCAAATTGAAAAATTATTATTTGAGCTATTTGCATGGTTTTTTTTTTTTTTTCAACCGATAAAAAGATAAATAATCATCATATTTGGACATACGAAACTGACATTATTGCTGACACATCTCTAATAAATAGGTCCTACAAACCTTCCAAACCTAAAGTTGACTAGCTGACACGTCTTTTTGAGGATAAAAAGCGTTACATGCATGTTCATATGCAAGTAATTAACAGCACATGTATGATATGTTGTACCTTAAGTGTGCCGTTGCAGCGGCAAGGAGCTTCGAGTTTGTGAAGGTAATCCTCCTCCTGGCAAATTCTGCATTCATTTTGTTCTCCAATACCAGATCCCTGCCCTTCTTCTATGTTCTCATTCGAGGATCCATGACCTGCTTTTATGTCTTCACTCAATGCCTCTACTTTCTCCATTGCTTCAGTGCTACTACTTTCGCCGGAGGCCGCCGATTTCTCTGCCATCTTGCTCCCGGTCTCCATCGAAGATTAAGTACCGTTACCTTAAAAAAAAACCATACAGATCAGTACTTTTTTACACACAAAAAAGCCTAATTTTTCAGCAGATCGGGCATGCATAATAAGATGCCACCAGACTGATCAGATCTTGAAACATGCAAAAAAAAAAAAAAAAGAATACATAATCACAATAACCAATTAACTGTAAGCATTTTCATTTACACGAATATGTAGAAAAATCATCAAATGTTTCCATGGGGAAAACTATTAAACAGAAGCAAATCCTTGAAAAATATGAGGAAAAATTGGGAAAGGTGGTCTCCTTAAACCCTAGACAAATATTTATATATGTTATATTATATGTGCATAACCGACCAAAAGAACTATATATACACACATAAAAATAGCTCGAAATCAGTACATATACAGCAAAATTAGACAGAATGCTCAAGGGTAATGAACTGAAGGAAAGAAAGAGATTAGAGAAAAAATGTACCACCGACTGGTGTTCTTCTCTAAGCTTCTCTCTTCTCAGACTCTCTCTCTCTCTCTCTCTCTCTCTCTCTCAGAGCCGTGCGTGTTTTTCGCTTTGCATCGAGGGCTTAGAATAGCTCACATTTATAACGCAGTGGGTGGACTAGGCTCGGAAGGAAACAAAGTTCATGAAATCAATTTGGCGCCCGGCATGCATGGCTGGGGATGGACGCGTAATCCAGTGTTTGTGCCACATAACCATGCTTTTGTGTTGCAATTTGCCCTTCCATTCAATTTCTTATGGTTTTTTCTCCTCTTGTTTTTATCTACGACGGTTACGCAAGGTTGGATATGTGTTCACGAATCCACAAGAGAAGTTAACATGTATAATTAGCCATGAAATTAATACATATTGAATTTCATGATTAACAACTGCACAATACTTGTGCCTTAATCAGAATGTCATTCATATTTTAATCACAATTTATAGATTGATTCTACAAATGTCAAAATCAAAGTACCACTCATACATAAGTATTAAACAAATTGATGATTCATAATGAGAATGCCAATTTTTACTAGAATCATTGATTTGTGCTATACATAAGGATAATTACATTAATGACCTCCATTTTTTTTTAGTGATATTCACACACTTTTTTTTACCTATCACATACCCTTGTTATGATCTTCTTCAATTTAATTAATTCAACAGCTAAAGTTTGAAAAGAGTGCGTGAGAGGTACAAATGAGTGTGGATAGCACCATCCTTTTTTTTTTTTTTTTTGGCAAAAAATGTGATGTATATTGATGGTTAAAAAAAATAAGCAATTACACTATGTATGGTTAACTTTCATATTCGAATATGAATGTGACCATATATGGGTGACCAAGAAGGTGCCCTAATAAAGTGTATGTGAGTATTGCGACTAATTAATAAATATGCATTCCTCACCTCTTAGTATAAAATATGTTGCTGTATTAAAACAAACAAAAATACGTGTATTTTAAATTTTAAATACTCAATAATTAGATATTTACATAGGGCGATGATAAAACTTCACACGTAAAGAAACTGCAATTCATAGTAATATTACAAAAAAGTACAAATAAAATGAAAAAAAAATTAAACGCATACATAACATAATGATTAGAGAGATCTCAGTAATTTTATTCGGATGAAAAGAAATGTAGCCATTCACAGTGACAAAATTGTAATTCAACACGATGATTTTTTCTGACAACAACTGATCAAATTCCGACAAAATTTTACTTTTAGGTTCGTTAGTGTTCTTTTATAACCTAGATTTGTTAGTTTTTTTTTTCTTTTTCGATAACCTAGATTCGTTAGTTATGATATGTTACGTAGACAATGGTAAATCAATACGACAAAATTGTAATACGACATGATTGTTTATTCGGCATAACGTTGCGACAAAAATATACTTTCGGCTAGATTTGATAATTATGATGTGTGCTATACGTAGACAAATGTAAAGGAATTGCACTTTTAAGACATGATCAATCAACTAAACCTAGTTGTGTTATACCTAAATGTAATGTTTAACTAGATTGCACTTTATTACAAACTTGCTTGGGTGTAAAGTTGAATAAATTATGTGGAGAGCTTATAATTCTAATACAGAAAGTCCATACCAAGTCTTTAAGATAAATAATATATGTCACCTTCTATTCACTAAGAAAAGAGCTAAGCCCAAAGTAAGAAAAGGGTTGGCCCACTAAAGGAACAGTATGGTGAATGGAGAAAGAAGAGGCCGTTAAAGTGAGGTCAACCTGTGTGGGGTTAGTTGACTATGTAATTAGGATTTCTTACAATTTTATAGTTTTGCTATTCTTTTGTAATTAGCTTGTATAGATATTGCTTCCATACAAAGAAGAATATTGTTCATGTTGTAATTCACTGGCCATTCATTATGGATGGCCACCTATCCTACTACTAATTTATTGTTCATCCCATCACAACTTTGTCTAAAGTTTTGTCTATAAAATGGATGAGAAAAAGGAGAGCAAATATACACAGATAGACAAACGGCTGGTAGAGGAAGAAGAGAGGAGATAATAGACAGAGTTATCTTTGTAATTTTATTATTCCAGATTATAATGAAAGCACCACTGCTGCCCCAAGGATGTACTCCAGTTACACTGACTGTAGAGAAACCTCATAAATTTTGTGTCTTGTTTATTTATTCCACTGCACACACACTGTTAGTTTTACAACAATTCAGAACTTCCCCAATATTTTAGCATGGTACCGTGAGCATGACGATTCTAGAATCATTCTCTCAACTACATACGTGATCCCCAAACTTTAAATTTCAACACACAAACCAAATCTCAAACACAACTTCTGATGCTACTCCATCAGAATCTTTTCATCCATGTTGGCAGTCGTTGTCTACGTCTGATGCTACTCCCGCAACTGTGATTGGGGAGAGCTCAATCTATCATAGAAACTCTTTGCATATGTACTCCATCTTGGTGGTTCCCTTCTTAAATTACAACTTGTTGTCTATGCTCAAATCACAGATGCTTTGTTTTGTGCTATTTCGGAGTATGGTTCAAGTTCTTCATTCTAATAATGTCGGTGAGTTTGTGAGTCATGAACTATCACAGTATTTGCAGGATCATGGAATAGTTCATCAGAAGTTCACTACGTACACTCCTCAACATAATGAGGTAGAGAAGTGGAAAAATCGTCAAATAATGGAAATTGTTCGGGCTTCTCTATTCGAAGCCAATATGCCACAATGTTTCTGGGGAGAAACCGTGATATCTGCAGCTTACCTGACTAATCGTGTTCCTTCCAGTGCCTTAAATTTTTAAACTCCAATTCAGACTCTTTATCAACATTTAGAAGTTTCACCTCAGCAAAATCTTGAGCCTCGGGTCTTTGGGTGTGTAGCCTTCGTTTATGTTCACAAGCACCAGAAAGTAAATTGGATCCATGTTCGGTGTGTTGGAAATTCAAATCAAAATAGGTTGCCATTGTTGAAAATCAATGTCAAAGTTAGGCATGGAAAGTTAGGCAATGTTAGGTATGGTTGAATAAAAATTATTAGGTGCATTTAATGTGTTTTGTGTGGTAATAAGTAATCTTAGTTTAATCATTTGGTTTGCTATAAATACCCAAGTTCTCAAGCATTGTAAATCATCCCATCCAAATCCCACTTCCAATTGTGAAGAAGCTTGTAAGCTTTCTTATTCCAATAGTTTGTAAACCTTTTCATATATCAAAGTTCAAGTGTTTTGCCAAAGCTTGTTGCTTCCCTCCTTTCTCTATTTCTTTCTTTGTCCAATTTTATTTGAGAGTGCAAAGTGAAAGAGGTGTGATAGAGTTTGTAAACTTATCACCCACATATTTTGGTATTGAGTTAGTAAACTGTCAAATACCAACAATTGGTATCAGAGCCAGAATACCACTCTGGCAGGTGCAGCAGTTATGGCGTCCAACTTAGTGCAACTCCAAGTTCCCACATTGAAGAAAGAAAATTATGAAAGATGGTGCATCCAATTCAAAGCATTGTTTGGATCACAGGAGCTATGGGAAGTTGTCAGTAGTGGGTATGTTGTACCCACTGCCGAGCAAGAAGCCGTATATACTGCGGATCAAAGGAACACTCTCAAGGACTTACGAAAGAAGGACCAAAAGGCGCTGTATCTTCTATACCAGGGTTTGGAAGATTCAACGTTCGAGAAGGTTGCAGAAGCAACAACGAGCAAGCAAGTATGGGATACACTCAGTACAATCTACAAAGGAGTAGATCGAGTCAAGAAAGTGAGGTTACAATCACTTCGAGCAGATTTTGAAACTGCTCATATGAATGAAGGGGAGAGCATCTCCGACTATCACTCAAGGCTCATTGTGATAGTAAATCAGATGAGGAGAAATGGCGAGAGACTCGATGAAGTACGAGTTGTGGAGAAGATACTCCGGTCACTCACATCTAAGTTTGAGCATGTGGTGACTGCCATTGAGGAATCCAAGGATTTGGAGGTGATGAGCGCAGAAGAGCTACTAGGATCCCTCCTAGTTCACGAGCAACGCATTCAGAAGAATGCAAGCCCCACAACGCTAGAGCACGCTTTGGAGTCAAAGTTGAATATTGACAAACCAAATAAAGGTCGTGGGCAGTGGAACTCACGTCGTGGGAGCTCATCCAACCGTAGCCGAGGACGAGCCCGAGGAAGAGGTCGAGGCTATGCACAAAATCAAGGTCAGTCTCAGGAGTGGAGATCTACTCGAGGAAAGGCGCATATCCAGTGTCACAACTGTAAGCAATATGGACATTATGCCAATGAATGTTCACATAAAAATGGTGAGCATGTCAACATGGCAGAATCAAGTGGAAATACTGATGAAGAACTTACAGTCTTACTAGCACACCATGATTCCAGTAGCCAACAAGATGTTTGGTATTTGGACTCTGGTGCAAGCAATCACATGTGTGGAAAGAAGGAGTTTTTTGCCGAACTCAAAAAAGGGGCCTATGGATCTGTAAGTCTTGGTGACTCCTCAAAGTTGCCAGTTGAAGGCAAAGGGAAGATCAAGATCATCCAGAAGGATGGAAGAGAAGAATACATCTCCGATACCTACTACATACCAGGTATGAAGAGCAACATTCTGAGCATTGGTCAACTGCTCCAGAAAGGGTACATTATACATATGGAGAACATGCTTCTCACTCTCAGGAATGCAAGGAGAAAGCTTATTGCACGTGTTCGAATGTCAAAGAACCGGATGTTTCCGTTGAATTTGAACACAAAGATTGGAAGCTGCAACATCGGTGTAATGGAAGATGAGTCATGGAAATGGCATCTTCGATTTGGCCATCTTAATTTCAATGGCCTAAAGTTGCTGTCAAGTGGAGGAATGGTTCGTGGTCTACCCCAGATTCAAGCCACACGCCAAGTATGTGAAGGTTGTGTGCTTGGCAAGCAAGCACGACTATCGTTCCCTGTTGGTGATACATGGAGAGCAAAGGCACCACTGCAGTTGGTGCACACAGATATATGTGGTCCATTGGATCCCATGTCTTATGGAGGTAATAGGTATTTTATTACCTTCATTGATGATTTCAGTAGAAAGACTTGGGTCTATTTTCTTAAGGAGAAGTCAGCTGCCCTAAAATTTTTCAAGGAGTTCAAGGCACTCACAGAGGCAGAAAGTAACCACAAGCTTGTGGCTGTGAGATCAGATAGAGGTGGAGAGTACACCTCCAATGCTTTCCAAGCATACTGCAAGGAGCAAGGAATTAGGCATCAACTTACTGCTGCCTATACCCCACAGCAAAATGGGATAGCCGAAAGAAAGAATCGAACCATCCTTGACATGACAAGGTCCATGCTTAAGGAGAAGAATTTGCCAAAAGAGTTATGGGCAGAAGCTGTAGCTTGTTCGATTTATTTGTTGAATCGATGTCCAACAAAGAGTGTCAAGAGGATGACACCACAAGAGGCTTGGAGTGGATACAAGCCGAATGTTACACACCTAAGAATTTTTGGGTGTGTTGCATATGCTCAAGTTCCAGAAGCCAAGAGGAGGAAACTTGATGATAGAGGTGAGAAGTGTGTGTTTGTGGGCTATAGTGAAGAGTCCAAGGCATACAAGCTCTACAACCCACTAACTGGCAAACTAGTGGTTAGTAGAGATGTCATCTTCAGTGAGGAAGAGACATGGACGTGGAACAACAAAGAAGTCAGTAAAGAGAAGATCGTCTCCACTAATTTTGAAGAACCAGAAGTTGTACCACCGATTGAGCAACAGCCTGCTCAAACAATCACAACAACTCCAGTGCACAGAATTGCAAGGAGTGGTCCTACATCTAGTGAGGAAGGCAGCTCCTCAACTCCAGTGAGGTTAAGGAGTCTCACAGAGATTTATGGACAAGAAGAAGAAGAAGAAACCAACCTTTTCTGCTTGTATGCAGACCACGAGCCTTTCTCATTCAATGAAGCTGTGGAAGAAGATTGTTGGAAGAAAGCCATGGAAGAAGAGATCCATGCCATCGAGAAGAATGACACTTGGGAGCTGACAAAGCTCCCACCAAATCAGAAGGCTATTGGTGTCAAGTGGGTTTACAAGATCAAACGCACTGCAGATGGGAGTGTGGATCGATACAAATCAAGGCTTGTAGCAAAGGGCTACAAACAGAAGTATGGAGTGGACTATGATGAAGTCTATGCTCCAGTTGCGAGACTTGACACGGTAAGATTGCTAATCTCTCTTGCCGCACATCATAAATGGAAAATTTATCAACTAGATGTCAAGTCAGCCTTCCTTAATGGAGTACTTGAGGAAGAAGTGTACGTGGAACAACCGGAAGGCTTCCAAGTACAAGGAGAAGAAGATAAGGTGTATCGTTTGAAGAAGGCTTTGTACGGCCTCAAGCAAGCACCACGAGCTTGGAACTCAAGGATCGACAACTACCTTCACCAAAATGGATTTCAGAAATGTCCATACGAGCATTCAGTTTACATGAAGAATGGTGAAAAAGGGGAGTTCTTAATTATTTGTCTCTATGTAGATGATTTATTGTTTACAGGAAACAATGAGGCAATGTTCCATGAGTTCAAGCAATCCATGTTCAGTGAATTCGAGATGACTGACAATGGATTAATGTCATACTTTCTTGGCATAGAAGTGAAGCAAGAAAGTGATGGTATCTACATCTCTCAACAAAGGTACATGAGAGACATATTGAAGAAGTTCAATATGGACAAGTGCAACACTGTCAATACCCCAGTCGCAACTGGATTGAAGCTGTCCAAAGGAGGAGAGGGTGAGTTTGTAAACTCAACAGTGTACAAAAGCCTCGTTGGAAGCCTAAGGTACCTTACAATCACAAGACCTGATATAGTTTATGGTGTTGGACTCGTGAGTCGATACATGGAAACACCAAGGGAGTCTCATTGGCTGGCCGCCAAGAGAATTTTGAGGTACATAAGAGGTACTCTAAACTATGGTCTATTTTATAATTTTGGTGAAGATGCAAAATTATTTGGTTATTCAGATAGTGATTGGGGAGGTGACCAAGATGAAAGGAAAAGCACAACTGGCTATGTGTTTTTTCTAGGATCAACAGCTTTCTCATGGACTTCAAAGAAGCAATCAATTGTTGCTTTGTCATCATGTGAAGCCGAGTATGTTGTTGTAGCCTCAACCGTGTGTGAGGCAATTTGGTTAAGAAATCTGTTGAAGTCAGTGTGTCATCCACAAGTGGAATCGACTGTGATTCATGTAGATAACGTGTCTGCAATCAAACTTGCAAAGAATCCTGTTCAACATGGAAGGAGCAAGCACATTGATACCAGGTTCCATTTTCTAAGGGACCATGTGAAGCAAAAGACAATTGAACTTGTCTACTGTCACACCAAGGAACAAGTGGCAGACATCTTCACAAAGCCATTGCCAATTGAAACATTCCGGCTACTGCGTGAAATGCTAGGAATGAAGGCGTTTTGATTTGAGGAGGTGTGTTGGAAATTCAAATCAAAATAGGTTGCCATTGTTGAAAATCAATGTCAAAGTTAGGCATGGAAAGTTAGGCAATGTTAGGTATGGTTGAATAAAAATTATTAGGTGCATTTAATGTGTTTTGTGTGGTAATAAGTAATCTTAGTTTAATCATTTGGTTTGCTATAAATACCCAAGTTCTCAAGCATTGTAAATCATCCCATCCAAATCCCACTTCCAATTGTGAAGAAGCTTGTAAGCTTTCTTATTCCAATAGTTTGTAAACCTTTTCATATATCAAAGTTCAAGTGTTTTGCCAAAGCTTGTTGCTTCCCTCCTTTCTCTATTTCTTTCTTTGTCCAATTTTATTTGAGAGTGCAAAGTGAAAGAGGTGTGATAGAGTTTGTAAACTTATCACCCACATATTTTGGTATTGGGTTAGTAAACTGTCAAATACCAACACGGTGAAGTGTGCCTTCATGGGTTATGGTCTTGATCAAAAGGGGTACCGGTGCTATGATCTGACCATATAGAAGATGCATGTCACTATGGATGTGTGTTTTTAGTGAATACGCAATGTATTACTCAGGAGGTTCTTAAAGAAAGAGCTGCACTATAAACATACTTGTCCCAAGAGTTTGAGATGAAGGACATTGGTCCCTTCAAGTATTTCTTGGGGACTGAAGTGTCCAGATTGCTGAAAGGTATTTTCCAATTTCAACGGAAATACGTGACATAATTGCTAACAGAGACTGGAATGCTTGCTTGCAAACTTGTTGATACACCTATAAAGATGAATCACAGGTTTTGTGAGTAAGAATATCAAACACCAACAATCAAGGAACACTACCAACACCTTGTTAGGAGGTTAATATATTTGGCACACACCGGACCAGATTTTACATATGCAGTAAGTGTGGTTAGTTCATACATGCTTTTGAGATCTAACCAGTGATAGGACTTACGTTTTCAAAACATGGTCACTGGATGTTTCTAGGTATACAAATGCAGAGTTGGCAGGTTCTTTTACGTTCATTTCACATTTTTTGGAGGCAGTCTCGTTACCTGGCGAAGCAAGAAACAAAATGTTGTTGCTAGATCAAACGCTGAGGCAGAGTTTTGAGGTGTGTCTCATAGCATTTGTAAGTTGTTGTGGATTTGAAATTTACTTTCAGACTTGAGCTTTAGAACACGGAAACCAAAGAAGTTTCATTGTGATAACAAGGTTGCGATCAACATTGCTCACAATCCAATTCAACATGATCAAAATAAACATGATGAAGTGGATCGACATTTCATCAAAGAGAAATTGGAAGTTGGACTAATTTATGTACCGTTTTGTTAAGTATGAATATCAACCGACATATGTTCTTACAAAAGTTGTGTCTAGCAAAGTATATTATAGCTCACTCGACAAGTTGGGCATTGGTGAAATCTATGCACTTTGAGGAGGAGTGTTAACGTGAGCTCAGCCTGTGTGGACAATCTTAAAGTTTTCCTATTCTCTTGTAATTAGCTTGTATATATATTGGCCTCCATGCGGAGACGAATACCATACAGAATCCCCAAATATTTTAGCAGAGGCATGCCGAAGTTGTAATTTAATTCATCTGAAATTTTGTGATTGTAGATTAGATGAATTCATGACAGGATTCAATGCAATCTCGTTGAAGTTAAAGGAAATGTATTAGATTGGTCAACTGATTTCTCTTTCTCTCGCCTCTCTCCAATTTGTGATGGACTTTATATTTCTTTATCTGCCTTTCTCTATCTCTGATACTGTTTATGTTTATTTCCTTTGTTCAGTAGGGTTTTCTCGAATCTTTTCTTCATAGTTGCGCCCTAGGTACTTTTCAATGAATGGTAGAGCTAAAATCTAATTTTATATCATATCAGTTTACGCATCTTTTGTATTCGTTTGACCAACATCATTTTATGCTTGATGTCATTGTAGACTTAAAGAATGTTTCTGCCGTGGGACATTACGTGAACAGAAGGACCACGAAAGATGCACAGTTCATAAGCATAAGGTTGGTTGATTGCTGTTAATGGATTATAACTGGAACTACTGATATCAAATTCACTTTGAGATGTCGTTTCACATAACATTTTATATTGCTTGCATCCTAAGGAACAATATGTTTGAGTTGGGGGATAGATTGGTCGGGATATATATACAAAACAGATAATTGCACGAAGAGCATTATCTTCAATCCAGAGAGTTTTCTGGTATGCTTACAAGTTGCTCTATGCGATTTGCTGACTTTTGGAAGTTCATATAATTACATTGATCTGTACACAGAAATTTCAAGCTGAATCCAGAGGGTCTCTGAAGGTAAGTTGTCCATTGCTGTCGCTCTTGATTCGACGAAGCTTGAATGCGAATGAGGGTGGTGATACTGCCTGGATGGGGTTATTACTGATCCGAATGAAGCTGTAGGACCATGAGCCAAGTAGGGCTCCTATCACTGGTCCAACGACGTAGACCCAAATTCCTTTGTAGTATGCACTAGCGACTGCTGGCCCTATTGTTCTTGCTGGGTTCATTGATCCACCTGATATTGGTCTGTGTATTCACAAAAACCATGCATGTTAGCTGTTTCACTTGCTTAAATATATGCACGACATGTTTGTCTAGTCTCTCGTTTTCTTGTTTTTTATTACAGGTTTGTAACCAGTTCTGTTGTGTGCATCTCCATAATCTTTTACTTACCCGGCAAAGATTGAAGTTATGCAAACCGCGGAGCCAACTGCGATGCCGGCTAGTTCTCCTACCTGTTGTGAACAGTCCCCATTGAAATGTCAAATAAAGAGTTTGAATTTCTTTTTTTTTTTGGTCGAAGAAAAGAGTTAGAAATTCATGTCGATATAAAAGAGTTATATCTGTGGAAAGCGTACAGCTTTGGCATCAGTTGCGACGGCGGAGGCGATGAACACCATGGAAAATGTCATGATTATCTCAGCGATCAAAGCTTGGGTCTCTGATCCAGAAGGCGATGTGGTGCCTAGTTGTTTAATTGGGTGCAACAGTACATACAGGGTAAACGAGGCAGATATTGATCCTGCTAGTTGAGCTACTGCATAAATTGAGACCTGAAAAGAAAGGTCCATAAATATTTGTGGTACAAAAGTATATCGTATACATTCCTAAACCACTACACTTAACAGACTCACTTGTTCAAAAGTGGACCATGAATGTATATGGTATACAATTCCTAAAATCACAACAAAGATTCGGTAGTCCAAATTCTTTTTAATTACTCCATGGCTCCAAAAGCCTTTTGGGAACTTTTTTATGCTTTTAATTTTTTTATTCATACAATGGTATCTCTTGAAAAGAAAAGAGAATTGGATTAAGTCACACAAAGAGTTGAGAATAAGGATAGTGTTGTTCACTCACCTATTTTTACTTTCCACACACTTGTTAACTTTTAGCTACTAACCTTCTTTAATTCATTTGATCCGATGGCCGAAAATTATGAGGAGTTTGGAAGAAGTAAAAATGGGGGCATGGATAGCACTACCCAAGAATAATAACTACGTATTGAACTCGTCATAAAAGCAAGTCGAACTTCATAGACCTTTCACATATAAGTATAGAGGAATACAACTAAATTACCTTGTTAATAGCTTCACGAGACGATATTTCAAAATATTCAAATTACCGGTAAAAGAATTTGAACTTGTAAGGGGATGGGCACACGTCTACTTAATTGGACTCTCACATTTGTACTTAGATAAGAAACCACACACATTTTTTTTTTCGAAGGGTGGGGGAACTGAATTTAGAATCTTGTGTATAAGTAAACGCTCTTTATTACTTGAGCTAGAAACGCCTTATAAAATATTTGGGTGAGGGACTTACAAGTTTTAAAGAGATTGAGACCAAGTTATTATTGTAAAGGATAATGCTAGGGAGACTAAAATTTTAAACCAAACAATGTGTCACCAATAGAAAATAAGCACATTAATCAACACTTAAGTAATAATTTAATCATCCACCACAACATGATTTGGTTTAAAATTTTGATCTCCCTAGCATTGCCTGTAAATTGAAGGGATTAAAAATATATTACATGTGCAATACAAAGACATGTGAAAAGAATTTGCAAATCCCTCATTGAAAGGTGTTATTTGTAAATTCATCTTACATAATTTTAAATGATCTTGTAGTGAATTTTTAATCCCTCTTATCTGAATTTTGTAATAATTTTTTATATACTTGGCCATGGGCCCAAATGGGCCTTAGTTTGGACCACACACAAGCATCTATCATGTGAGTTTCATGGGCCTTTCTATGGCACTATATTGTCCATAATTCACGTCGCATACATGGTTCCGAAACGAGGAAATAAAATAAAAAATTTTGCAATTCCATTAACTTTCTAAGTGCTCCATAACAAAACAGAAACATGGGGACCTCGGAAGGCTAGCTGTGAGAGTACCTGTTTCCATGGAAAGTGCCCAACGGCGGCGAAAGCAAGAGTGACGGCCGGGTTCATGTGTGCACCGGAGATGTGGCCGACCGCATAGATCATCACGGTTATGATGAGCCCCCCTGCAATCGAAGCTCCAAGCTTTGAGACTTGGTGTTCGTCGCTGGCAGCAAGAGCAGCCGAGCCAGCCGTGACAAACACCAACATATACGTTGCTATCATCTCTGCAACCACCTGCAAACATACACACACACACACACACACACACACATATGAAGTTGGACATGTTTTCTATTGAGTTACATTAATTCATTTAAACTGTGGGAAAGAAGATTCGAACTTGAGTTCAAAGAGAAGTACACTATTCTATCTGCGAAGTTGGATAATTGAAGAACATGATGAAAGTGTATGGTTGCAACAAAAGCAGAAGTATATATAAAATGTTTGTACCTTTTTGAAAAAGCCATGTGGGTAATATTGTTGTTCAACAATCGGTGACTGCGGATTGTGATCATATGTGTTTGGATTTTGGGAGGTTGCCGGGTGGTTTTCCGGAGAGACTAACTGATCAATTGGAGCCATTTCTCGATTCACAATAAAAAACCTGGAATACTTGAAATTTTTTTTATAAACTAGTGATGGAAGAAACCAAGTAGTGCAATGGTTGCAGCAGCTCTTGACATATATAACTATGTCATCCTCCAGGCTGGTTTGGTTCCTAGTAAGAGCTTAGTTGATCACTATGTATAGAGTCCAACAATTCATTGCCCTATGTGGGGAGACTTTGATTGATGGAAAAGAAGAGAATAAAATAAGGTGGCGAAAAGGACTATATTATTTAGAGAGAGATATTTATGTTGCAGCTAACTTTATTCATAATAATAATAAAAAAAATGTAGTTGACATGTCATTTAGAAACTATCGGTATTATTGTTAAGTCGACATCATGAAGTTACACTTTGTCAAATATTATTGTTATGGTCATTGATATGTCGTGGTTATTATGTCTACAAGTACAATTAACTGCAATTTTGCTGTTTGGTGTTTCTAGTTTGCAAGTGATAGAGCATGGTCAAAGAGAGGACCGTCTAGAAAATTTTTGGTGTCATTAGGTATAATCTCATATGTTATTTTACAGAATTTTGGTCTCACTAGTAGGCACAGTTGTGAGTGGCTAGTTAGTGTCAGTATGTATAGTCTCCACTAGTACGCATTCTTTTGGTCTCAACCCAAAAAAATTAAACCTAACTTGACGGATCAGTTCGTTTAAAAAAGAAAAGCATTAATACAAGCATAACGCAATTTACAAGCACCAAATAAATCAGTCATAAGAGCTGACCCAACCTTGGTAGGAGGATCACTGAACTCAAAAGTTTTTCCATGTTAAAACTCTAATTCGCCATTTGGTCAGCAACACAGTTCACTTCGGAGTAGGATTCTTTCTCCTTCTAATCTCTCTCATCTTCCCTTCTCTCCTATTTTTAAACTCCAATTCAGACTCTTTATCAACCTGTAGAAATTTCACCTCAGCAAAATCTTGAGCCTTGGGTGTTTGGGTGTGTAGCCTTCGTTTATGTTCACAAGCACCAGAAAGTAAATTGGATCCAAGTTCGGTGAAGTGTGCCTTCATGGGTTATGGTCTTGATCAAAAGGGGTACCGGTGCTATGATCTGACTATACATGGAAGATGCATGTCACTATGGATGTGTTTTTCAGTGAATACGAAATGTATTACTTAGGAGGTTCTTAAAGAAAAAGCTACTCTATAAACATACTTGTCCCAAGAGTTTGAGATGAAAGACCTTGGTCCTTTCAAGTGTTTCTTGGGGATTGAAGTGTCCAGATCGCTGAAAGGCATTTTCCTATTTCAACGGAACTACGTGACAGAATTGCTAACGGAGACTGGAATGCTTGCTTGCAAACCTGTTGATACGCCTATAAAGATGAATCACAGGTTTTGTGAGTAAGAAAATCAAACACCAACCAACAAGGAACACTACCAACACCTTGTTAGGAGGTTAATATATTTGGCACACACCAGACCAAATTTTGCATATGCAATAAGTGTGGTTAGTTAGTTCATACATGCTTCTAGTATTTAGCATCATATTGTGGTTGATCGCATTTTGAGATCTAAAGGCTACCCCAGGGATAGGACTTACGTTTTCAAAACATGGTCACAGGATGTTTCTGGGTATACAAATGCAGAGTTGGCAGGTTCTATTACATTCATTTCACATTTTTTGGAGGCAGTCTGTTACCTAGCGAAGCAAGAAACAAAATGTTGTTGCTAGATCAAATGTTGAGGCAGAGTTTTGAGGTGTGTCTTATAGCATTTGTGAGTTGTTGTGGATTTGAAATTTACTTTCAGACGCTTTAGAACACGAAAACCAATGAAGTTTCATTGTGGTAACAAGGCTGCAATCAACATTGCTAACAATCCAATTCAAAATGATCAAAATAAACATGTTGAAGTGGATCCACATTTCATCAAAGAGAAATTGGAAGTTGGACTAAATCTGTACCGTTTTGTTAAGTTTGAAGATCAACCAACAGATGTTTTTACAAAAGTTGTGTCTAGCAAAGTGTATCATAGCTCACTCGACAAGTTGGGCATTGGTGAAATCTATGCACAAATTTGAGGAGTGTTAACGTGAGCTCAGCCTGTGTGGGCTCATTTGTCTTTGTAATTAGGGTTTCCTACAATCTTATAGTTTTCCTACTCTCTTGTAATTAGCTTGCATATATATTGGCCTCCGTATGGAGAAGAACACTATACAGAATCCCCAAATATTTTAGCAGAGGCATGCCAAAGTAGTAATTTTAATTCATCTGAAATTTTGTGATCGTAGGTTAGATGAATTCATGACAGGATTCAATGCAATCTCGTTGAAGTTAATGGAAATGTACCAGATTGGTCAACTGATTTATCTTTCTGTCGCCTCTCTCTCTCTCTCCCTCTCCAATTTGTGATGGACTTTATATTTCTTTCTCTGCCTCTCTCCATCTCTGATACTGTTTATGTTTATTTCCTTTGTTCAGTAGGGTTTTCTCGAATCTTTCCTTCATAGTTGCGCCCTAGGTACTTTTCAATGAATGGTGGAGCTAAAATCTAATTTTATATCATATCAGTTTACGCATCTTTTGTATTCGTTTGACCAACATCATTTTATGCTTGATGTCATTGTATACTTAAAGAATGTTTCTGCCGTGGGACATTACGTGAACAGAAGGACCGCGAAAGATGCACAGTTCATAAGCATAAGGTTGGTTGATTGCTGTTAATGGATTATAACTGGAACTACTGATGTCAAATTCACTTTGAGCTGTCGTTTCACATAACATTTTATATTGGTTGCATCCTAAGGAACAGTATGTTTGAGTTGGGGGATAGATTGGTTGGGATATATATACAAAACAGATCATTGCACGAAGAGCATTATCTTCAATCCAGAGTTTTCTGGTATGCGTACAAGTTGCTTTACGCGATTTGCTTACTTTTGCAAGTTCAATAATTATATTGATCTGTACACAGAAATTTCAAGCTGAATCCAGAGAGTCTCGGAAGGTAAGTTGTCTGTTGCTGTCGCTCTTGATTCAACGAAGCTTGAATGCGAATGAGGGTGGTGATACTGCCTGGATGGGGTTATCGCTGACCCGAATGAAGCTGTAGGACCATGAGCCAAGTAGGGCTCCTATCACTGGTCCAACGACGTAGACCCATGTTAGCTGTTTCACTTGCTTAAATATATGCACGACATGTTTGTCTAGTCTCTCGTTTTTTGTTTTTTGTTACATGTCTGTAACCAGTTCTGTTTGTGTGCATCTCCATAATCTTTTACTTACCCGGCAAAGATTGAAGTTATGCAAACCGCGGAGCCAACTGCGATGCCTGGTAGTTCTCCTACCTGTTGTGAACAGTCCCCAGTGAAATGTCAAATAAAGAGTTTGAATTTCTTTTTTTTTGGTCGAAGAAAAGAGTTAGAAATTCATGTCAATATAAAAGAGTTATCTGTGGAAACAGTACAGCTTTGGTATCAGTTGCGACGGCGGAGGCTATGAACACCATGGAAAATGTCATGATTATCTCTGCGATCAAAGCTTGGGTCTCTGGTGCAGAAGGTGATGCGGTGCCAAGTTGTTTAGTTGGGTGCAACAGTACATACAGGGTAAACGAGGCAGATATTGATCCTGCTATTTGAGCTACTGCATAAATTGGGACCTGAAAAGAAAGGTCCATAAATATTTGTGGTACAAAAATATAGTATACATTCCTAAACCGCTACACTAAGTTCAAAAGTGGATCATGAGAGTGCGTTTGTCGTACTGAATTATCTCGGACTAGACTACCTTTAAAAACTAAGTTGGACCAGCTTGTCTTAGACTAAGCAGGACAAGAACAATGAAGTGTTTGGTGCAGTGCCAGACTAATTTTTTTTTTAAGACCCACATTATTTTTTTTAATTCATTTTTAAATTATAAAAATAATAAACTAAATATTATATTATAAAATATCTTCTACCATTATTTTTCAGAAGATAATGAATTACTCTGGAAGCAACTACTTCCCCTTGTCTCTCTCAGTACAATTGCTTCCCCTTTTCTCTCTCAGTACAATTGCTTCCCCTTTCCCTCTCTCTCACGACTTTGCAAACAACACAACTCGGCCTCTTCACTTTCTCTCACATGTTCACTTCCTATTTCTCCTTCTTAGTGTAGAGGTATTGGTGCTCATCCCACTCGTCGACAAAAGCTCCCTCTCTCACAGCCAAGCTAATGAACAAGTCACACAATCAGCAAAACCCATGGCGCGATTTGATATACAATTCCTAAAATCACAATAAAGATTTGGTAGTCCAAATTCTTTTTAATTACTCCATGGCTCCAAAAGCCTTTTGGGAACTTTTATATGCTTTTAATTTTTTATTTATTCATACAATGGTATCTCTCGAAAAGCAAAGCGAATTGGATTAAGCCACACAAAGGGTTAAGAATAAAGATAGTGCTGTTCATTCACTCATTTTTACTTTCCACACACTCTTGTTAACTTTTAGCCATTAACATTCTTTAATTCATTCGATCTGACGGTCGAAAATTGAGAAGAGTGTGAAAAGTAAAAATGGAGGTATGGATAGCACTACCCAAGAATAATAACTAAGTATTGAACTCGTCATAAAAGCAAGTCGACCTTTCACATATAAGTATAGAGGAATACAAATATTCAAATTGCTGGTAAAAGAATTTGAACTTGTAAGGGGATGGACACACGTCTACTTAATTGGACTAACTCACATTTGTACTTAGATAAGAAACCACACACAATTATTTTATAAACTTTTTGGGTTTTTTTTTTCAAAGGGTGGGGGAATTGAATTTAGAATCTTGTGTATAAAAGTAAATGCTCTTTATTACTTGAGCTATAAACGCCTTATAAAATCTTCGGGTGAGGGACTTACAAGTATTAAAGAGATTGAAATCGAGTTATTATTGTAAAGGATAATGATAGAGAGACTAAAATTTTAAATCAAATAATGTGTCATCAATAGAAAATAAGCAAGTTAATAAACACTTAAGTAATAATACGATCATCCACCACAACATCATTGGTTTATAAATTTGATTTAAAAATTTGGTCTCCCTAACATTACCTGTAGATTGGAGGGATTAAAAATACATTACCTGTGCAGTATAAAGACATGTCAAAAGAATTTGCAAATCCTCATTGGAAGGTGTTATTTGTAAATTCCTCTTACATAATTTTAAATGATCTTGTAGTGCATTTTTAACACCAAGGTCATCGGATCAAGTGATCCAGGCCTTTCAAATTTCATCCAACGACCTACCTGTTTTGACTCCTTAAAAGCTGTAATAATTTTTTGCCGTTTGATGAAATTTGAAAGGTCCAGATCACTTGATCCGGTGGTCTTGGTGGAAGTGATCCGGAGAGGATATCTTCTCTATTTTAATCCCTCTTATCTAAATTTTGTAATAATTTTTTATATACTTGGCCATGGGCCCAAATGGGCCTTAGTTTGGACCACACACGAGCATCTATCATGTGAGTTTCATGGGCCTTTCCATGGCATTATATTGTCCATAAATCACGTTGCACACATAGTTCCGAAACGAGGAAATAAAATAAAAAATTTGCAATTCCATTAACTTTCTAAGTGCTCCATAACACAAAAGAAACATGGGGGCCTCAGAAGGCTAGCTGTAAGTGTACCTGTTTCCATGGAAAGTGCCCAGCGGCGGCGAAAGCAAGAGTGACGGCCGGGTTCATGTGTGCACCGGAGATGTGGCCGACCGCACGGTTAAGATGAGCCCTCCTGCAATCGAAGCTCCAAGCTTTGAGACTTGGTGTTCGTCGCTGGCAGCAAGAGCAGCCGAGCCAGCCGAGCCAGCCGTGACAAACACCAACATACACTTGCTATCATCTATGCAACCACCTGCAAATACACACACACACACACACACACACACACACACATATGAAGTTGGATATTTTTTCTATTGAGTTACATTAATTCATTAAAACTGTGGGAAAGAATATTTGAACTTGAGTTCAAAGAGAAGTACACTATTCTATATGCGAAGTTGGATAATTGAAGAACATGATGAAAGTGTATGGTTGCAACAAAAGCAGAAGTATATATACAATGTTTGTACCTTTTTGAAAAAGCCATGTGGGTAATATTGTTGTTCAAAAAATCGGTGACTGCGGATTGTGATCATATGTGTTTCGATTTTGGGAGGTTGCCGGGTGGTTTTCCGGAGAGGCTGATCAATTGGAGCCATTTCTCGATTCACAATAAAAAGCCTGGAATACTTGAAAAAAAATTATAAACTAGTGATGGAAGAAACTAAGTAGTGCAATGGTTGCAGCCGCTCTTGACATATATATCTATGTCATACTCTAGGCTGGTTTGGTTCCTAGTAAGAGCTTAGTTGATCACTATATATAGAGTCCAACAATTCATTGCCCTATGTGGGAAGACTTTGATTGATGGAAAAGAAGAGAATAAAATAAGGTTGCGAAAATGACTCTATTATTTAGAGAGAGATATTTATGTTGCGGTTAACTTTATTTTAAAAAAAAAGAAAAAAAAAAGAAAAAAGACATGCAGTTGACATGTCATTTAGAAACTATCAATATTATTGTTAAAGTCAACATTATATGAAGTTACAGTTTATCAAATATTATTGTTATGGTCATTTATATGGGGTTAATTATACAAACACCCCTTGAGGTTTATCATTTTTTCACAAAACCCCCTCAGGTTTGAAACATTACACTCACACTCAAGGCGTGCAAATATTTAGGAAGGAAAAGAATTGGTCCAAATCCCCGCTAGAAGAATTGGAACTTCTCTGGTATTGTATAATTAGTACTTGTCCTGTTGGACTGCACTTAGACTACATATGCTCTGATTATGGTGTATCACATTTTAATATCGGGACTTGCTGTGACATCCCACATCGTCCAGGGGAGTGAGCCTTAAATGTATATTCTCATCCCTACCTAGCACGAGGCCTTTTAGGAGCTCACTGGCTTCGGGTTCCGTAGGAACTCCGAAGTTAAGCGAGAAGAGGGCTAGAGCAATCCCATGATGGGTGACCCACTGGGAAGTTGCTCGTGAGTTCCCAAAAATAAAACCGTGAGGGAATGGTAAGCCCAAAGCAGACAATATCGTGCTACGGTGGTGGAGCGGGCCCGGGAAGTGATCCGCCCCGGGCCGGGATGTGACACTTGCACTTATATTTGCTTATTGTAAATTAGTTGGCTTGGTTCTTTGTTACTCGCATTTCTTTTTATCAATATCATTTCTGCACTGCGCACATGACTACGTCACTCTCACGTGACGGCCAGCACACCTTGATTTTGGTTAGAGTGTGTGTCTCTCTCTCAAGTAATAATATAAAACTTTGATGTAGTGGATATCCTAAGAGAAATATTTTCCCTTGTTGATCTCATACTGTTCACAGGCTCCACCCAAAGACAAAGGGGCATATTTTACAAGGTCTTTTTTACTGAAGGATTGGATTCAATAACATGCATAGCCATTGATTCTCTTGTTGTAAGGATTTTCTGCTGATCAAAACGAAAAAGCTTATCTAGAAAATCAATAGCCTCTGGAGAAGCTAGATGCCGATTTCCCACATTGATAAATCTTACAAGAGGATTTCTTTGGGTTTTTTTTTCCTAATGTTTAAATGTAATTTTTGATTTATTTATCTATAAATTTTATTTTTAATAATTAACTACAAGGGTAATATCATCCTTAAGGGATCCTTAAGGGGTGGATGTGAAAGTGAATTAAAACGTGAAGGGGTGTTGGTGTAATGTTTCAAACCTGAGGGGGTTTTGTGAAAAAATGATAAACCTCAAGGGGTGTTAGTGTAATTAAACCCATTGATATGTTGTGGTTATTATGTCTACAAGTTCAATTAACCGCAATTTTGCTGTTTGGTGTTTCTAGCTAGCAAGTGATAGAGCATGGTCAAAGTGAGGACCGTCTGGAAAATCTTTGGTGTAATTAGGTATAATCTCATATGTTATTTTACAGAATTTCGGTCTCGCTAGTAGGCACAGTTGTGTGTGGCTTAGTTAGTGTCAGTAGGTATAGTCTCCACTAGTACGCTTTCTTTTGGTCTCAACCCCAAAAATTAAACCTAACTTGACGGATCAGTTCATTTAAAAAAGAAAACATTAATACAAGCATAACGCAATTTACAAGCACCAAATAAATCAGTCATAAGAGCTGAGCCAACCTTTGTAGGAGGATCACTGAACTCAAAGTTGCTCCATGTTAAAACTCTAATTCGCCATTTGGTCAGCAACACAGTTTGCTTCGGAGTAGGATTCTTTCTCATTCTAATATCTCTCATCTTCCTTTCTCTTCTATTTAAACAATTACGAATAAACCACGTCAATATTTGTTTCGAAATTTTTATATAGAGAAAGAAAAAAAAGCAAAAATGAAAAATGAGAGGAGGAGAATGAAGGAAATGGTAATATGAAGGGAAAGAATCCTACTCCCCTTAAAAATGTGGTTCAAAAATGTGTTTCAACTCGTATCTTACTAAGTGTCTTGTCACTGATCTACAACTGCTCAAATTCATACCAAGAGAATGAAAGTTGTCAATCAGATTTTCTCGTGAACCCTCCCGATCAATCAACATATCAACCTCATTAACCACCTTCCAGTTCCACCCTCATGTATTGCATACGCGCGTACAAACACAATAATTTATTGCATGTAAGTCTTTGAATGTCCTCTTAGATATCAGTTATTTTATGACTCACCTGGACCTGTTTGTAAATGTTTAGAGGAGGACCTCCTTATAACATTTCCGGTTGTTTTGGTAGACTGAGAATGAATTGTTAGAGCCGATGTTACTTTAGACAGGGCAGAACTTAAATCTAGTGTAGACCAAGTAGGTGTAATCGTTGAGTTCTATGGTGATGAACTCAACGGAGTCAGTTATAATGATCCCGCTACCGTGAAAAAATATGTTAGACGTGCTCAATTGGGTGAGATTTTTTAATTAAATCGTGCTATATTGAAATCCGATGATGTTTTTCTTAGCAGTCCAAGGGGTTGGTTTAGTTTTGGACATGCTTCATTTCTTCTTTTTCAGACGCATTCGGCATGATGCTAGAACTTTGTTTAGAAACGTTTTTGCTTGATCCATATTTAGATGCTCAAGTTGAAATTGAAGCATTCCAAAAACTTAGAGATCCAACTATAAAAAGACAAGCAGTCTGATACAATATGCTTGCGGCCCATCCTATATTGTTTTCCCTTGGGCTTAGCTACAATCATACCAGAAAGAGCAAAACATACATGTATGTTCCATCAATGTGTGTACAACCATTCTTCTATCTATTCTTAACTTGTTTAGGCTCAAAATGACAAAAAAAGATAAAAGAAAAAAGCAAATAGAAATTGCTAAATATTGCTAATGATTAAACTAGTGGGATTAATTGAACATATATGTAGGGAAAGGGATCTCTGGATCCCTTCCTCTTAATTCATCAAGTTCGGGGATTCAAGCTATTGAAATTTGATTCAACGACTACAAACAATTGTCCACTTTAAAAGCTATAATAACTTTAGCCGTTAGATCAAATTTCAATGGTCCGGATCCCCGAACTTGGTGAATTAGGAGGAATGGATTCGGAGAGGATCCCTTTCCTATATGTAGCAACTAGCAACTAGTACCCTCCCACATACGAGTTTTCAATGAAAATCCAACCCTATCAACTAGATTTTCTTTTCCAGATCAACACGATACGAATCATAGGATACCTATCCTTATCCTTTCATAACAAATTATATGGTTCAGGCTTTCACTTTTTCTCCACAATATTTTAGTACCGTACAATAATTTTATTTTATGATAAATGATATTAAATAGGACTCATGCATGTTGAGTGATGTTATTAAATTTAACCTTAATTGAACATGACTGACACACCTCACTATTGATCAACTATATCATTTACTCCTATTGTAACTCGTGAATTAATAATATCATATGATGATGCGACCGTCACACTCAAAAATTTTCCTCGATATCATTCAAAATCCATGATTGTCATACCACATCATTGTTTTGATGATGTGGTGCAGCAATGATTGGGGGCCTTGAGCCTTGTTTGTGGGGTGTTTTCCAGCCTCCTCCCAAAGAATGGGGAAGTGGGGTGAGACTGATTCACCAGAGCCATGATTGTAGTTGATCAAGTTAAAAATACACTCTACCCTTTATACATTAATTTGTATGAAGTGGGAATGGCAAGTAGAAGGGAGGAGGTGCGCTTGAGACTTTTTTTTTTTTTGTCGAAATGTACTAATAAGGGAGAGGTGCGCTTGAGAAAATTAAGCCTTTATGTTTGTTATTCAATTTTAATAACTAATTTATTATGTACTAATTTATTTTTTAACTTTTACTTAAAATTAGTATTGAGTCCCTTATTAATTTAGTTTAATAAATGGCAAGTTTTGAGTGAGTGTCAACACAGTTTAGTAGCAAGTTGAGTTCTACACAAGTTTTTCTCCATTCTATCACTGCCCTCTAATCTCTCTCTCTCTTTCTCTCGCCATAATTGCCAACACATTTTTATGCCTTTCATAATTCCTACCATAAAAAAAATATATATATTTGAGAAAAATAAAAATTATATTTCTCACATATGGAGTATGTGACCTTTGCTAGTTTATATTTAAGAGTCAATTGTTGATTTACCCTCTCAACTTTCACTTAACTTTCGATTTCTCCCATGAACTTTTTTATTGGAAAATTAAGGACTCAAACTAATTTTTTTAGCCGATTTGCCCCCGACCATTAGTTTTTCATAGATTTCATCCATATTTCTGTTAAGTAAGACCATGTGCACAACATGTGAAAGTAATTAAGTCATTTCACTCTTAAAAATGATTAAAAAACTAAAAATAAATTAAAAAAACAAAATTTTCCCTCTACTTTTTACCGCTAATCTATTGTGCAGTGTCCAGGCTTTTTTTTTCTTCCTGTAGAGCCGCCCATCAAATCAAACAACTTACAGTCTTTTCTTTGTCTCTTTCTGTGTCTATTTGTGTCTGTCTGAATCTGGATCATGGAGGCAGGAAACCGTGATGGATTTTTTTTTTTTTTTGTGTGTATATCAGTTGTCTTTGTTTGCAGATAAATGCTTAAAATACTCTTTCAAAATGGAATTTTCCATAGATTATTTGCTAAATAACAATTTTTTTGCATTGGGATTCCTGATCCCTTTGGAATCAAAGATTTGTACATCCACAAACTGGACGAAATTTTATAAAGCCATTCTTTGATTTAATTTTTCTTCCATTGACTAGTTTAAAGTAGTGCATGCAGCACGCCTAATTAGGCTTGTGACCTAATTCGTTTTATTAATCTAAACACAGATATGAAAAGAAAAAAAAAAAAAAAAAAACAAAGAGAGAGAGAAAGATATCATGTGTTTGAAAAAGAAGTAAAGTAGGCAGCTTCACCAACCCACTAGTCCTTTTATACCCAATGAAAAGGGTTTTGTATCCAAATCTCAGGCTGCATTTTATGAACAACTATTTTCCATTTTTTTTTCTTTTCTTTTTGGAGTCAAGAACGGCATATAGCTCCACTGCAAGAGCAACTTGAATTATTTGTGTAGAATACAATGTTACTGGCTCCCAGAATATTGGCTTTTATATAGCAGCAGAGTTGGCATGATACAATAAATTATTCAACTTTCCATTTGTTTTTCTATGAATGTTTACAAAGTATGTTGCACATGCTGTTTTGTTGTTTTCATATAAACAATTGGATTTGGATCCCGTTATGAGCTCAAAAATCTGAGCCTCCTGATCAAATCACACGGACTGTTGGATTTTGATCTAACGGCTGCAATTATTATAACTTTTGGTTTGTAGCCGTTGGATCCAAAATCCAACGGCCTATGTGATTTGATCAGGAGGCTCAGACTTCTAAGCTCAGGAGAGGATCCAAATCCTAAACAATTATCAGTGGCAAAGATAAGTCTCTTTCAATAATAACGTAAGTGGTGGTCCTTTTCAATCTGCACGTCAATTTTGATTGAGGAGAAATATTTACATAGAACGGGTTTATGGTTACGTGGTGTTTTTTTTTTCTTCAGTAATGCATTATTATGTGCAAATTTTTCTCTACATGACAATGTATTACTAAATCGGAAAGTCATGTGATTGTGAATTCTTTCCATGTAAGTTGCTCTCTCGATCGAAGCCCAAAATCTTGTAATTAAGCCTTTTGTTATATATTACTAGCCTTCATGCACAGACTCACGCGCGTGCAGAAGGCATTTTTTGAATCACGGCATGCTACACGCGACTTACACGTTTTAAATCATGTTATAAGAAAAGTCAAATATTTGAAGTAAATAAATAATCTTAGATCATGCTAGAAGAAACCTCTCATAAACCAATTAAAGCAACTGAATTCACATAATAAAATCAATCTCTATAGAATTTACATTAAGAATAGAGAAAATAATATTCAATAAACAATTGATCGAATCACATTATTGTTAGCTCATTGTGAGGCAAAGTCTACTCTCTCCCACTCAGTGTAGATAATATCGTTTGTTAAAATAAAAAAAAAATTCATTTGACAACTAATTTAATCACATTATTATCTGCGTGCGAAAGATTTTTTTGAACGTGTAGACTGGCATTACAGGTCTCTTAAGATGTTTTGAACGTGTTTAAAATATAGAAAAAAATATTTAATAAACAACTAATTGAATCACATTATTGCTAACTCATTATGAGACTAAGCCCACCTTCTTTCCCTTTAAGTATAGATAATATCGTTTGCTACAAAAAAAAAAAAAAAAAAAAAAAACGTTCATTTGACAACTAATTTAATCACATTATTATCCGTGTGCGAATTTATAACCGGCATTACACGCATCTTCAGATGTTTGGAACGTGTTTAAAAATAAATAATTGAATCACATTATTGTTAACCTATTGTGAGGTACTAATTAAAAAAAAACCAAAAAACATTAATTATTAAAAAAATACTATTAAATGACGAAAATACCCTTACCTTATTTGATGCATTATTTTGGGATGCCACTGCAGTTTTTTATTTTGGCGGCATTTTTGTCCAATTATTTTTTGGTAAAGCATTATGACACCAAAACACTATTTACCTTTTGTGTTCTCTTTATATATAATAGATTATAATTTCCACCGAATTAACTTAATGAATTTTAATGAGGAGAAAACAAAAACAGTATACTATTTGAAAACTATTTCTAAAACTCCATATATACACACATATCACTACCCCTGCTTACACATATTGCATGTCTGGATTGATTGTTGCTCTTCACTCCTTGTTCTTTTGACAACTCTCTCTCTCTCTCTCTCTCTCTCTCTCCATGGATGCTGATCCTTTAGAAAAATCGTCATCCTTGAGCTTGCCTCTTATTCTTGGTGAGGGGCAGCATGAGCAAGCTGGAAGCAAGGTAGTAGAAGAAGTAGAGTCAAGCTTTCATCACCAAACTACAGCCACAACCTCCTTCCTCAAAACCTGTTTCAATGGACTCAATGCACTCTCAGGTAATTATCTACTTCTTAATTAATTATGTCAAATTCTTCTTCTCAAATTATTATTATTATTTTTTAAGAAAGCTTAATTAAGGCATAAACTTATCATCTGAACAACTTTTTTGGTGTTCCTTGCTAGAATATATTGCCTCGTCATTTTGCACTCAGCAAGTTTAGTTATGAACAAATTTATTTTATATTTCATACTGTTAGTCTGATGATAGCTAACCTCATCTGATGGTGATTTTCACACTCTTGTTTTCTCCTTTCTGCACCTCTCCTTTTTCTTTTGTCCCTTCATTCTCCTTTGATTTATTCAATCTAAAGGCTAGAAAAACGAAGAGTGGATATGGAGAAAAGTGGGGTGTGAAAATCACAACCCAGGTTCATGTGGAACCATGACTTCTGATCTGTGCCTGATTATATATCGTTACATTTGCATTTTAAATGTTCTTCACTTCTAGCTCAAGAAAAGTGAGGTTTTAATGCCCAAAATTGTGCTCTTTTCGGTTTTCAGGAGTAGGGATACTGTCAGTTCCTTATGCACTAGCATCTGGAGGATGGCTAAGCTTGATCTTCCTTTTCTTAGTTGCGGCTGCAGCCTTCTACTCAGGTTTGTTAATCCAGAGATGCATGGATGTGGATTCTGACATAAGAACTTATCAGGACATAGGTGAACGCGCATTTGGGAAGAAGGGAAGAATACTGCTGTCGATTGTCATGAATGTAGATCTGCACTTGGTTGCAACGGGGTTCCTAATTTTGGAAGGAGATAACTTAAGCAATTTATTTCCTGGCGTAGAATTAGACGTGGCCGGATTAAGAATTGGCGGAGAACAATGCTTTATAATTGTTGTTGCCCTCATTATTCTGCCAACAGTTTGGTTAGATAACCTAAGCCTTCTTTCTTACGTATCTGCAAGTGGAGTTTTAGCCTCTGCCATCATCCTCGGTTCGATTTTGTGGACTGGTGCTTTTGAAGGAATTGGATTTCACGAAGAGGGCACACCACTGAAGTGGAATGGAATCCCTACGGCTATTAGCTTGTACGCGTTTTGTTACTGCGCGCATCCGGTGTTCCCGACCCTCTACACTTCAATGAAAAACAAACGTCAGTTCTCCAATGTAAGTAGAAACTTGTTACCAAGTGACATTCATTCTATTTTGTTTCAGGATTTTTATCAATCTGTTGTTTCCTTGTTGCAGGTTCTTCTCCTATGTTTCATCTTGTGCACCATCTGTTACGCATCAATGGCAGTTTTCGGGTACCTAATGTTTGGATCTACGGTTCAATCACAAATAACTTTAAATCTCCCAACTCACAAAATCAGCTCAAAAGTCGCGATATACACCACGCTGGTCAATCCCATATCCAAATATGCTTTGATGGTTACACCAGTTGTGAATGCTGCAAAGAAGAGGTTCCCGAGTCACTACAACAAGAAACTCATCGGCATCTTAGCCAGCACCACCTTGGTGACAAGCACCGTTATAGTAGCTTTGGCTATACCATTTTTCGCTTATCTCATGTCACTCGTCGGAGCATTTTTGAGTGTAACAGCTTCAATTATATTGCCGTGCTTGTGCTACCTTAAAATTTCAGGTATTTATCGACGCCTCGGATGCGAGATGTTGATTATAGGGCTTATATTACTACTGAGTGCTGCAGTTGTTGTATTCGGCACTTACACATCTCTAGTAGAAATAATAGGGCACTTGTAAACGGATTCTCTTTGTGGCCAATATATTTGTTTCGGTGGCAGTTTTCAAATCAGTCCTCTCTTTCTTTCGAGATAGTATATCAGCAAGCTGCTGCAGTTTGTACCAATCTGCATAGAATGAAAAAACAGACTCAGAGTTGGAGAGGTCTAGGATTTGTAAACAGGAGTGTTTTTAGTTATTGAAACTACAGATGCTTCCTTTATTTCGTTTCTTTGCGATCTAAAGGGCTTCTTTATCAAAGAAATTCCTTTTATTAACGATCCCATAACTCGGAGAAGACCCTCTGCGGAATGTAATGCATTACATCTAATATGATTGAAAATTCATCGTTTCTCCGATCCTACAAATCACAATTTGAGATACAGAGAGTTCACGGAGGAAAATGATCCATGTCGGACAACACTTACGAAAATCAGCAATGTGCTATTCCATTAATGAATTTTGAAATAAAAGAGGTTACATGATAACTGATTTTGATTACATGTTAACCAACTTCATGTGCAAGCTCAATACATCTAGTATCTGGTAGACATCATCATAATCAGCTTGGGAATCATAGCCAGAAAAGAACTTATGGACGGATCCGCCTAACTCAACGCAACTCTCCCCCGCCATCTTCTTCATTCGTCTTTCTTTCATAACTTTCCTCAAATTTGCGGCTTTGTCACACATCTCAACTTCGGCAAACATGTTTGCGGCCATCACAAGATTCCCACCCCTCTTTGGCTCCAATTCAAACAACTTCTCTCTTACTTTGTTTCCTACCCCTTTGTTATCCTTGGCACTGTGAGTAGTGCATGCACTCAGCAATGTTCTCCATATCACGGGATCGGGGTCAAGGGGCATGCTCATCATGAAGCTATAAGCCTCGTTGAGACAGCCAGCACGACCTAAGATATCCACCATGGCACCATAGTGCACCATCATGGGTGTAATCCCATGTACGTGTTCCATATCATTAAAGTATCGGTACCCATCCTCCACCAGTCCAGCATGGCTACAAGCAGAGAGAACCCCCAGAAAGGTGACGTAATTCGGGTTTATTGGTGAGCTCAGCATCTTCAGGAAAAGTTCAAGGGCTTCCTTGGCAAACCCATGCTGTGCTCACCCTACAATCATGGCACTCCACGTCCGCACATTCTGCGTCTCATCTTATCGAAAACTATCCTAGCATAACCCAAAGCCCCAGACTTTGCATACATGTCCACAAGTGCAGTACCCAACTGACAATTCAAACCCAACCCTCTTACAATTACTTGGGAATGAACCCATCTCCCAATGCTCAAGTTCCCAAGCTCCGAGGACGTGTTCAACACAACCACCATCGTAGTCTCATCCGGCTCAAACCCACAATCTCTCATCTTCACAAAGTATTCAATCCCCTCGTCGAACCAGAAATTCTCAACGCAAGCGGTTATAATCGCATTCCATGAAACAACACTTCTCTCAAACATTTCATCAAACACTTTCCGCGCATCCTTAATTTTCTTACACTCACCATAAAAATGAACCAGATTGTTCTGAACATACACATCACAGTCCAACCCACACTTCACAACTCCCACATGCCCTTGCTTCCCTTCTTTCAGCGCAGCGGCCGAAGCGCAACACTTGATCAGGAAAGGGAAGGTCAGCTGGTTGGGTCGAACACCGCTGCGGAGCATCGCGCGAAAGACCCAGATGGCCTCTCGGGGGGAGTCGCTGGAGGCATAGCCGCGGATGAAGAAGTTCCATGACGACGGCGGTGAGGACTCAGAGTGGCGGAGGAGGGTTCGGGCGCAGGCGAAGTTTTTGGCAGGAGAGAGGGCGCAGAAGCGGACGAGCTGGGTGAGGAGAAAGTCGTCTCTTTGAAAGCCGGAGACTTGGATTTGGGCGTGGATCTGAGAGAGGTGTTTGAAGGTTGAGCAGAGGCTGAGGAGGTGGAGACATTGCTGCTTTTTGGAGCCAAAGTTTGAATTACAGTTATTGGCGGTTGGGATTGGAAGCCGAACCATGCATTTTGATTTGGGGATTGGGATTTAGGGAGAAATCACGGCAGATAACGAAGCAAAAAGCAATAGTGTAGGTTAAAGTTTAAGAGAATTTTAATAAAACACTTCTGATATTGTTCATTTTAACGAATATGACAATTTTATTCTAAAAAGTCACATCTTGTACTATTCACTTATAACACATTTTTGTCATTTTGATTAAAACTTAAAGTTTTCAAACTATTTTCATTAGTTTTCCTTAAAGTTTAAGAGAATTGTTAGTGACACTCCAAAAATCTCATTTGGCATTCTAAACTTTTTAAAAGTAGAAAGAAAAATACACTTTTGAGAAGTGTAGAATGAGATTTTTGAAATGTTAATAACAGTTTCTAAAGCTTAATTTGAGAAAAATTATTGAGATATTACATGTTTGTATCATTTGATGGGACGTGATGTGTACATGTCACATCAACTATCGAATCTATTTGATAGTTATATGCATCACTTGCCACATGAGATGGTACACTAATATGGTCTAAAATTGTGGAGAGATTTTTCGATGTGCTGGGAACACTACACGGTACGCCAAGTGTCATAATACAATTGGTTGGATATTTGCAAAAGAAAATAAAATTTACAACTACTTGTATTTTAACACTTGATGTATCAAGTTGTGTTTCCGGCATACTGAAAATTTCTCAAATTGTGTTCACCCTTGAGAAAAAGTTTTCCCCAATTGTATTGTTACACTTGGTTTACCAGGCCATGTTCCCGATAAATTGAAAAATTTCTCCTCCCTAGCATTACTTTTTTGAAAATTCCAAAATCATGCATTGAGATGTGTATTTTGTATTATTAACAAACGATATTATCTACATTAAAGTAGTAGGGGAGTGGGCTAAGTCTCATACTGGGCTAATAATAATGTGGTTCAAATTCACCTCTAGCAAAAATCGAACCTAAAATCTTTACTTACAAGTGAAAAAACATACCACTAACTAACCCGTAATACTAAGTAACTGGATTGAGATGTGAATTAACTTGTCTACATGACAATGCTTTAGAATACTCTTATGAGTCATGACGTTCCAAGAGCATGAAATTTCTTTTGATTAGTCATAGGGGAAATGATCAAATAGTTGCCGTATGCTAACATGGAGAATCAAATTTAGAGACCTCGAGTTAACTAGAAAAAATATGTTTGTAAATTATTTGAATTATTTTCAGGTAAACAAAACTAATAATTATATAAACCAGTTAACAGTTCTCCAAATAACCGTTGATAAGTACCTAAATTTTGAATTTATGAACTACTAACAAAACCTTTATATATATAATTCAGAAACCGTTCCAAAGTTAAAATCCATATCCATAAAACCAATCGATCGAACTTTCCCAGAGAGAGAACAACTGCAAAAATGGACCAAAAGACTGACGGCGTCGGAATCAAAATCTACAATAATGCAGTCTACGGGGATCCACAGGACGACGAGTCCACCAAATCACCACCAAAGCCACCGCCACCTTCTTCTTCATCTCAGCCTCTGCCCCTGCTCCGACTGAACCCGCCACTTGCACGGCCGCAAACGGCGTGCCGTTGCGAAAGGGGTCCAGAAAACCCTATCCAAGACTTCAATGCTGGCCAACTTTCTTCCCACGGGCACTCTCCTAACCTTTGAGATGGTTCTCCCCGCTATCTACAGAACCGGGGAGTGCACGCGTGTTATCACCATGATGACGTACGGGCTCTTGGGTATGTGCGCCCTCTCATGCTTTTTCTTCCGCTTCACGGACAGTTTCCGTGGTCCGGACGGGAAGTTGTACTACGGGTTCGTGACGCAGAAAGGGCTAGCGGTGTTTAATGTTGTGCTATGATAGCACCAAACCACGCGGAACCAAATCAAGCTAACCCACAGAAATTTATCAAATGAAATGCAAGAACAATATAGAAAATAACACCAAGATTTTAACGAGGTTCCTCCACAGTCAGTGTAACTGGAGTACGTCCTCGGAGCAGTAGGAGCTCACCCAATAATCCACTATCAACCAAATGAGAGTTTACAAAGTGTTGGCAATCTCACAACCCAAATAACCCAATACACCCAATAGCTCTCACACACCAAAGAAACAAATAGAGGAAGAAATATAAAGAATAATTTCTTCTCTATACATATAGCTCAAAGCTATTACAACAACAACTACTTTGGTGGATGATTACTAACCAAATGAAGCAGCAGCTTCTTCTTCCTTTTGGGCTCTCTGCAACTCTCCTTGATCTCTGCAGAAAAATGAGCTCTTTTTCTCTCTTTCTACCACACAACCGAATGGAGGGAAGAAAGCAACCAAACCCTCCATTATGAAGGAGCCAAAACTCACGGGTGGTGAAGAGGACAAAAAATCTTTTCCCATTTTTCCTCCCCAAAACAAGGAAAGGTGTTTCCCACCTTTGGTTTGTTTAATCTAAAGTATGGCCACTTGGCCACTTATTCAACAATCTCCACCTTGGCCAAGTTCCGAAAAACGCCATGATAAGCCAAACAACACAATTAACACACAACATCACTCCCAATCACTAGCAAGAGAACAACTCATGCCGAGTCAAATGCTCCAAAACTCCTACTGCTCAACGCCTTCTTTATATAGGCAAAATGTGAGCCAAGTTCAAGCAATGAACAAACTTGGCTACACCAACAACCTTAGTCAACATATCAGCGGGGTTGTCTTTAGTTGGAATCTTCTGGAGAATGATTTCTCCTTCACCAACAACTTCACGAACAAAGTGATAACGCACATCTATGTGCTTGGTCCTCGCATGATGAACCTGATACTTAGCCAAATAAATGGCACTCTGACTATCACAATGTACCTCCACCTGCTTCTGATCAATCCCCAAATCTCTAATCAGTCCATTTATCCAAATGGCCTCCTTTATAGCTTCAGCAACTGCCATATATTCAGCCTCTGTAGTAGACAATGCAACAGACGACTGCAAAATGGACCTCCAACAAACTGGCCCTTTAGCCATAGTAAATACATAGCCTGTAGTAGACTTCCTTCCATCCAGATCACCTGCATAATCTGAATCAACATAACCAACAACAAAATGACCAATACCAAAGTCATCCCTCTCAAAGCATAAACCAACTGATAGGAGCATATTCATGCGACTTAAATGGCTTGTTCTCGTGCATTTACGTTATGTTTCTCTCGTTATTTTAGTCCTTTATGCTTCTTTTGTGTGTTTTCAGGTTCTAAGGGCCTAGGGAGCAAGAAAGTGCATTTTGAGGCCATTTGGAGCATTTTTGGGCATGGATTGGATAGCTTATCCATGGAGCCAAGAGGATGGACGAATTTGAAGGCCTTGTATGCACTTGAAGACACAAAACAATGGCTCTAGCCCAATCAAACACATTATGCCATACAAACCAACCTATTTTAGGCCCATTCTATGTACTTAAACCCTAGCCCTTTAAACTAGTTCACTTATCACTCAACATATCATTCACTTATCACTTATCTTATCATTCACTTACCACTCAACATATCACTCAACATATCATACACTTATCACTCATCACACTTCATCATTATACCACCATTCATTCTTTAAAACACATGCACCAAAACACCTTTGCCGTGGCATTCACTCCCCCTTGCATTTTCAGCCATTCCACTTCATCATTACACCACCTTCTCCATCTTTAATCACATGCACCACCAATTCAACACATGCACTTGTTCCTCCATTAAATCAACCACATTCATCACCAAAGAACCTTTGTGCCGTGAGTTCCATTGCATTTCCAGCATCCTCACATGCATTCCCTTCACATTCACCCACATGCACATTCAATCATTCACACATCCACCACTCATTCTTCATCATTTCAACCACCTACATGCATTAATTATTAAACTCTTCATCATTGCATCCAGAAAATGAGCAAGAAAGCTTCCCAAACACATGCAAATCCATCCATGTCGTGGGTTCCCTTTGCTCCCCTTGTGCAATTCCAGTTTTCACATGTGTCCTAGCTGTTTTTCCATCATTCCTCCACACAAATGCTTAAACAAACAGCCATATGTTCCCTCCACTACCCCTATAAATACCCTAGCATTCATTCATTCACTCCCCATTCAATTCCATCTCATTTTCATACACAAACACTTCCATCTTCTCCCTAGCCGTGAGTCACTTCATTTTCTGCATATTTTCTCTTCACTCTTCCATCTCCAACCACTCCCTACTCCATTCCACATACACCTAAAGCCCTTAACATCTCCTTAGACCTTGTGACACAACGAAGAGGAAGAGAAGAGTGCCTAAACGTTCATACAATTCAAGTTTGAGTTGTTGGAATGTTTGGGTGTTTCTTTGATTTCAAAGTTATAATTTAATTCTCTTTGTTTTGTACGTATGACGAATGGAAGATAAGAGTGCCTAAACGTTCATACAATTCAAGTTTGAGTTGTTGGAATGTTTGGGTGTTTCTTTGATTTCAAAGTTATGAGGAACTAAACCCCCTTTAGCTAGGGGGTGATTCGAAACTATGTTTATATTTGCAATTTGAATTGATTACGTTTGGTTGGAATTTCATAAGTTGTGGATTCAATTCGTTTAACTGTTTGATTGATAACTTATTTATGTATGTTCATTGAGATTGCAAGCTTAATTTTCATGCATAAATATGACGCTAGAATATAAGTGAATTTCACCTAATCGTTATGAACTTATATTCACAAGTAGTGGAGGTTGCTTATAAACAATCGCGTTAAACGAATTCTTGGCATAAGTTTCATGCGTATTCCATTGTAACGAATGCCTCGTCGATGTTTATGATTTCCGTTGAACTTAATGATCTTTGTTGAATGTCTCTATCATGCGTATTCCATAGTTAGGGACTTTGATTAAGAATAATTTGGTTGTAATGCGTATTCCATTCAATCCAACGAATTTAAGGAAATCTGAAAGTTAATCTAAGCGGATCTAATTAACTTGGAGCATTGAGTTTCACAACTTATCGAAAGACCAACTGAGAATCAATTTTGTTTGCAAGTGTAACATGTGTGGAGAAGAACCCCTTGGCTATTCCATCATCCATATTTTCATCACATTCATATTTACATTTTGCCTTTAATTATATTCTGTCTTTTTAATTTAATATCGTCCAACCACAATTCCCCCCCCTATTTTGTTAAGTCTTAATCATTCGTATTTGTTTTATTTTTGTATCTTTAAGCTTTTGGAGTCATAAACAATTGCAAATTCGTCTAAATCAAGTTCTAGCTTCTATTTGAGTCAATTTGATTGTTTTAGACAATTTGAGTTTTTCAAAGCCTTTCTGAGTCATAGTAGTCTTGTTAAGAGTATTTTAATTTAGTTTTTATGTTTTTAAGTCAATTTAGAAGGTTTTAGCAAGCCCTCCTAATCCCCGGTCTAGAACGATCCCTCACTTATCCATTCTACTACAATTGTCAAACGAGGGTTTAATTTGAGTGTCAAGTAAATCTCGCATCAAATTTTGGCGCCGTTGCCGGGGATTAGCAACTTTGCTAATCCTTTGTCTTTATTTTTATATTTTTTTTGTTTTTCGTGCATTCTTATTTTAGATTCTTAGTTTGTTTGTTTCCTTGTTTTTTTAGGTACTGTGTATGACTCGTCGCTCTCGGCCTATTATAGAGAACATCTCCGACTTTGACGGTGATTTTGAACGCACTTTGAGGAGAACGAGGAGTCAACAAGAGCCACCACAACCTCCACCACAACCTGGGCTTGAAGAAGACGAAGTAGGTGTAGAAGAAAAGCCCACGGATCAGATTTTTGAAGAAGAACAAGCCATGGCAGCAGATAATAGAACCATCAAGGAGCTTTCGGCCTCGGGTTTGGATAATGCATTGCCTCTTTGTATCCAATACCCCACGGCTGCAGAGGGGAAGACTGAGGAATTTGAACTCAAATCCAGTTTGTTACACCATATTCCGAAGTTCCATGGCTTGTCTATGGAAGACCCCAACAAACACTTGAAGGAGTTTGAGGTGGTTTGTTCAAGCATGACCCCCGTCAATGTGGATGGGAGTATATTGAAGATGAAGGCCTTTCCATTTTCACTTATGGACAAGGCCAAAGATTGGCTCTACGAACTAGCCCCGGGAACTGTGACTTCGTGGGAGAGTATGAAGCGTGCTTTCTTGGAGAAATTCTTCCCTACTTCGAGAGTGATTCTCCTACGGAAGAAAATTAGTGGTATTCAACAGAATCATGGTGAGACATTCCCGGCTTATTATGAGCGCTTCAAGGGCCTTGTAGCTTCATGTCCTCAACATCAAATGAAGGAGGAACTTCTCCTTCAATATTTCTATGAGGGCCTCATTCCTATCGAACGTCAAATGCTTGATGCATCAGCGGGAGGAGCATTGGTGGACAAAACACCAAGGGATGCCAAGATTCTCATAGCCAACCGAGCGCTCAACGCTCAACAATATGAAGGAGTGGGCCAAAGGGAAGCCCCACGGCAACAAAGTGTAAATGAGGTGAGTGCTATTTCTGAAATTCAATCACAACTTGCTAATCTTAATTCTCTTGTTTCTCAGGTTGTGATTGGTCCAAAAGCACAAGAACACCAAGTTTGTGGCGTGTGCTCAATTCAAGGGCATCCATCCGACAAGTGCCCTCAACTAATCGAGAATGGTGGGTGGGAATCTGCCAATGCAATTGGTTTCCAAGGACAAAATCAAAACAACCCATACTCGAACACTTACAATGCCGGATGGAGGGACCATCCAAACTTCAAATGGAGGGAGCCACAACAAACTGCCCAACAAGGAGGATTTAGGCCAAACCCCCCTGGTTTTTATTCCAAGCCGTATGCACCCCAACAACCTCAACAACCTTCGGCATCATCTCATTCAGGTACGTCCTTGGAAAGTGATCAAGCTATGCAATTACTAACCTCTATTTCGCAGGGGTTGCAAAATCAAAACAACCGGATAGCAAATAACGAGAAGGAGATGACGGATATGAAGAAACAAATAGGGCAAATTTCTGAGTTCCTTGGACAGATTAGAGAGCAAGGAAAGCTTCCTAGCTCAACCACAGTCAATCCAAAGGGAGGATTCGAATCCGCCAAGGCCATCACCCTAAGGGGTGGAAAAGAAGTTGGGACCGAGCCAAACAATCCCAAATCTGCCCAGAAAGTAGATGAAGAGACGACACAACCTGAGGCAGATCACCCTAACTCGGCCAAATCAGGTAATTTAAGTTCAAATTCATGTACTTCACGTCCTAATCTGCCCAATGTACCTTTTCCTCGCAGGTTCATGCAAGAAAAAAAGGAAGAAAGCGAGAAGGACATTCTTGAAACGTTCCGGAAGGTGCAAGTGAACATACCGCTTCTCGATGCAATCAAACAGGTTCCAAAGTATGCTAAATTCCTCAAGGACCTATGCAATACAAAGAGAAGAAGGGCAAACAAAGAGGTAGTGAAGGTAAGCGAGAATGTGTCCGCTGTTTTGCAACGTAAACTACCTACCAAGTGCAAAGACCCCGGTAGTTTCACGATTCCTTGTGTGATTGGACATAATCGTTTTGAACATGCCATGCTTGATTTAGGTGCATCCATAAATGTCATGCCTTATTCTATTTATGCATCTATGAATTTGGGAGAATTAAAACAAGATGGTGTAATTATACAATTGGCGGATCGTTCTAACGCGTATCCAAAAGGAGTTTTGGAAGATGTGCTTGTGCAGGTGAACCATTTAATTTTTTCGGCTGATTTCTACGTCCTAGACATGGAGGATTCAGCCCATTCTACATCTTTGCCGATTCTCCTTGGTAGGCCATTCATGAAGACGGCCCGAACGAAGATTGATGTATACAAAGGCACCTTGACAATGGAATTCGATGGGGAAGTGATTGATTTTAATATTTCTGAAACTATGAGATATCCCGTTGATGACCATTCTTGTTTTTCCATTGATGTTATCGATTCTTTGGCGCAGGTATACCTTGAAGAATTGAACGAGGACGCCCTGGAAACAACCATCACTAAGGCCATAGAGCGCAAAAATGAAGGATTTGGGCCAATGCAAGGCCACGGCAATGAGGAGGAATTCTTTGCAATGGGTTCTAGTGAAGAAATAATTGAGGTTGTGGCAGCCCTTGAGTCATTACCACAACAATATGGTAAGGTTCCACTCTCACTTTCAAATTCAGTTTCCACTAAGATGCTACCTTCTGTTGTTCAGGCACCATCGCTTGAACTTAAGCCGTTGCCGGACCATTTGAAGTATGTGTTTTTGGGAGAAGGCGAAACATTGCCCGTCATCATTTCATCAAGTCTCACGGCAATGGAGGAGGAGAAGCTTGTGAGGGTGCTGCGAGAGCACAAAACGGCCATAGGGTGGACTTTGGCCGACATTAAAGGAATAAGCCCTACCACATGCATGCACCGTATACTTCTTGAGGAGGGGGCTAAACCAACTCGAGAGGCTCAACGCCGTCTCAACCCTCCGATGATGGAAGTGGTGAAGAAGGAAATAATCAAGCTTTTGGATTGCGGAGTGATCTACCCTATCTCCGATAGCCGTTGGGTCTCTCCAGTTCAAGTTGTTCCCAAGAAGTCCGGAGTAACTGTTATCAAGAATGATGAGAATGAGCTCGTGCCTACACGCATTCAGACTGGATGGCGCGTATGTATCGATTACCGGAAGCTAAATGCCATGACTAGGAAAGATCACTTTCCTTTGCCATTCATCGACCAGATGCTCGAAAGGTTAGCCAGTCATGCTTTTTACTGTTTTCTTGATGGATACTCTGGATATAACCAAATTGTGATAGCCCCGGATGATCAAGAGAAGACCACATTCACATGTCCCTTTGGAACATTTGCTTATCGTCGCATGCCATTTGGCTTATGCAACGCACCGGCCACTTTCCAAAGGTGTATGGTAAGTATATTTTCCGATTTTGTTGAAAAGATCATTGAGGTTTTCATGGATGATTTCAGTGTATTTGGGAGTTCATTTGATAATTGCTTGGATAATCTGACCTTAATTTTGAAACGATGTGTTGAAACTAACCTTGTCTTGAATTGGGAGAAATGTCACTTTATGGTGAAACAAGGTATAGTTTTAGGACATATTGTTTCAGAAAAAGGAATTGAAGTAGATAAATCGAAAATAGACCTTGTACGTCACTTACCCTCTCCTACTTCGGTTAGAGAGGTACGTTCGTTTCTTGGCCATGCAGGGTTCTATAGGCGTTTTATCAAGGACTTCTCCAAGATGTCCAACCCTCTTTGCCGATTGCTTCAAAAAGATGTGCCATTCAAGTTTGATGAAGAGTGTAATTCGGCATTTAACCAACTCAAGGAGAAGCTAGTCTTGGCCCCCATTATTGTACCTCCAGATTGGAGCCTTCCGTTCGAGCTCATGTGCGATGCATCCGACTATGCATTAGGAGCTGTTCTAGGACAAAGAAGAGACAAGCGGCCGCATGTCATATACTATGCCTCTCGGACTCTCAATGATGCCCAATTGAACTACTCCACGACGGAAAAAGAACTTCTAGCTGTGGTTTTTGCTTTAGATAAATTCCGTTCATATTTAATTGGTACTAAAGTAATCGTTTATTCTGATCATGCAGCTTTGAGGTACTTGCTCACGAAAAAGGAAGCAAAGCCGAGGCTTATCCGTTGGATTCTTCTTCTTCAAGAATTTGATATTGAAATCCGGGATAAGAAAGGAAGCGAGAATGTAGTGGCTGACCATTTAAGCCGAATGATCCACGAGGAGCATGAACATGCCGTGCCTATCCCTGAAACTTTTCCCGATGAGCAGCTGCTATCCATTGAGGTAAGTGAACCATGGTATGCAGATTTAGTGAATTACTTGGTGGCTAAACAAATTCCAAATGAACTAAACAAGCACCAACGTGATAAGCTTAAAAATGATGCACGTTTCTATGTTTGGGATGACCCTTATTTGTGGAAGTATTGCTCAGATCAAATTGTACGTAGATGTGTGCATGATTCTGAATTTCACTCAATTCTAAGCTTTTGTCACACATATGCATGTGGTGGTCATTTTGGCACACAACGCACTGCCCTCAAGGTTCTAGAGTGTGGTTTTTATTGGCCGACTATATTTAGGGATGCTAGAACCTTTTGTGTGTCTTGTGATCGTTGCCAACGAATGGGTAACATAGGTACCAAGGACCAAATGCCGCAAACCCCTGTCTTTAATGTTGAAATTTTTGATGTTTGGGGCATTGATTTCATGGGCCCTTTCCCTCCATCTTATGGTTTCACTTATATCTTGCTAGCCGTTGATTATGTTTCTAAATGGGTGGAAGCAAAAGCCACCCGTACTAACGATTCTAAGGTGGTTGCAGATTTCGTGAAAACTAACATTCTTGCTAGGTTTGGAATGCCGAGAGTAATCATAAGTGATGGAGGGTCTCACTTTTGCAATCGGACCATTGAGGCGTTGCTAAGAAAGTACCATGTCAACCATAAGGTCTCCACACCTTACCATCCTCAAACAAATGGCCAAGCCGAGGTGTCTAACCGAGAAATCAAACAAATTTTGGAGAAGACCGTTGAACCAACAAGGAGGGATTGGAGCTTACGTTTAGATGATGCACTGTGGGCATATCGTACGGCATACAAAACACCCATTGGGATGTCACCTTTTCGGCTCGTCTATGGTAAGCCATGTCATTTGCCCGTAGAGTTAGAGCACAAGGCACATTGGGCCGTGAAGATTTTCAACATGGACATAGATGCAGCGGGAGTTCATAGGAAGCTCCAATTGAATGAACTTGAGGAGATTCGGAATGAAGCCTATGAGAATGCCCGGATGTACAAAGCCAAGACCAAAGCATTCCATGATAAAATGATTCGAACCAAGACCTTCACAGTTGGGCAGAAAGTGTTACTTTTTAACTCTCGCCTACGTTTGTTTCCTGGTAAGTTGCGTTCTAAATGGATTGGCCCGTTTGTTGTTACTAATGTTTTCCCTCATGGTGCAGTGCAAATCAAAAGTTCAAGGACGCAGCAAGAATTCAAAGTGAATGGGCATCGATTGAAGCCCTATTACGAGATGTTTGAGGAGCATGTCGTGGAGGAGGTACCCCTCCATGCCGTGGAACCTAGTCAAGCTTAAACGGAGGTACCGTCCGGCTGCAAGACGTAAAAGAAAGCGCTTCGTGGGAGGCAACCCATGCATCCGAATAGAGAAGAACTTGGAAACCCCTTTAAGAGACTTATTTTTATTCCTTTCTTTTTCTTTACTGCCTTTACTTTGCTTTCTTTCTCGTATTTGTTTATTTGCTTGCTCTGTTGTGACTTTCTGCTTAAAACATTGAGGACAAAGTTTGATTTAAGTGTGGGAGGGTAAACAATTTGTATTTGCATGAATTTCGTGGGATTTATTCACCTATCACTTAGAATGTTGTTTCTTGCTGTTTTAAACGTGTTTAGAGTGTTTTAGTGTGTTTTATAGTGTCTTGGTATAAAACTCCGAAAATTTGATAAAAACGTTTTAAAAAAAAAAAAAAAAAAAAAACTCCAAATCCAGATTCCTAAAAAAAAAAACTCTTCTCTTTGTTGCTATTTCGTTTCTGCCTTGTTACGTTGTTTAGTTGTTATTGTTTGTTTGTTTATTAATTGTGTGAGTTTATGATTGTAACATTGAGAAAATGTTTGATTTATTGATAGGCACTGCTAAACAAAGAAAGATGGTGCTTCACAAAGGGTGTTTGCTTGAGGCCCCACTACGTGGCTTTACTCTTGAAGCGGAAGGCGTAGGAACAGAAGGCATCGGAGCGGAAGGCGTAGGAACAGAAGGCATAGGAGCAGAAGGCATCGAAGATAGAGCATTCCAGGCCTCAATACTTGGCCAAGCGCTGGATGAGCCAGGAAAAAGGTGCCTCTGGAGGAAAGAAGAGAACCTTTGACGGTTACTGTGAATCCGACCTTCAGACTCTTGCAGCTCATCAAGCTTCCTCTTCATGCCCGTCGAATAGTTGTTTGCAAGCACGTGCAAACTTCTATTCTCATACTTCAGCTGCTGGATCTCCTGCTTGAGACTTTCCACCTCTGCCATCAATGATTCCACCTGACGGGAGCGGGCAAGCAGGCGTTGGCCCATGTTGGACACAGAACTCGCACACTGAACACTAAGTGCGAGGGACTCTTGAACGGCCAGCTCATCGGACCGTCCTGACAGCAGCCTACTATCTTTCGGAGTGAGGAGGTTCCTAGCTACTATTGTAGCTGTTGTGGCGTCCTGCATCACGGAGTCTTCACCTGTGAGAGGACCGTTAGAAGAAAAGAAAGAAGGGCGCCATACGTTACCTTGACGCGGCGCGCCCGTATCACTGCTAAGGCTCAATTCCAAGCTAAGGTTCGATGAGTTTGCCATTTTTCAAAAGTGTTCAAAGAGAAGGGATGAAGTTAAATTTCAAAGGGCCGGAGTCGATTTTCAAGAATGGGAAATCTTCAGAATGTGTTTGTTGTGGTGATCGATAGCTTAATAAAAAAGCCAAGGCGACGCGTCCACCAATTCAAAAAGCCGGAATTTCCGGCGTAATTTAGGCGACGCTTTCTCGGCTTTTCAGAAGGCGCGTTCAACTTTGTCAAAAGATTTCTTCTTTTCTGACAACACGTGGAGGCCATCATCACAACTACACATCTTTAGCCGACAAGCGCAAAGTTCGGCGACGCTTTCTCAGCTTTTCAGAAGACGCGTGCAGCTTTGTCAAAAGGAGCCACATCTGCACTACCACGTGTCGTTCAGAAAGTGAAGGGGCGTCGTTCAGAAATCGAAGGGGCGCCTGCTCAGAAATCGAAGAGGCGTGTTCAGAGATCGAAGAGGCGCCATTATTTCAAAAAGCCGGATTTGCGGGATCAAAACGTTTGTCGACAAAGGTAAAAAGTACCACCACTTGATATTATCTCTATATATGTCGACCTTCGTCTTTTATGGCAGGGCAAACCTGAAGAAAATGCCCAACTCTCCCTCACCTCTGAGGGCGCACTCCCAGCAAAGCCTTTCGAAATACTCAATTCTTTCTTCTTCCCCAAAGATGATACCAGATGCCTGGAGTACATATGACCCAGGAGGAAGCAGCACAACAAATACATGTGCTGATTCATTCACCGCTTCTTCAAAAGCAAAGGTATCTCATATCATCAAGGTCAAAAGCAAAAGTATCTCATATCATGCTCTTTCCCTGTCTTTTTCTTTGTCCTTGTTCTTACTCGCATGGCAAAGTAAAAGAAGCAATCAGCCGGCACTTGGAGTCAGTCTTCCGATCTGGAGCCAACTGCCTGGGATCTATTCCTGATTGCTTACCTAGCGTTGCTCTCGAGTAGTCATCTTCAACGGTTGATACACTTCCGGAGAAGGGACCACTTCTGCAAAGGGGAGCGAGTAAGGCAAGTGAAAATGATACATTGAAGCATGTGGAGACAAACATAGGCTGAGTTATCCTCCAACCCTTTTCAATACGAATTGGAAAGATTGAACAAAGAAACAGACCAAAGGGGTAAGCTCAGACCTTCGGGGAAGACCAAAAGAATCCTCCAGCCCAGTAGCACAAAGGAAAATCAACAAGTGGAGGAGACCAAAAGATTCCTGCTGCCCAGTTCAAGAAGTAGCACAAAGGAAAATCAACGATGGGCAGAAACCAGTTCAAGAGTAAACCTGTGGAATCACAAAGATCAAAGCCTCAATGCAATTACCAAGGAGAAGATGGAATTTACACTCTATAAACAGATTTGCGTCTCTAAACTCTTCTCTTTGTTAATTACATTATGTCATGTTTAGTATGTTTAAGTGCTTTTTGTGTATTTACTTATGCTTTGTGTGAATCTATGCTTAAAACATTGAGGACAATGTTTGATTTAAGTGTGGGGGGGTAACTAAGTATATTTGATGCAAATTCGTTGGATTTTATCACCTATCACTTCACATGTTGTTTCTCACTGTTTTAAAACTGTTTTAGTGTGTTTTGTCTTAAAAATTCGAAAATCCCATAAAAATTTGAAAAAATTGTTTTGAAAAACCCAAAAAGAGTTGTTTTAAAGTTGTTTTTGTGTGTGTGTTTGTGTCTTAGGATACCTTCCAACACAATGATAAGGATTTGGTTTGTAATTGCATGACTGTTAAAAGAGTTATTAACATAGAGAAAAGTTTGATTTACTCTTGGTATATGCTTGGTTATGGTTATAATGTATGACTTCACATGCAATCATAAAAGAAAATTTAGTTTTTGTAACATGCCTGAAGGAAGGAACTCAAACAAATGCTACAACCCTGAGAGACTTGAGCCTATAACGTTCTTTGGAGAGTATAATCTGTGATTTCTTGTTTTCTAAAATCGTTGCATGATCTCATTATTCTTTGCTTGGTTACTACTTAGAAGGCGTTTCATCATATAGTTCCAAATGCTAGAACTCATGCCCATTTCATTCAAAGCATGTTATTGATTTGCATAACATATATCAAGATGAAGTTGTGTAGTTGCCACCATAGCCAAATAGCCTCGCTTCCCATATTTCGTATATGTTGTAAGTTTTACCCCCGTTGAGCCATGTTAACCCATGTTCTTTGTTAACCCACTTTATCTTCACCTAACCTAGAATATGACCGTCCTTACCCTTGTTCTTAAAAGATAGTGAGCATGACTTAATTGAATTCCTTTTGAGTTACATTATGAAAGAAAATAAGTGTGGGGGAGAGAATGTTTAAGTGTTTTTGTTTTGAGATTCAAAAGAAAAGAAAAAAAAAAAAAAAAAAAAAAAAAAAAAAAAAAAAGAGAAAAGAATAAGTGATTGAAGAAAGGTTCTAAAACACCAATTCTGGGCGTAAATTGTCTAAATTCTCCCTTTTTGTTCAAAAGTTGAGTTTTCATTCAAAAGTGAATTCTAAGTTGATTCAAATGCTTTGCTCACTATTTCTTTAAGAACCTTTGTTTTCCATATCCCTTCTTTGTTATCCACATACCCCAAGCCCCGTTACAACCCTTGACTTCTATCTTGAGTGTTGTGTATTTCAATTTGTGGAGTTTGAACTTGGTATGAGCTTATGGTGTCACTGGTTCTCGCGTCTAAGTAGTAGCATTCCATTCATGAGATCATATCTAAACTTGATTATTAACTCCAGAATTTGCGTTCTTTGTGATACATATATGTGAGTGTCGTTTTCATGTTTACATCAATCTTCTCACATATGACTAGATTAGGGTGTGTAGTTAGAAAATCTGAGTAAAAATTGAGTGCATATCTTGAAAGGAATTGAGCAAATTCTCTAAGGCATGTTACTACATTCAAAACATGGTTTTAAATGCTTAATTGTGAAATAGTATATGGTGACTATGATTAAGAATGTACTTAAGTGTGAAGATGACTAAAATCTGTGAGAATGATGATTTTTAACTTGTCATGTGCATTGGAAATCCCTAAGACGGTTGTTGGAAGGTTTAGGTTGTGTTTTACGTGTTTAGTGACGTTTTGTTTATTTGTTTTTATTCTGTTTTGCTCGAGGACTAGCAAAAGCTAAGTGTGGGGGTATTTGATAGGAGCATATTCATGCGACTTAAATGGCTTGTTCTCGTGCATTTACGTTATGTTTCTCTCGTTATTTTAGTCCTTTATGCTTCTTTTGTGTGTTTTCAGGTTCTAAGGGCCTAGGGAGCAAGAAAGTGCATTTTGAGGCCATTTGGAGCATTTTTGGGCATGGATTGGATAGCTTATCCATGGAGCCAAGAGGATGGACGAATTTGAAGGCCTTGTATGCACTTGAAGACACAAAACAATGGCTCTAGCCCAATCAAACACATTATGCCATACAAACCAACCTATTTTAGGCCCATTCTATGTACTTAAACCCTAGCCCTTTAAACTAGTTCACTTATCACTCAACATATCATTCACTTATCACTTATCTTATCATTCACTTACCACTCAACATATCACTCAACATATCATACACTTATCACTCATCACACTTCATCATTATACCACCATTCATTCTTTAAAACACATGCACCAAAACACCTTTGCCGTGGCATTCACTCCCCCTTGCATTTTCAGCCATTCCACTTCATCATTACACCACCTTCTCCATCTTTAATCACATGCACCACCAATTCAACACATGCACTTGTTCCTCCATTAAATCAACCACATTCATCACCAAAGAACCTTTGTGCCGTGAGTTCCATTGCATTTCCAGCATCCTCACATGCATTCCCTTCACATTCACCCACATGCACATTCAATCATTCACACATCCACCACTCATTCTTCATCATTTCAACCACCTACATGCATTAATTATTAAACTCTTCATCATTGCATCCAGAAAATGAGCAAGAAAGCTTCCCAAACACATGCAAATCCATCCATGTCGTGGGTTCCCTTTGCTCCCCTTGTGCAATTCCAGTTTTCACATGTGTCCTAGCTGTTTTTCCATCATTCCTCCACACAAATGCTTAAACAAACAGCCATATGTTCCCTCCACTACCCCTATAAATACCCTAGCATTCATTCATTCACTCCCCATTCAATTCCATCTCATTTTCATACACAAACACTTCCATCTTCTCCCTAGCCGTGAGTCACTTCATTTTCTGCATATTTTCTCTTCACTCTTCCATCTCCAACCACTCCCTACTCCATTCCACATACACCTAAAGCCCTTAACATCTCCTTAGACCTTGTGACACAACGAAGAGGAAGAGAAGAGTGCCTAAACGTTCATACAATTCAAGTTTGAGTTGTTGGAATGTTTGGGTGTTTCTTTGATTTCAAAGTTATAATTTAATTCTCTTTGTTTTGTACGTATGACGAATGGAAGATAAGAGTGCCTAAACGTTCATACAATTCAAGTTTGAGTTGTTGGAATGTTTGGGTGTTTCTTTGATTTCAAAGTTATGAGGAACTAAACCCCCTTTAGCTAGGGGGTGATTCGAAACTATGTTTATATTTGCAATTTGAATTGATTACGTTTGGTTGGAATTTCATAAGTTGTGGATTCAATTCGTTTAACTGTTTGATTGATAACTTATTTATGTATGTTCATTGAGATTGCAAGCTTAATTTTCATGCATAAATATGACGCTAGAATATAAGTGAATTTCACCTAATCGTTATGAACTTATATTCACAAGTAGTGGAGGTTGCTTATAAACAATCGCGTTAAACGAATTCTTGGCATAAGTTTCATGCGTATTCCATTGTAACGAATGCCTCGTCGATGTTTATGATTTCCGTTGAACTTAATGATCTTTGTTGAATGTCTCTATCATGCGTATTCCATAGTTAGGGACTTTGATTAAGAATAATTTGGTTGTAATGCGTATTCCATTCAATCCAACGAATTTAGGGAAATCTGAAAGTTAATCTAAGCGGATCTAATTAACTTGGAGCATTGAGTTTCACAACTTATCGAAAGACCAACTGAGAATCAATTTTGTTTGCAAGTGTAACATGTGTGGAGAAGAACCCCTTGGCTATTCCATCATCCATATTTTCATCACATTCATATTTACATTTTGCCTTTAATTATATTCTGTCTTTTTAATTTAATATCGTCCAACCACAATTCCCCCCCCCCTATTTTGTTAAGTCTTAATCATTCGTATTTGTTTTATTTTTGTATCTTTAAGCTTTTGGAGTCATAAACAATTGCAAATTCGTCTAAATCAAGTTCTAGCTTCTATTTGAGTCAATTTGATTGTTTTAGACAATTTGAGTTTTTCAAAGCCTTTCTGAGTCATAGTAGTCTTGTTAAGAGTATTTTAATTTAGTTTTTATGTTTTTAAGTCAATTTAGAAGGTTTTAGCAAGCCCTCCTAATCCCCGGTCTAGAACGATCCCTCACTTATCCATTCTACTACAATTGTCAAACGAGGGTTTAATTTGAGTGTCAAGTAAATCTCGCATCACCAACATCTCGAGTACCATGGAGATACCTCAATATCCACTTAGCTGCATTCCAATGCTCTTTACCTGGATTATGCATATATCGACTCACCATGCCAACTTCATGAGCAATATCCGGTCTAGAGCATACCATTGCATACATCAAACTACCAACCAAATTTGCATATGGTATATCTTTCATTTGCAGCTTCTCTTTATCAGCTTAAGGACATTGTAGAGAACTCAATTTAAAATGAGGAGCCAAAGGGGTACTAACCGGTTTAGTTGAATCATGAACTCCAAACTTCCGAATCAACTTCTCAAGGTATTGTCTTTGATTCAAACAAACCAAACCCTTCTCTTTGTCTCTAGTGATCTCCATGCCAAGGATCTTCTTTGCTTCACCAAGATCCTTCATCTCGAACTCATTCTTCATTTGATTCTTCAATTTATCAATCTCTTCGACATTATTTGAGGCAATCAACATATCATCAACATATATCAACAAATAAATGAAAGACCCATCTTGTAACTTCTTGAAGTACACACAATGATCATATTGACTTCTAGAATAATTTTGGCCTCTCATAAATTTATCAAACCTCAAATACCATTGTCTTGAAGATTGCTTCAAGCCATAAAGTGATTTCTTCAACTTGCAAAACAAATTCTCTTTCCCTTTCACTTTATACCCATCCGGTTGACACATATAAATCTCTTCATTCAAATCACCATGTAGGAAAGCCGTTTTCACATCGAGTTGCATAAGCTCAAGATCATATTGTGCAACAAGAGCTAACATAATACGAATTGAGGAGTGCTTCACAACTGGAGAAAATATTTCGTTGTAGTCAATGCCCTCCTTTTGTGCATACCCTTTAGCAATTAATCTTGCTTTGAATCTCACATTGCTTTTCTCATCAGCATCTTCCTTCTTGGCATACACCCATTTGCAACCAATAGCTTTCTTACCCTTAGGCAATTTAGCTAACTCCCAAGTCTTGTTCTTCAAGAGAGAATTCATCTCATCACCCATGGCATTGCACCACTTCTCTTTTTCCTCACTCTCAATGGCTTCCTCAAAATTGGATGGAATCTCATCAGTGATAATAGGAAGAGCAAAAGCAACATAGTCACTATACCGAGCTGGCTTGGTAATTTGTCTTTTTCCTCTGTTCTTGGCAATAGACTCTTGAGGTGAAACTTGCTCTTCAACTTTAATAGAATCTTCAAGTTCAACTTCTTCAACATCCTCATGGTCTCCCACTTCTTCACTTGTAGTGGCTTCGACATCAACGGAAATAGGATTTGAAGTACTAGAGGCAACTTTCTCAAGCTCCACCTGTTGGACATCTTTCACATTCTTTTCAGAGTCTCTGAACATATATTCTTCATCAAATGTCACATCTCTGCTGATTACAAGTTTCTTCATCTCCGGGCACCATAACCTATAACCTTTGACACCACTACTAAAACCAAGAAAGATAGCCTTTTTGGCTCTAGGATCAAGTTTATTTTCAGTTACATGAAAAAAAGCAGGTGAACCAAAAATACGAATATAATCATAATCATTAGAAGGTTTTCCAGTCCATACCTCCATTGGCGTCTTACCCTGAACAGCAGCTGAGGGTAATCGGTTGATGATGTGACATGCATAAGTAACTGCCTCTGCCCAAAATGACTTGCTCAAACCCGACTGAGACAACATGCATCTAACCTTCTCAAGCAAGGTTCGATTCAATCTTTCTGCAACTCCATTTTGTTGTGGAGTTCCCCGGACACTAAAATGTCTCACAATCCCTTCCTCTTTGCAAACTTTAAAGAAAGGGTCGGATGTGTATTCACCACCATTATCAGATCTCAAAATCTTAATCTTTCTCCCAGTCTGGTTCTCAACCATTTTCTTCCAACCCAAGAAAATGCTCAACACCTCACTCTTGTGCTTCATAGTGTAGACCCAAGACCTTCTTGAATAATCATCAACAAAGGTCACGAACCAATGTCTACCACTCAAAGAGGGAGTCTTTGTAGGACCCCAAACATCCGAATGCACATAATCAAGAATGCCCTTCGTCTGATGTACAGCAGTACCAAACTTCACTCTAGTTTGCTTCCCCAAGACACAATGCTCACAGAAATCAAGCTTACAAGTCGTGGCACCTTTTAGAAGACCTTGTTTCACAAGCCCTTGTAGAGCTTTCTCACCGGCATGGCCTAATCTCATATGCCACAATCTAGTAGTATCAGAATCGGATGTGCCTATATTTTCTGAGACTACAGATGCTTCACCTGTCACAGTGCTTCCTTGCAATAAATACAAATGGCCACATCGAGGAGCTTTCATCACAACAAGTGCACCATAAGTAACTTTCAATGTATGTCCATCTGAATGAAATCTGAAGCCCTTGGATTCCAAAGTACCCAAAGAAATAAGATTTTTCTTGAAATTCGGTACATACCGAACACCTGTCAACTCTTTAACCATGCCATCATGCAACTTCAAACGAACTGTACCAATCCCTTTTGTTGTGCAAGGATTGTCATCTCCCATGAACACAACGCCGCCATCAAACTCTTTCAAGCTTGAAAACCAATCCTTGTGAGGAGTCATATGATGAGTACAACCCGTATCCAACACCCACTTAGTAGCACAATCAAATGATGAGGTAGTGGTTAAAGCAAAATCAGAAAAATCTGTTTCAACTTCAGCAACATTAGCTTCAGAACTTTCTTTTCCTTTGGCCTTCAACTTAGGACAATCTTTCTTCCAATGACCCTTATTACGACAAAAGGCACATTCATCCCTTTCCAAAGGTTTTCTACCTTTAGAGTTTCCTCTAGGTCGAGACTTTGATTTTTTTCTGCTAGAAGATGATCTTCTCTCCGATGATCTACCTCTAACAAATAAAGCTTCAGAGGTACTATCATGATTTTTATCTCTATGCCTCATTTCATAATTCATCAAGGCATTTGACACATCTTCAAATTTCACAGTTTCTTTACCATGCATAATAGTGGTAACAAAATGCTCATAAGAGTCCGGCAAGGAATTCAACAATATTAAGGCCTTATCTTCATCCTTAATATCCTCATCTAAATTTAACAAGTCGGCAATCAACTTATTAAAAGCATCAAGGTGTCTAATCATTTTTGTACCTTCTTTGTATTGGAAGCGGTAGAGCTTTTTCTTCAAGTGTAGCCGGTTCTCTGCACTCTTCGTCATATACTTGTCTTCCAATTTTTGCCACAACACACTTGCCAATGTCTCCCGCATCACAAAATACTTCTGAGTTTTTGCAAGGCACAACCGAATTGAAGAGCAAGCCCACAAATTTAATTTCTCCCATTCCGGCTTCGACATAGCTTCTGGCTTCTCTCCCAAAGCGGCAAGTAGATCTTGTTGAGCCAACACATCTTTGACCTCACATTGCCACATCCCAAAGTTGTTTGTGCCATCAAACTTTTCAACTTCGAACTTTGCATTTTGCACCGTAGTTCTTGCAAATCCGGAGCTGCTTCCAAAAGGATTCTCATCTTGCCCGTCTGACATTTTTGGCAATTAGACAGTACCCAAGAGCAACCAGTGCTCTGATACCAATTGTTGTGCTAGGATAGCACCAAACCACGCGGAACCAAATCAAGCTAACCCACAGAAATTTATCAAATGAAATGCAAGAACAATATAGAAAATAACACCAAGATTTTAACGAGGTTCCTCCACAGTCAGTGTAACTGGATTACGTCCTCGGAGCAATAGGAGCTCACCCAATAATCCACTATCAACCAAATGGGAGTTTACAAAGTGTTGGCAATCTCACAACCCAAATAACCCAATACACCCAATAGCTCTCACACACCAAAGAAACAAATAGAGGAAGAAATATAAAGAATAATTTCTTCTCTATACATATAGCTCAAAGCTATTACAACAACAACTACTTTGGTGGATGATTACTAACCAAATGAAGCAGCAGCTTCTTCTTCCTTTTGGGCTCTCTGCAACTCTCCTTGATCTCTGCAGAAAAATGAGCTCTTTTTCTCTCTTTCTACCACACAACCGAATGGAGGGAAGAAAGCAACCAAACCCTCCATTATGAAGGAGCCAAAACTCACGGGTGGTGAAGAGGACAAAAAATCTTTTCCCATTTTTCCTCCCCAAAACAAGGAAAGATGTTTCCCACCTTTGGTTTGTTTAATCTAAAGTATGGCCACTTGGCCACTTATTCAACATTTAAACCGGGCCTGATGGTGGAGGTGCCGAAGGAGGAGAGGTACGAGTTGGGGCTGTCGGACTTCGTTTTATGTCCGTCATGGTGTTCGTGGCGATCGCATTTTCGGACCGCCGCGTGACGGACTGTTTGTTTCCGGGGCACGAGAAGGACATGGATGAAGGGATGGAGAGTTTCCCGTTGATGGTGGGAATCGTGTGCAGCGGCTTGTTTCTTGTGTTTCCGAGTACTCGCTACGGGATTGGCTGCATGGCTGCGCGAATGAAGCAGAAGCGTAATTCAAGATACAATTTATTTGTTTTATTAGTTAATGATGTTTGTGTTTCTGTAAGTTGTATTAATATGTTATGTTGTTTGTGTTTATATATATAATATATGTTATATTGGAGAGAAGTGTCTCGAGAACCTAGTTCGGTTTAACTAGTTATATTATTATATTTAGTTTATCCGTTTTGTATATCTAGTACAATAAAAATTTCTTGTTATATTGATATGTTGTATTACGATTCACTTTGACAATTAATGATTTTGCTTTGAGTAATAGTATATTAAGTTGCAAATTTTATGCTTTATATATTTGATCGACAGATCATTAGTTGACCTAGGGCATGTGCTTGACTTGATTTCCTCTCCTAATATCGTTTGAATCTTCTTTTATATTTGCAAAAGAAAATCAAAAATAATTATCAAATATAACATATGTTGTAATCGTTAATTTGCCTAATCAGTAAATATATAACATAAGTTGTAACCATTACCTTGCCTAATTCCCAGATTCATTTTAAATAATCATTAGTTTACCTTCCAATATTGGTCTCAAAAGTTGTGTATATATCTGGACAATCGAGCATATATAGTTTCTCATCCAAGTTAAGGTGGATGAGTTTTAGATATTGAACCCACCCCATCAATTATTTTCTTGTTAATTTGTTAATATTTCTGAGAAGTGGCCAGCGTCAACAAAATTGTATTTTGCATGGCGGTCGTACTGTTTATAACTGCGACTACGACCATGAAGGCTCAAGCAACTACGCGGCTCCCAGACCTCTCATATCCATATGCATCTATCTCAACGACACCAGGCTGTCTTCCTCCGCCAAGGTCGCCGTCGCCAGTATGTAAACAACAAGTTTAATTAATCCCTAACAGTTCTCTAATATTAATTACTTATATACTATACACAGTTAATCGACTTAATTTTGTTTGTTGAATAATATGTTGTAGAATGTGACGGGAGATGTGCATGCTGCTTGTGTGTGCATAATCCAAAGCCCTACTGCTTTGAGTGTTGCGATGATCAGACAGGCACTGCCCCAACCCCGACCCCGACGACCTCTGCTTTGCAATATGATGCATAATCCAACTGCTCTCAAGACTCTGTAGAGTGAAGGATGCCTTAACTTTTTGATTAATTAGTCAATAAATGGTTTTACTTCCGTCAAATAATCATCTGGATGAACTATATATATGTACTAATTTTTAAATGGAAGTTTTCACTTGAGGACGTGTTACACTAAAAAATGAGCCATTTGGTCATTTTGTTACTGCGCGCATCCGGTGTTCCCGACCCTCTACACTTCAATGAAAAACAAACGTCAGTTCTCCAATGTAATTAGAAACTTCTTAACAAGTGACATTCATTCTATTTTGTTTCAGGATTTTTATCAATCTGTTGTTTCCTTGTTTCAGGTTCTTCTCCTATGCTTCATCTTGTGCACCATCTGTTACGCATCAATGGCAGTTTTCGGGTACCTAATTTTTGGATCTACGGTTCAATCACAAATAACTTTAAATCTCCCAACTCACAAAATCAGCTCAAAAGTCGCGATATACACCACGCTGGTCAATCCCATATCCAAATATGCTTTGATGGTTACACCAGTTGTGAATGCTGCAAAGAAGAGGTTCCCGAATCACTACAACAAGAGACTCATCGGCATGTTAGCCAGCACCACCTTGGTGACAAGCACCGTTATAGTAGCTTTGGCTATACCATTTTTCGCTTATCTCATGTCACTCGTCGGAGCATTTTTGAGTGTAACAGCTTCAATTATAATATAATTCGCTTCAGAGTAGAATTATCTCTCATTCTAATCTCTCTCATCTTCCCTTCTCTTCTATTTAAACAGTTACGAATAAACCACGTCAACATTTGTTTAGAAATTTTTATATAAAGAAAAAAAAAAAGCAAAAATGAAAAATGAGAGGAGGAGAATGAAGGAAATGGTAATATGAAGGGAAAGAATCCTACTCCCCTTAAAAATGTGTTTCAACTCGTATCTTACTATGTGTCTTGTCACATGATCTACAACTGCTCAAATTCATACCAAGAGAATGAAAGTTGTCAATCAGATTTTCTCGTGAACCCTCCCGATCAATCATCATATCAACCTCATTAACCACCTTCCAGTTCCACCCTCATGTATTGTATACGCGCGTACAGACACAAGAATTTATTGCATGTAAGTCTTTGAATGTCCTCTTAGATATCAGTTATGTTATGACTCACCTAGACCTGTTGTTTAGAGTAGGACCTCCTTAGAACATTTCCGGTTGTTTTGGTAGACCGAGAATGAACTGCGAATGAATTGTTAGAGCCGATGTTCCTTTAGACAGGGCGGAACTTAAATATAGTGTTGACCAAGTAGGTGTAACCGTTGAATTCTATGGCAATGAACTCAAAAGAGTTAGTTATGATGATCCCACTACTGTGAAAAAAATATGTTAGATGTGCTCAATTGAGTGAGATTTTTGAATTAAATCGTGCTATGTTGAAATTTGATGGTGTTTTTCTTAGCAGTCCAAGGGGTTGGTTTACTTTTGGACATGCTTCATTTCTTCTTTTTCAGACGCATTTGGCACGATGCTAGAACTTTGTTTAGAAATGTTTTTGCTTGATCCAGATTTAGATGCTCAAGTTGAAATTGAATTATTCCAAAAACTTAAAGATCCAACTATAAAAAGACAAGCAGTCTGATACAATATGCTTGCAGCCCATCGAATATCGTTTTCCCTTGGGCTTAGCTAGAATTATACAAGAAAGAGCAAAACATACATGTATGTTCCATCAATGTGTGTACAACCATTCTTCTATCTATTCTTAACTTGTTTAGGCTCAAAACAACAAAAAAGATAAAAGAAAAAAGCAAATAGAAATTGCTAAATATTGCTAATGATTGAACTAGTGGGATTAATTGAACATATATGTAGGGAAATGGATCCTCTTCGGATCCCTTCCTCCTAATTCATCAAGACCAGGGATCCGGGCTATTGAAATTTGATTCAACGGCTACAAACAATGGTCCACTTTAAAAGCTATAATAACTTTGGCCTTTGGATCAAATTTCAATGGTCCGGATCCCCGAACTTGATGAATTAGGAGGAATGGATTCGGAGAGGATCCCTTTCCTATATGTAGCAACTAGCAACTAGTACCCTCGCACATACGAGTTTTCAATGAAAATCCAACCCTATCAACTAGATTTTCTTTTCCAAATCAACACGATATGAATCATAGGATACCTATCCTTATCCTTTCATAACAAATTATATGGTCTAGGCTTTCACTTTTTCTCCACAATATTTTAGTACCGTACAATAATTTTATTTTATGATAAATGATATTAAATAGGACTCATGCATGTTGAGTGATGTTATTAAATTTAAACTTAATTGAACATGATTGACACACCTCACTATTGATCAACTATTTACATATTATCATTTACTCCTATTGTAACTCGTGAATTAATAATATCATATGATGATGCGACCGTCACACTCAAAATTTTTTCCTCGATATCATTCAAAATCCATGATTGTCATACCACTTCATTGTTTTGATGATGTGGTGCAGCAATGATTGGGGGCCTTGAGCCTTGTTTGTGGAGTGTTTTCCAGCCTCCTCCCAAAGAAAGGGGAAGTGGGGTGAGACTGATTCACCAGAGCCACGATTGTAGCTGATCAAGTTAAAAATACACTCTACCCTTTATACATTAATTTGTATGAAGTTTCTAATCAATTGTGCAGTGTCCAGGTTTTTCTTCTTCCTTTAGAGCCGCCCATCAAATTAAACAACTTACAGTCTTTTCTTTGTCTCTTTCTGTGTCCATTTGTGTCTCGCTCTGGATCATGGAGGCAGGAAACCGTGATGGATTTCTCCTGCATGAAAACCATGACAAATTACATGATGATGACGTGCGCACCTCATTTTACATGGCTTGCTTCAATGGACTAAATGCCTTTTCAGGTACTTTCCTCGTCTTTATCCTTTTCTGTGCATCAAACTCAAAGTCAATAGGCAATAATAAGAGAGATCGAGATAATCTAAATTTATGTTTTCGTTCAAACCCTAGCTGGTTAGGGTTTTTCTTTTGGGACATTATTTCATCACAACAATTTTCTTTTTCTGCTTATCTATGACATTTGACGACGGCAAAAAATAAACCTTTTTTTTTTTTTTTTTTTTTTGTGTATATCAGTTCTCTCTGTTTTTAGATAAATGCTTAAAATACTCTTTCAAAATTGAATTTTCCATAGATTATTTGCTAAATAACATTTTCTTTGCATTGGGATTCCTGATCCCTTTGGAATCAAAGATTTTCAGATCCACAAACTGGACGAAATTTTAAAAAGCCATTCTTTGATTTAATTATTCTTCCATTGACTAGTTTAAAGTAGTGCAAGTAGCACGCCTAATGAGGCCTCTGACCTAATTGTTTTTATTAATCTAAACACACATAAGAAGAGGAAAAAAAAAAAAAGAGAAAGATATCATGTGTTTTTTTTTGGAAATTGAAAAAAACAATCATTTGACAACTTATTTAATTATATTATTATCCGCATATGAAAGATTTTTTTTATATCACTTGGGCGCCATCAATTTTGTCATTTGATTTTTATTTTCACCCATGGCTTTCATTTTTTTATTCTTTTCTCTGATGAACAATGGAGAACACTGTTATGAACAGTGAAAGTTGGGGTCACACATAAGACAAAAATTTTGGTGTCATCTGCTTCGACAAAAATAAGTGGACCAAAATGCCTGTCAGCCAAAAAAAATTCAAAACCTGCCCAAAATTATATTTCAAATTATGCAAGGGTAAATTAGTATCTAGTCATAAAAAAACTATGCTGCACTGTAACCTTTTCCGCTGGCTTTCTATATAAGATAGATTATAAGTTCCACCGAACTAACTTAATGAATTTTAATGAGGAGAAAACAAAAACAGTATACAATTTGAAAACTATTTCTAAAACTCCATATATATACACATATCACTACCCCTGCTTACACGTACTGCATATGTCTGGATTCATTGTTGCTCTTCACTCCTAGTTCTTTTGACAACTCTCTCTCTCTCTCTCTCTCTCTCTCTCTCTCTCTCCATGGATGCTGATCCTTTAGAAAAATCATCATCCTTGAGCTTGCCTCTTATTCTTGGTGAGGGGCAGCATGAGCAAGCTGGAAGCAAGGTAGTAGAAGAAGTAGAGTCAAGCTTTCATCACCAAACTACAGCCACAACCTCCTTCCTCAAAACCTGTTTCAATGGACTCAATGCACTCTCAGGTAATTATCTACTTCTTAATTAATTATGCCAAATTTTTCTTCTCAAATTATTATTATTTTTTTTTTTAAGAAAGCTTAATTAAGGCATAAACTTATCATCTTAACAACTTTTTTGGTGTTCCTTGCTAGAATATATTGCCTCTTCATTTTGCACTCAGCAAGTTTAGTTATGAACAAATTTATTTATATTTCATACTGTTAGTCTGATGATAGCTAACCTCATCTGAGACTATAGATGGTGATTTTCACACTCTTGTTTTCTCCTTTCTGCACCTCTCCTTTTTCTTTTGTCCCTTCATTCTCCTTTGATTTATTCAATCTAAAGGCTAGAAAAACGAATAGTGGATATGGAGAAAAGTGGGGTGTGAAAATCACAACCCAGGTTCATGTGGAACCATGACTTCTGATCTGCGTATGATTTCATATCGTTACATGTGCATTTAAAATGTTCTTCACTTCTAGCTCAAGAAAAGTGAGGTTTTAATGCCCAAAATTGTGCTCTTTTCGGTGTTCAGGGGTAGGAATACTGTCAGTTCCTTATGCACTAGCATCAGGAGGATGGCTAAGCTTGATCTTCCTTTTCTTAATTGCGGCTGCAGCCTTCTACTCGGGTTTGTTAATCCAGAGATGCATGGACGTGGATTCTGATATAATAACTTATCCGGACATAGGCGAACGTGCATTCGGGAAGAAGGGAAGAATACTGCTGTCGATTGTCATGAATGTAGAACTCTACTTGGTTGCAACAGGATTCCTAATTTTGGAAGGAGATAACTTAAACAATTTATTTCCCGGCGTAGAATTAGACGTGGCCGGATTAAGAATTGGCGGAGAACAGTGCTTTATAATCGTTGTTGCCCTCATTATTCTGCCAACTGTTTGGTTAGATAACCTGAGCCTTCTTTCTTACGTATCTGCAAGTGGAGTTTTAGCCTCTGCCATCATCCTCTGTTCGATTTTGTGGACTGGTGCTTTTGAAGGAATTGGATTTCATGAAGAGGGCACACCACTGAAGTGGAATGGAATCCCTACGGCTATTAGCTTGTACGCGTTTTGTTACTGCGCGCATCCGGTGTTCCCGACTCTCTACACTTCAATGAAAAACAAACGTCAGTTTTCCAATGTAAGTAGAAACTTGTTACCAAGTGACATTCATTCTATTTTGTTTCAGGATTTTTATCAATCTGTTGTTTCCTCGTTGCAGGTTCTTCTCCTATGCTTCATCTTGTGCACCATGTGTTATGCATCAATGGCAGTTTTCGGTTACCTAATGTTTGGATCTACGGTTCAATCACAAATAACTTTAGATCTCCCAACTCACAAAATCAGCTCAAAAGTCGCGATATACACCACGCTGGTCAATCCCATATCCAAATATGCTTTGATGGTTACACCAATTGTGAATGCTGCAAAGAAGAGGTTCCCGAGTCACTACAACAAGAGACTCATCGGCATGTTAGCCAGCACCACCTTGGTGACAAGCACCGTTATAGTAGCTTTGGCTATACCATTTTTCGCTTATCTCATGTCACTCGTCGGAGCATTTTTGAGTGTAACAGCTTCAATTATATTGCCGTGCTTGTGCTACCTTAAAATTTCAGGTATTTATCGACGCCTTGGATGTGAGATGTTGATTATAGGGCTTATATTACTACTGAGTGCTGCAGCAGTTGTATTCGGCACTTACACATCTCTAGTAGAAATAATAGGGCACTTGTAAACGGATTCTCTTTGGGGCCAATATATTTGTTTCGGTGGCAGTTTTCAAATTCGTCCTCTCTTTCTTTCGAGATAGTATATCAGCAAGCTGCTGCAGTTTGTACCAATCTGCATAGTATGAAAAAACAGACTCAGAGTTGGAGAGGTCTAGGATTTGTAAACAGGAGTGTTTTTAGTTATTGAAACTACAGATGCTTCCTTTATTTCGTTTCTTTGCGATCGAAAGGGCTTCTTCATCAAAGAAATTCCATTTATTAACGATCCCATAACTCGGAGAAGACCCTCTCCCGAATGTAATGCATTACATCTAATATGATTGAAAATTCATCGTTTCTTTGATCCTACAAATCACAATTCGAGATACAGAGAGTTCACAGAGGAAAATGTTCCATGTCGGACAACACTTACGAAAAATCAGCAATGTGCTATTCCATTAATGAATTTTGAAATAAAAGAGGTTACATGATAACTGATTTTGATTACATGTTAACCAACTTCATGTGCAAGCTCAATACATCTCGTATCTGGTAGACATCCTCATAATCAGGTTGGGAATTGTTGATAAGGTTGTTAGTAGTCATAAGCCGTCCTACCTACAAAGTACAAGCCATCCTATAAGCCGTCCTACCTACAAAGTATAAGCCGTCCTATAAGCCGTATAAGCCGTCCTATAAGCCGTCCTACCCACAAAGTATAAGCCGTCCTATAAGCCGTCCTACCTACACACTTGTATCCCTTAATTTAGGGTGATTTGATCTTGATACTTGAAGTCATGTATATAAATCCTTGTATCCTTGTAGAGAAAGATAATGAGAATCCAAAAGTTTACATGGTATTGAGCCTCTGATCCTCCTTTTTTTTTTTCATGGCTTCCGCAACTTCATCTTCCACCTTTTCAATCCCCAATATCTCTACCCTCGTTTCCGTTAAGCTTTCTGAAACCAACTATCTTCCTTGGGAAAGTCAGGTTAAGCCTTTTCTGATTGGCCAAAATCTTTGGCGTTTTGTTGATGGAACTCACCCCTGTCCTCCTCTCTTTATCACCACCCATGCGCCTGCTGCCTCCCCCACTGCTTCTGTTGATTCTGATGTTACTTCTACGGTGGTTCCTCCTGTGGTCACTACGACTCCTAATCCCGATTACCTTGTGTGGTACCAGACTGATCAGACACTTGTGAGCCTGCTACGTGCTACGCTTACTGAGCCCGTTCTTTCTTTGACTGTTGGGCTGTCCACTTCTCGTGAGATATGGGAGCATCTTCGTCAGAATTTTTCTCAACAATCCCTTGCTAATTCTACCCATAATCGGTTTCAGTTGCTTTCTCTTCAGAAAGGGAACCAAACAATTGCAGAATACTTAGGTCTAGCCAAGCATTTGGTAGATCAATTGGCCTCCATTGGTCAACCTGTTCAGAATGATGATTTGGTTACGTATGTGCTTAACGGCTTGGGGCCTGAATATGAAATGCTTGTCTTGGCCCTGACCAATTTTTCCACCTCTGCCATCCTTTAATGATCTGCGTACCCGTCTCCTAGTCTTTGAGTCCAAGCACGCCATGAAACAGGTTGCTGCATCATCCCATTCTGCTTTCTATTCTGCCCGTCATACGGTTGGTGGTTCGTCTAATGGACGCGGTGGTCACTCTTCTTCTCGCCCCAATGGTGCTTCTGGTGGCAATCGGTTTCCCCGTACCCCTAGTGGTGGTCGATCGAATCAACATGGAGGTGTTGGGCGATATGGTCAACGTGGTGCTGTACAACAACGCCTTGGTATTCTTGGACCTGCTCCTGTCAATCGTGGTCCTCAGTGTTGGGCCTGCAACCAATTTGGCCACATTGCTGCATTGTGTCCTCAAGCTACTCGTTCAAATGATGATATCTCTCGTGCCTTTGCTGGTATGCATCTTACTTCTCCCTCTGATCCAACATGGTATCCCGATACTAGGGCTACTCATCATATGACGAGTGATGCTCGAACAATGACTTCGGCTACTGGGTATGGTTCTCATGACAAGGTGGTTGTTGGTAGTGGTGAGGCCCTCCCTATTGCGCACACTGGTAATATTTCATTTGAGTCTGGGTCGTTTATTTTTCGATTATCCCAAGTTTTACATGTTCCAGCAATTAAAAAGAATTTATTGTCGGTTGCTAAGTTTACACGTGATAATCTTGTTAGTTTAACGTTCTTTCCTTGGGGTTTTGTCATCCGTGATTTAAAAACCGGTGTTGTTCTTTTTCAGGGCCCATGTGAGGATGGCCTCTATCCCATTAAGCTTGGTCTTGCCTCTAGGAATTGGTCAGCTCCCAAACGTGCTTTTGTTTCCGTTTTAGCGTCGTCATCACTTTGGCATCGTCGTCTTGGGCATCCATCTCGTCAAGTTCTTAATGTATTAGCCTCTAGTGATGTATTAGGCTCGTCTTTTTCAGTTTCAAATAAAAATTTTTGTAATCATTGTGCGTTGGCTAAATCCCATCGTCTGTCATTTCATTCTTCTGAACATTATGCTAAGTCTCCTTTTGAATTAATTCATTCTGATGTTTGGATGTCTCCTATTTTGTCAGTCTCCGGTTTTCGTTATTATGTCTTGTTTACCGATGACTACACACGGTATACATGGATTTATCCCATGCGTAATAAGTCAGAGGTTTTTACTCACTTTAATACTTTTCTCACTCTTATTTATAATCAATTTTCGACCATGGTTAAAATCTTCCAAAGTGATGGGGGTAAGGAGTATGATAATTTATCGTTTCGGACCTTGTGTGCGCAAAAAGGGATTCACCACAGATTTTCTTGTCCGCATACCCCGCAGCAAAATGGCCTTGCTGAACGCAAACACCGTCATATTTCTGAAATGGGACGCACATTGTTACTTGCTGCCAATCTTCCTCCTAAATTTTGGGCTGAGGCACTTTGCACCGCTGTTTATGTTTTGAATCGGTTACCCTCTCATGTTCTTAAGTGGGCCTCTCCATTCCAAATGCTATTTGGACGGTCTCCAGATTATATGGCTTTCCGAACTTTTGGTTGTGCTTGCTTTCCGTATCTTGGTGATTATATGACTAATAAACTACAACCTAGATCTTTGGCTTGTGTTTTTCTTGGCTACAGTGACCAATACAAGGGTTATCGATGTCTTCACCCTCCGACTGGCCGAGTATATCTCTCTCGTCATGTTATTTTTAATGAGGACTCATATCCTTATGGTGCTCTTGCTGCTTCTTCCACGATGCCACCATCAGACTTTGCATTTGTGCCAATTATTCATGCACCTTACTCGCTGCCCTCTGAGACGCAAACTCTGCCTACACCGCCATCTACTAGTTCTCTGCAACCACCTGTTGCTCCTCTCTCTGCAGCAGCTGCTTCAGATTCTGGTACTGGACAGGGTGTTGTGCCTCCCTCTGGTCCTGGCGTCACAGCTCCACCTGCATCTGGTAGCTTACTCCCGTCAGCTAGCGAGCCATCTCAAGCTATTGTTACTGCCCCAGTTCCATATATTGGACCTCAAACTCGCTCCAAATCGGGTATCTTTAAACCCAAAGCTCGGTCTTACTTTGCATCGCGCCATCCCATTCCTCACGCCTTCATTGCTTTGGTTGGGGAAGATTCTGAACCTACATGTTACAGCCAAGCATCTAGGTCCCCTGAATGGAGACAGACGATGTCAGATGAATTCAATGCTTTATTAAAACAACGTACGTGGTCTTTGGTTCCTCCGGTTCCTCGTGCCAACATCGTCGGTTGTAAATGGGTGTTTAAGTTGAAACAGAATTCGGATGGCTCGATTGAACGTCATAAGGCGCGTCTTGTCGCCAAGGGGTTTCACCAACAAGCCGGTGTTGATTATTCAGAAACTTTTAGTCCCGTGGTTAAACCTACGACGATTCGCACAATTTTGAGTTTAGCAGTGCACTTTGGGTAGCCTCTTCATCAACTTGATGTGAAGAATGCTTTTCTTCATGGCTCTCTTATGGAGGAGGTTTATATGCAGCAGCCGCCAGGTTTCGTTGATCCCACTCACCCTAATTATGTGTGTAAATTGCACAAGGCACTCTATGGTCTTAAACAAGCACCACGTGCTTGGTTTCAACGCCTCAGTGCTTTCCTTGTCCATTCTGGCTTTGTTCAAAGTAGGGCGGATAGCTCCATGTTCACTTTTCATCAGGGTTCTACAATTTTGATTTTTCTTCTCTATGTTGATGACATAGTGTTGACGGGTAATGCTTCTTCTCTACTTCAAACCTTTATTGCAGTTTTGGGTAAGGAGTTTGAACTTAAAGACCTTGGGCGTTTACACTATTTCTTGGGTGTCGAAGTCTCCCATCTATCTTCTGGCCTCCGGTTGACACAAAACAAATATACTCTTGATATTTTGAAACGTAGTAATATGCTTGAGTGTAAACCATGCCCTACTCCAGTTGCTGCCAAGACTTCTTTATCTGCTACCTCAGGTTCACCTCTTCCAGATGCATCCCTTTATAGACAAATTGTGGGCTCACTTCAGTATCTCACGTTAACGCGTCCTGACATCTCCTTTGCGGTGCAAATTGTTGCTCAATTTATGGGACGTCCTACCACTGACCATATGGATGCTGTTAAACGTATCTTGCGATATCTTAAAGGGACTTTGGGCATGGGAATTACGTTCACACCCTCTGCTCAACCATTTCAGCTTGCTGCCTATTCGGATGCGGATTGGGCGGGGTGTCCAGACACCCGCCGTTCTACAACTGGTTTTTGTGTTTACTTGGGGAATAATTTAATTTCTTGGTGTGCCAAGAAGCAACGGACAGTGTCTCGCTCTAGTGCTGAAGCGGAGTATAGGGCTCTTGCCTTTGCTTGTGCCGATACCATTTGGATCCTCAGTTTACTACATGAACTACGGGTGCCTGTTCGTCTTCCTATTTTGATGCATTGTGACAACTTAAGTGCAACGTACATGGCTGCTAACCCCGTGTTTCATGCTCGCACTAAGCATATTGCCCTTGACTATCATTTCGTTCGTGAACGAGTTGCTTCTGGTACTCATCGAGTTCAGTTTCTGCCTTCCACATTGCAGCTTGCAGATGTCTTTACGAAGGGGCTGTCTACGACGCGTTTTCGATCTCTGTGTTCAAACTTTGTCTCCTCCCCGGAGTCAAGTTTGCCGGGGGATGTTGATAAGGTTGTTAGTAGTCATAAGCCGTCCTACCTACAAAGTACAAGCCGTCCTATAAGCCGTCCTATAAGCCGTCCTACCCACAAAGTATAAGCCGTCCTATAAGCCGTCCTACCTACAAAGTATAAGCCGTCCTACCTACACACTTGTATCCCTTAATTTAGGGTGATTTGATCTTGATACTTGAAGTCATGTATATAAATCCTTGTATCCTTGTAGAGAAAGATAATGAGAATCCAAAAGTTTACAGGAATCATAGCCAGAAAAGAACTTATGGACGGACCCGCCTAACTCAACGCAACTCTCCCCCGCCATCTTCTTCATTCGTCTTTCTTTCATAACCTTCCTCAAATTTGCCGCTTTGTCCCACATCCCAACTTCGGCAAACATGTTTGCAGCCATCACAAGATTCCCACCCCTCTTTGGCTCCAATTCAAGCAACTTGTCTCTTACTTTGTTTCCTACCCCTTTGTTATCCTTGGCACTGTGAGTAGTGCATGCACTAAGCAATGTTCTCCATATCACGGGATCGGGGTCAAGGGGCATGCTCATCATGAAACTATAAGCCTCGCTGAGACGACCAGCACGACCTAAGATATCCACCATGGCACCATAGTGCACGATCATGGGTGTAATCCAATGTACGTGTTCCATATCATTAAAGTATCGGTACCCATCCTCCATCCTCCACCAGTCCAGCATGGCTTGAGAACCCCCAGAAAGGTGACGTAATTCGGGTTTATTGGAGAGCTCAGCATCTTCAGGAAAAGTTCAAGGGCTTCCTTGGCAAACCAATGTTGTGCTAACCCTACAATCATGGCACTCCACGTCCACACATTCCGCATCTGAGAGAGGTGTTTGTAGGTTGAGCAGAGGCTGAGGAGGTGGAGACATTGCTGCTTTTTGGAGCCAAAGTTTGAATTACAGTTACTGGCGGTTGGGATTCGAAGCCGAACCATGCATTTGGATTTGGGGATTGGGATTTACGGAGGAGTCTCGGCATACAACAAAGTAAAAAGCAATACTGTAGGTTGAAGTTTTAGAGAGTTTTAACGAAAACTCACTATTTAGTTTAACAAAAAAAGATAATTTTACTCTGAAAAGTCACTTATGGTATTATTCACTCACAACACCTTCTTGTCCTTTTGATTAAAACTCAAATCTCTTAAGTTATTTTCATTAGTTTTCCTTAAAGTTGAAGAGAATTGTTATTGGCACTCCAAATTTTTTTAAAATGAGAAAGAAAAATACACTTATGAGGAGTGTAGAAAGAGATTTTTGAAATGCTAATAACAGTTCCGAAGGCTTAATTTCAGAAAAAAAATATTGAGATATTACATTTTTGTATCATTTAATGTACCATTTGATGGGACGAGTGATATGTACATATCACATCAATTATCGAATATATCTTATCGGATGATAGTTATATGCATAATTTGCCACATGAGATAGTACGCTAATATGGTCTAAAATTGTGGAGAGATTTTTCAGTGTGTTGGGAACACCACACGGTACGTCAAGTGTCATAATACAACTGGTTGGATATTTGAAAGAAAAAAAAAAATTATAGCTACTTGTATTATAACACTTGGTGTATCAAGCCATGTTTCCGGCATACTGAAAAAATTCTCAAATTGTGGTCACCCTTGAGAAAAAGTTTTCACCAATTGTATTGTTACACTTGGTTTACCAGGCCGTGTTTTCGATATATTGAAAAATCTCTCCTCCCTAGCATTATTTTTTTGATAATTCCAAAATCATGCATTGAGATGTGTATTTTTTTTATTAACAAACGATATTATCTACACTAAAGGAGTAGGGGAGTGGGCTAAGTCTCACACTAGGCTAAGCCCTGGTTTGGTAAACATTCAACTTCAGCTTTTTTTTCACAATTTTGGGTGAAAAAAGCCAAAAACATAAAACCCAGCTTTGAAAAATCGGCTTTTTTTGCTTGCCCAACTTCTGTGCAAACTGATTTAGCAAGACGCGTTGAGGCCTTTAATGAAATTTTTCAATACCCAAAATGGCCTTTAGCAATTAAATAAATTATACATTATACCCGTCGACTTCATCGTCGACCCCGCCACGTCTCACTTTCGTCCTCTCACAACTGTTTATAAATAGTTTATATAAATCTTATAAATGTCATAATAAAAGAAAAGATAAAAAAAATTATTATATAATATTCAATATCATATCTTTGTTAGTCAGTTTACACTGTTGCAACAGTTTTACATAAAAATTTACCACACACTTTAACACTGCTTTTTTCGTTAAAAGCACTTTTACAAAAAAGTTTACCAAACACTTTACTGTTTTATTTCACAGCTGTTTATTCTCATAGCACAGCAGAAATAGTTTTTCTTCAATGCACAGCAATACCAAACCAGCCCATAATGTGGTTCAAATTCGTCTTTAGCGACAATCGAACCTAAAATCTTTACTTATAAGTGAAAAAACATACCACTAACTAGACCGTACTACTAAGTAGCTGGATTGAAATGTGTATTAACTTGTCTACATGACAATGCTTTAGAATACTCTTATGAGTCATGACGTTCCAAGAGCATGAAATTTTTTTTTATTAGTCATAGGGGAAATGATCTAATCGTTGTTGTATGCTAACATGGAGAATCAAATTTAGAGACCTCGAATTAACAGGAAAATATATATATGTTTGTAAATTATTTGAATTATTTCGGAAAAACAAAACAGATAATTATATAAACCAGTTAACAGTTCTCCAAATAACCGTTGATGACTACCTAAATTTTGAATTGACAAAACCTTTATATATATAATTCAGAAACCGTTCCAAAGTTAAAATCCATATCCACAAAACCAATCGATCGAACTTTCCCAGAGAGAGAACAACTGCAAGAATGGACCAAACGACTGACGGCGTCGGAATCAAAATCTACAATAATGCAGTCTACGGGGATCCACACGACGACGAGTCCACCAAATCACCACCAAAGCCACCGCCACCTTCTTCTTCATCTCAGCCTCTGCCCCTGCTCCGACTGAACCCGGACCACTTGCACGGCCGCAAACGGCGTGCCGTTGCGAAAGGGGTCCAGAAAACCCTATCCAAGACTTCAATGCTGGCCAACTTTCTTCCCACGGGCACTCTCCTAACCTTTGAGATGGTTCTCCCCGCTATCTACAGAACCGGGGAGTGCACGCGTGTCACCACCATGATGACGTACGGGCTCTTGGGTATGTGCGCCCTCTCATGCTTTTTCTTCCACTTCACGGACAGTTTCCGTGGTCCGGACGGGAAGTTGTACTACGGGTTCGTGACGCAGAAAGGGCTAGCGGTGTTTAAGCCGGGCTTGATGGTGGAGGTGCCGAAGGAGGAGAGGTACAAGTTGGGGCTGTCGGACTTCGTTCATGCCATTATGTCCGTCATGGTGTTCGTGGCGATCGCATTTTCGGACCGCCGCGTGACGGACTGTTTGTTTCCGGGGCACGAGAAGGACATGGATGAAGTGATGGAGAGTTTCCCGTTGATGGTGGGAATCGTGTGCAGCGGCTTGTTTCTTGTGTTTCCGAGTACTCGCTACGGGATTGGCTGCATGGCTGCGTGAATGAAGCAGATGCGTAATTCGAGATACAATTTATTTGTTTTATTAGTAAATGACGTTTGTGTTTCTGTAAGTTGTATTAATATGTTATGTTGTTTGTGTTTATATATATAATATATGTTATATTGGAGAGAAGTATCTCAAGAATCTAGTTCGGTACATCAATCAATTATATTATTATATTTAGTTTATCCGTCCGTATATTCGGTACAATAAAAAATTTCTTGTTATATTGATATGTTGCATTACGACGATTCACTTTGACAATGATTTTGCTTTGAGTAATAGTATTTTAAGTTGCAAATTTTATGCTTTATATATTTGATCGATAGATCATTAGTTGACCTAGGGCATGTGCTTGACTTGATTTCCTCTCCTAATGTCGCTTGAATCTTCTTTTATATTTGCAAAAGAAAATCAAAATAATTATCAAATATACCATATGTTGTAATCATTAATTTGCCTAATCAGTAAATATATGACATATGTTGTAACCATTACCTTGCCTAATTCCCATATTCATTTGAAATAATCATTAATTTACCTTCCAATATTGGTCTAAAAAGTAGTGTATATATCTGTACAATCGAGCATATATAGTTTCTCATCCAAATTAAGGTGGATGAGTTTTAGATATTGAACCCACCCATCAATTATATTCTTGTTAAGTTGTTAATATTTCTGAGAAACGGCCAGCGTCAACAAAATTGTATTTTGCATGGCGGTCGTACTGTTTATAACTGTGACTACGACCATGAAGGCTCATGCAACTACGCGGCTCCCATACCTCTCATAACCATATGCAGTTTATCTCAACGACACCAGGCTGTCTTCCTCCGCCAAGGCCGCCGTCGCCAGTATGTAATTAAAAAGTTTAATGAATCCCTAATAGTACTCTAATTATTAATTAATTATATACTATACACATTTAATCGACTTAATTTTGTTTGTTGAATAATATGTTGTAGAATGTGACGGGAGATGTGCATGCTGCTTGTGCGTGCATAATCCAAAGCCCTATTGCTTTAAGTGTTGCGATCCGACAGGCACTGCCCCGACCCCGACGACCTATGCTTTGCAATATGATGCATAATCCAACTGCTCTCAAGACTCTGAAGAGTGATGGATGCCTTTAACTTTTTGATTAATTAGTCAATAAATGGTGTTACTTCCGTTAAATAATCATCTGGATGAACTATATATATGTACTAATTTTTAAATGGAAGTTTTCACTTAAGGACGAATTGTTACTTCTTTGGTTTGCATTTGTTGCAAAATTATGCAAAGTGTGTAAATGGGATTTTGCAATTGGTAGTAGCTAGGACCCTTGGAGTAAATAGGTGTAGCCGATCCATTGCATGTAATGTTGGTTACGGTTCAGTTTGGTTCAGTGTTAATCAATTATCTAACAGTAGATTTTGACCGGTTCGATTCCACTTTGAACAAAACTGATCAGACAAAACTGGATTTATCCAAGAATTCTTCGGTACAATTGGTTATGTTTGGTTTCTGCCATTTGATTTTTTGTTTAGAGCTTTTAAGAATCTCAATACAGCCTTCAGAGGGAAGGGGTCTTTTGTCGGGCACACAGACTGACACAGTAAAAAAAGAAAAGAAGAGACCAGACAGTAGACCATGTTGGGCTTGACAACCAAACAGACTAGGGCAGTATTTTTTTTTTTTTTTGGAGAGACTTTGGATACGGTCCTTAGTTACGAATATTCTTTGATTGAAATCTTGTTAGTTTTTAATTTTTGATCAAGACTGACACACCTCGACCGAGATCGGAGCGTGCTGGCCGTCACACGAAAGTGACGTAGCCATGTGCACGTGCGGAAGCTAATAAAGTAGTAATATAAAAGTACGAATAATTAAAACTAGCATACAAGGTACTAAAACAAGTGCTAGTAAGTGAGATACAATTTCAGAGCAGGTCTATAGCAGCCCAAACGAAAACGACAACAGTAGTACGCCCGAAGGCGACCCTACAATGGGGATTGTCTGTCAGAAACGCCGGAAAGCCCTCAAAGGAAACCACCGCAACTGCTAAGCAACTAGAACCTAGAGGGGCGCAAAACAAAAGCGTGAGTGGGCAAAAACAAAGCTCTTTGAAAACCATTTAGCAAAATACATTCTAACCCCTCGCCGTAAAACCTGTATACTTCCCAGAAAATAAACATATAAACGTATGTATAAATATTCCAAACATGCTCAAGATATGCCATGCCAAAGCCTCATAATGCATGTAAGTGCCCAGGTATAAATCATATCAATATCATAACATCTGGCAGCCGGAGTCACCTAACGTGACTTGTACGGCTGCATCTAGAACTCAAATCTCAACTCAACAACTGAACCTGCCCACGAGTCGGAACCACTTCAAAGTGGTCTGTACGACAGGCCTGGGTGTAACATATATATATACGCTCTAGTGCTACGATCACGTGAAGGCTGTGCGAATAATCGCGGGTCACCTACGAGTCGGAACCACCTAATGTGGTCTGTACGACAGGCCTATGCACCTAACTTGGATCCAAGCTGAGCGTGTGGTGCGGGAGGTGAACATCACGTGAAGGACTGTGCCCTACTCTGGGCGGGAGCACTAACACCGGGGTGCAGGTTATGAGCTCTCTAATCATCTCAAACCACTACTGAAATATAACCATGCATACCTCTTACCTGGCACTTACCTGTGCGTCCACGGCACCCAATATGCATATATGAATGTATGCCACTACTAATGCATGTGATGATGCATAAACGATAATGATAAAGTGCATGGCATAACATACATTACCCTTAATAAACAATTTCTGGGAATATAAATGTATATAGGTATATACGGAAAACAAAAGCCCACTCACTGATATGTAGAAGGGTCGTAGCCCCCCTGCCTCGCGTGTGCACGCTCGTCCTCGGGGTACGTGTCACCTAAATGCGAAATAACTATAAAAACGTTAACTTTAAAGCACATAACTAACTTCTCGTAATAACTTCTCATACATTGTTCAAAATGGACAAATGAATATACCAACGTGCTCTACACAACCTCAGGATCACAACCATATTTTTAAAATAATTTTCCTCCGCCGCACGCGCCCCCACGCGCCGGCCAAGGCACGGACCTACACGCCCCCCACGCGCGGCCACGTGCCATGCACACTGACGGTGTCAACAGACGCCGTCAGGAATATTCCGTTAAACTGACGGAATATTCCGTTAAAACTAACAGGTTCCGTTAACGGCGTCAGGAATATTCCGTCAGAATTGACGGAATATTCTGTCGCCTTCTTCATTCAATCGCCGGCGACGTCGCCGGCACCGGAAACTGGGAAAACCTGCAACTTGGGTTTTCTCGCTCGTTTCTCAACCGTTTTTCGTGATTCTTGGACCAAATGAAAGCCCTAGACTAGTAGAACATGTCCCAACAAGTTTTAAGGGTTAAAACTTACGCGATCTTACCTGTGCAAACAACCAAAACCGGCCAACTTCGAGCAGGACGATCCCGACGTCCAAATTCGTCCAACGAAGCATTCCGAGGCTCCTTAGGACACCACCAAGCTACCTACGAGCTTAGAAATCCCAAAAACTCAATAAATAAACTTTGCATGAATAGTACTCAACTCGGCCATTGACAAAACGACGTGAAAACGTTAGAGTTCCTACCTGAAAATGGTATGGTTGTGCTCGTCTCGACCACACGAGTTCAATGGTATCCTCAGTTTCTTCGATCTGTGAGGATTTGGTGGGTTGTGGGTTTGTCCGTACGTATTAAGGTGAACGGGAAGGGTGAGAAAGAGATGAGAGACAGAGACAGAGAGAGGGTGGAGAGAGACAGTGAATGTGCAGGTGTGTGTGTGGCCCAACACATGCCACAACACACAAAACAACCCCATAACGTGACGAAAAACACACTAGGGGCAAAATTGTAATTTCACATGTACGTTTTAATAATCCCGGGACGGGATGTCACAAAGACCCCTAAAATTAATGTGATAATTTATTTCTATGTACGTTACTATATTTTTTAATTAAATTAAAAATTAGAAATTTTAGTTGATTAAATAAAAAAACCATAATTTGCGGGATTAAAAATACTAAAATATAAATATACTATTGTGTGTGTGTGTGTGTAAATATGGGTACATTCATCAAAATTAACCAAAAATTAATTGTATCAAAACATGGGTACATTCTTCAAAATCACCAAAAAAAAAAAAAGATATTAGGCTTAATAACATTAGTAAATTTCTTCGATTAAACTTGACATGGATACATTTTAAAATCAAAGAAAAAAGAATTTACCCATATAAGTTTAAAAATGGATTAGAAAAAAAATTGAATAGATTTTATATAAAAAAAAAATGTACATTTTACATCTAACAAATTGGTATATTTAAGAATGAGTACATTTTAAGATTAAAAAGTTTTACATGAATGGGTACATATAATTAGGATGGGTATGACACACCCCGACCGAGATCGGAGTGTGCTGGCCGTCACTCAAAGGTGACGTAGCCATGTGCACGTGCGGAAGCTAGTAAAGTAGTAATATAAAAGTACGAATAATTCAAAACTAGCATACAAGGTACTAATATAAGTGCTAGTAAGTGAGATACAATTTCAGAGCAGGTCTAGAGCAGTCCAAACAAAAAAGATAACAGTAGTACGCCCGAAGGCGACCCTACAATGTGGAGTGTCTGTCAGAACGCCGAAAAACTCTCAAGGGAAACCACCGCAACGGCTAAGCAACTAGAACCTGGAGGGGCGCAAAACAAAAGCGTGAGTGGGCAAAAACAAAGCTCTTTGAAAACCATTTAGCAAAATACAATCTAACCCCTCGCCGTAAAACCTGTATACTTCCCAGAAAATAAACATATAAACGTATGTATAGATATACCAAACATGCTCAAGAGTATGCCAATCATGCTCAGTATATGCCATGTCAAAATCTCATAATGATATGCAAGTGCTCAGGTATGAGTCATATCAATCACATAATCCTCTGGCAGCCGGAGTCACCTAACGTGACCTGTACGGCTGCATATAGAGCTCAAATCTCAATCTCAATATCTAAACCTGCCCACGAGTCGGAACCACCTAAAGGGGTCTGTACGACAGGCCTGGGTGTAACATGTATATACGCTCTAGTGCTACGATCACGTGAAGGCTGTGCGAATAATCGCGGGTCACCTACGAGTCGGAACCACCTACTGTGGTCTGTACGACAGGCCTATGCACCTAGCTTGGATCCAAGCTGAGCGTATGGTGCGGGAGGTGAACAACACGTGAAGGACTGTGCCCTACTCTGGGCGGGAGCACTAACACCGGGGGTGCAGGTTATGAGCTCTCTAAGCATCTCTAACCACTATTTAATGCAATCGTTAAATAACGCTTACCTGGCACTTACCTATGCCTCCACAGCACCCACATATAAATATATATGACATATGCATAATTGAATATATAATTAAACGTATATGCCACTACTCATGCATAACCACCAATTATATATAAAAGAAATGGCATATAACTAAGCATTTATACTAATTTCTGGGAATTAATATGTATATAGGTATATACGGAAAACAAAAGCCCACTCACTGGTATGTAGAAGGGTCGTAGCCCCCCTGCCTCGCGTGTGCACGCTCGTCCTCAGGGTACGTGTCACCTAAATGCGAAACAACTATAAAAACGTTAACTTTAAAGCACATAACCCGTTTCTCGTAATAACTTCTCATACATTGCTCAAAATGGACAAATGAATATACCAACGTGCTCTACACAACCTCAGGATCACAACCATATTTTTAAAATAATTTTTGGACCCCACACGCGCCCCCACGCGCCAGCACAGGCACGGACCTACGCGCCCCCCACGCGCGGCCACGTGCCAGGCACACTGACGGTGTCAACAGACGCCGTCAGGAATATTCCGTTAAACTTACGGAATATTCCGTTAAATCTAACCGGATGCCGTTACTGCCGTTAGGAATATTCCGTTAAACTTAACGGAATATTCCCCTTTCTTCTCCGATCGACTCTCGCCGGACTCCGGTCGCCGGAAAACTGGGAAAAGTTTAAACTCACTATTCTCCTTCGTTTCTCAACCATTTTCTATGATTCTTGGACCAAAAGAAAGCCCTAAACTAGTAGAATCACGTTACACAACTTTTAAAAGCTAAAAACTACGCGATCATACCTGTCTCACAACTCAAAAACCGGCCAACTTCGAACCAGGCCTTCCCGACGTCCAAATTCGTCCAACGAGCTACTCCGACACTCCTTAGGACCTCACCAACACACCTACAAGCTTCAAATGTCCAAAAACTAAGTAAATTAATGTTGCATGAACAGTGCTCAAAACGGACATCGCGATATCGACGTGAAAACGTCGAAGTTCTTACCTGAAAGTGGTATATTCGTGCTCCCCTCGACCTCACGATCACAACTGCACCCTTGGTTTCCTCGATCTGCTACGGTTTAATGGTCCTTGGTTTGTGTCCGTACGTTTACAGGGGAAGTGGAAGCTCGGGGAAGAGAAAGAGAGACACGGGAGAGAGAGACAGAGGGAAAGGGAAGGACAGAGAGTGTGCAGGTGTGTGTTTGTGGCCCAACACATGCCACAACACACAAAACAACCCCACAACGTGACGAAAAACACACTAGGGGCAAAATTGTAATTCCACACGTACGTGTTAATAATCCCGGGACGGGATGTCACAACCTTCCCACCTTAATAGAATTTCGTCCCGAAATTCAAAACAACCAAGCAGCAGCCCCTAGTGGCCAAAGAACAAACGAGGATACAAATCCCTCATTCGATCTTCTGTCTCCCACGTTGCTTCCTCAACTGAATGATTCCTCCACAAAACCTTCACTAAATTCACTGTCTTGTTCCTCAGAACCTTCTCTTTCCAATCTAGTATCGTCACCGGCTCCTCATCGTACGTCAAATCTGGGTTAATCTCAAGCAGTTGAGGAGGTATCACATGAGATGAATCAGCAACATAGTGTCGGAGCATGGACACGTGAAAAACATTATGCACTCTAGCCAACTCCGGAGGCAACTCCAACCTGTAAGCTACCTCACCAACTCGTTCTGTGACCAAGTATGGTCCGATGTACCTGGGACTCAACTTCCCCTTCTTTCCGAACCGCACAACACCTCTCCACGGTGAAAGCTTCAGAAATACCCAATCTCCGACCTCATATGCTCTGTCCGTAGCATGCCGATCCGCTAGACTCTTCTGCCTGTCCTGAGCTGCTTTCAGGTTAGACTTGATCACCTGAACGTTCTGAGTAGTCTCCTCAACAATCTCTGGACCTACTAAGACTCTTTCTCCAACCTCTGACCAACACAACGGTGTGCGACAAGCTCTGCCATACAAGGCCTCAAATGGCGCCATGCTAATGCTCGAATGAAAACTGTTGTTGTAAGCAAATTCCATCAAATCTAACCGCTGGTGCCAAGCGTCACCAAACTGCAACACCGAAGCTCGCAGCATATCCTCCAAGGTCTGAATAGTTCTCTCTGACTGTCCGTCTGTCTGTGGATGATACGCCGTGCTGTAAAGTAATCTCGTGCCCAAAGCTTCCTGGAAATCTACCCAAAACTTCGATGTAAATCGTGGATCTCGATCCGAAATAATACTCACAGGGACACCGTGGTACTTCACAACCTTCGAGATGAACAACTCCGCTAAACGGCTCAAAGAATACTTCTCTCTCACTGGAATAAAATGAGCCGACTTAGTGAGTCGATCAACGATCACCCAAATGTCGTCAAAGCCATTATGTGTACGCGGGAGCTTGTACACAAAATCCATGGTGATATTTTCCCATTTCCACTCGGGAACGGGAAGCGGCTGCAACAACCCAAACGGCTTCTTCCTCTCTGCTTTAACTTGCTGACAAACAGCACATCTGCTCACATACTCGGCTATCTCCCTCTTCATACCCGGCCAATAAAAAAACGGTCGAATGGTATGATACATTTTCGTAGCTCCTGGATGCATGGCATAAGCCGAGATATGTGATTCATCGAGAATTTCTTTCTTCAACTCCACACTCTTAGGCACGAACATTCTACCTTCTAGCATCAACATGCCATCCGAATCACGAACTCTGAGGTCTCGCCTCTTTCCTTGATCTCGAGCTTGAATAAGTTCTTGAGTCTCCTGATCAGCTACTTGGGCTTCAAGCACCCGATCAACAAGTATCGGCCTAACTTGGAAATTAGCAAGTAATGCCACATCTCGATCTTCGGCTTCTAGCCTTACTCCCGTAGTACGCAAGTCCACCAAAAGAGGATCACGACTAGCGTACAACGCGTTAATACGACCCTGTGACTTCCTGCTAAGTGCATCAGCCACTACGTTCGCACGACCAGGATGATAATCAATCGTGCAATCGTAATCGCTGAGCAACTCCAACCACCTCCGCTGACGAAGATTAAGTTCTTTCTGAGTAAAGAGGTACTAGAGACTCTTGTGATCTGTAAAGATCCTGCACTTTTCCCCGTAAAGATAATGTCTCCACAACTTCAACGCAAAAATGATAGCAGCCAACTCCAAATCATGTGTAGGGTAATTCATCTCATGAGGTTTCAACTGCCGCGAAGCATAAGCAATCACCCTACCATGCTGCATCAATACACATCCCAAACCATTCAAGGAAGCATCGCTGTAAACCTCGAAATCACCACTATCGTCTGGGAGTGCCAAAACAGGTGCATGAGTGAGACAATGCTTCAACCGCTGGAAACTCTGCTCACACCTATCATCCCACTCAAATTTAACATCCTTCCTCGTTAACCTCGTCAACGGCAAGGCAATCACCGAAAAATCCTTAACGAATCTTCGATAATACCCTGCCAAACCAAGGAAACTTCTCACCTCGGTGACGGTTCGCGGCTGCTCCCAACTCTCCACAGCTGCAACCTTCTGAGGGTCAACCAAAATAACCTGAGTAGAAATGACGTGCCCCAAGAACGCAACTTGGTCTAACCAGAACTGGCACTTGTTAAACTTAGCATATAACTGGTGTTCCCTCAACCTTTTCAACACCAAAGTAAGATGTCGAACATGCTCCGCTTTCGACTTAGAATACACCAGAATATAGTCGATGAAGACAATAACAAATCTATCCAAGTAAGGCTGGAATACTCGGTTCATCAAATCCATAAAGGCGGCTGGTGCATTCGTCAACCCAAATGGCATAACCAGAAACTCGTAATGACCGTAACGAGTCCTGAACGCCGTCTTAGGGACATCATCCCTACTGATCTTCAGCTGATAGTAACCAGACCTCAAGTCTATCTTAGAGAACACACAAGCACCTCTCAGCTGATAGAACAAATCATCGATACGAGGCAATGGATAACGGTTTTTAATCGTCACCCGATTGAGTTGCCTGTAGTCGATGCACAGCCTCAAAGTTCCATCCTTCTTCCTCACAAACAACACTGGAGCGCCCCAAGGCGAAGTACTAGGCTGGATAAATCCCTTATCCACTAACTCTTGCAGCTGAACTTTCAATTCCCTCAACTCCGCGGGAGCCATACGATAAGGAGTTAAAGAAATAGGATTTGTACCTGGAATCAACTCAATGGTGAACTCTACGTCTCGATCTGGGGGTAACCCAGGTAAATCCTCGGGAAATACATCAGGGAAGTGTCTGACCACTCTCACATCCTCAACTCTGTTAGAAACAGCTTCATCTAGCACTACGTGAGCCAGATACCCCTGACAGCCTTTAGATAACAACTTTTTCACTCGCAGCGCCGAAATAACGCCATGTCTCACCCCACTCTGCTCACCCACGAAAGTAACCACAGGTAGTCCAGGTCGGTGAAACGTAACTACTTTCCCGTAACAGTCAATGTTGGCACGATAGAAGTGCAACCAATCCGTGCCCAGAATCACATCAAAGTCCACAATATCTAACGGGATAAGATCGGCTGACAAAGCAACTCCCTCTACGATCACTGGACATCCTGGGTACACACAATCTACGACACAACTCTCTCCTCTAGGCATAACAACCTCTAAATCATACCCTAGAGGCGTGGGGCGAGGTTGCGTTACTTGAGCAAAAGTATGAGAAATTACGGAATGTGTAGCTCCACAATCAATTAAGACTCTAGCAAAACAACCAAGAATGTTCAACGTACCCATAATCAAGTCTGGGTTGTTCTGAGCGTCCTGCAGAGAAATATTGTGAAGACGCCCCTGTCCTTGTTGACGCCCGCCGCGGCCTCTGCCCGCCTGAACGCCGCGTCCCTGAGCACCACGCCCCTGACTGGGCTGGCCTGACTGTCTCGAAGATCCTGCACTGCTAGTGGCAATCTCTCCCTGCTGATATTGTCCTCCTTGATACCACTGTGAACCACCCGCTGGAGCTGGAGGATACGACATATAGCCGCCTGAATACTGGGGATAGCCACCCTGGGAATAGGGATCCTGGGGATACTGATACTGCCCCGGAGCATAAGGAACAGCATCACCCTGATAATGGTAAGCACCACCTCGACTCGTCTGGCCGTAACTACTAGTACCCTGAATCTGCTGGAGTGGTGCAGGTGGTGGCCTAAAGGTCTGCTGCGGTTTCTGCTGCTGCTGACCCTGGGGACAATTCGCCGCCCTATGTCCCACCTGTCCACACGTGAAACAACCACTGCTACCACGTCTACACTCGCCGAAATGCCGGTTGTTACACCTGCGGCAAATAGGGGCTCTACCTCGACCACCATTGCCCTGCCTCTGGCCTCTAGCGCCACCAGAAAATCTACCTCCACGACCCTGTCCAGTGGCACTGAAGCCACCACTCGAAGAACTAGAACTAGCTCCACCTCTCTTGAAGTTCTGAGTTTGACGGGGCCCGAGCGATGCCTGACCTTTGCCTTTGTCATCTTTCTTCTGGTTGCCGTCCTTCTCTTCATCAGTATCGCTCGACATATTCTCAGAGTCCTCGATCCTCAGTAGTATCTCATAGAAGTCCCGGTAAGTCTCACTGTGGACCGTAGACGCCATAGAACGCCACTTCTTCCTGGTGCCCAGACGGAAAAGACGGAGCATCTCCGCCGGATTACCAGCGACATCAGGGTGATAACGAGACAAGTCCGTAAACTTACGGTAGTACTCATTCGCTGACATCTTCCGCTGTTTTAACTCGGAAAACTCCTGTTTCTTACGGTCAATATACTCAGGGGGCACATACCTTCTCCTAAACAACCCCGTAAAAACATTCCAATCAATCCTCTGATCCGGAGTCAACCTACGAAGCTCCTGCTCCCACCAAGCTGCCGACTCCGTATCTAGAAACCAAGCGGTCGTCTCGACCCACCTCTCCATAGGCAAGTTCCCCTGATTATGCAGCACCCAGAAAGTCTTCTCTATGTGTTCTAGCCAGCGCTCTGCGCTCTCGGGCCCCTCACTGCCCTTAAACTTATCCAACTTCAGATTGTACATGGTCTCCAGAGGAGTCCTCTGAGGAGGGCGCATCACTGCCTGAAGGGCTGTAGTAAAAGCTTCCCCCAACTGAGTAATATCGGGGAAACTAGGCTCAGAAGAGCGACGGGGTTCCCGACGAGGCGGCATAGTTCTGACAGAAGACACCAAATCCATTAGAATACTCACAAGACCACAGGACTGCCAAACCTAGGCTCTGATACCAAACTGACACACCCCGACCGAGATCGGAGTGTGCTGGCCGTCACTCAAAGGTGACGTAGCCATGTGCACGTGCGGAAGCTAGTAAAGTAGTAATATAAAAGTACGAATAATTCAAAACTAGCATACAAGGTACTAATATAAGTGCTAGTAAGTGAGATACAATTTCAGAGCAGGTCTAGAGCAGTCCAAACAAAAAAGATAACAGTAGTACGCCCGAAGGCGACCCTACAATGTGGAGTGTCTGTCAGAACGCCGAAAAACTCTCAAGGGAAACCACCGCAACGGCTAAGCAACTAGAACCTGGAGGGGCGCAAAACAAAAGCGTGAGTGGGCAAAAACAAAGCTCTTTGAAAACCATTTAGCAAAATACAATCTAACCCCTCGCCGTAAAACCTGTATACTTCCCAGAAAATAAACATATAAACGTATGTATAGATATACCAAACATGCTCAAGAGTATGCCAATCATGCTCAGTATATGCCATGTCAAAATCTCATAATGATATGCAAGTGCTCAGGTATGAGTCATATCAATCACATAATCCTCTGGCAGCCGGAGTCACCTAACGTGACCTGTACGGCTGCATATAGAGCTCAAATCTCAATCTCAATATCTAAACCTGCCCACGAGTCGGAACCACCTAAAGGGGTCTGTACGACAGGCCTGGGTGTAACATGTATATACGCTCTAGTGCTACGATCACGTGAAGGCTGTGCGAATAATCGCGGGTCACCTACGAGTCGGAACCACCTACTGTGGTCTGTACGACAGGCCTATGCACCTAGCTTGGATCCAAGCTGAGCGTATGGTGCGGGAGGTGAACAACACGTGAAGGACTGTGCCCTACTCTGGGCGGGAGCACTAACACCGGGGGTGCAGGTTATGAGCTCTCTAAGCATCTCTAACCACTATTTAATGCAATCGTTAAATAACGCTTACCTGGCACTTACCTATGCCTCCACAGCACCCACATATAAATATATATGACATATGCATAATTGAATATATAATTAAACGTATATGCCACTACTCATGCATAACCACCAATTATATATAAAAGAAATGGCATATAACTAAGCATTTATACTAATTTCTGGGAATTAATATGTATATAGGTATATACGGAAAACAAAAGCCCACTCACTGGTATGTAGAAGGGTCGTAGCCCCCCTGCCTCGCGTGTGCACGCTCGTCCTCAGGGTACGTGTCACCTAAATGCGAAACAACTATAAAAACGTTAACTTTAAAGCACATAACCCGTTTCTCGTAATAACTTCTCATACATTGCTCAAAATGGACAAATGAATATACCAACGTGCTCTACACAACCTCAGGATCACAACCATATTTTTAAAATAATTTTTGGACCCCACACGCGCCCCCACGCGCCAGCACAGGCACGGACCTACGCGCCCCCCACGCGCGGCCACGTGCCAGGCACACTGACGGTGTCAACAGACGCCGTCAGGAATATTCCGTTAAACTTACGGAATATTCCGTTAAATCTAACCGGATGCCGTTACTGCCGTTAGGAATATTCCGTTAAACTTAACGGAATATTCCCCTTTCTTCTCCGATCGACTCTCGCCGGACTCCGGTCGCCGGAAAACTGGGAAAAGTTTAAACTCACTATTCTCCTTCGTTTCTCAACCATTTTCTATGATTCTTGGACCAAAAGAAAGCCCTAAACTAGTAGAATCACGTTACACAACTTTTAAAAGCTGAAAACTACGCGATCATACCTGTCTCACAACTCAAAAACCGGCCAACTTCGAACCAGGCCTTCCCGACGTCCAAATTCGTCCAACGAGCTACTCCGACACTCCTTAGGACCTCACCAACACACCTACAAGCTTCAAATGTCCAAAAACTAAGTAAATTAATGTTGCATGAACAGTGCTCAAAACGGACATCGCGATATCGACGTGAAAACGTCGAAGTTCTTACCTGAAAGTGGTATATTCGTGCTCCCCTCGACCTCACGATCACAACTGCACCCTTGGTTTCCTCGATCTGCTACGGTTTAATGGTCCTTGGTTTGTGTCCGTACGTTTACAGGGGAAGTGGAAGCTCGGGGAAGAGAAAGAGAGACACGGGAGAGAGAGACAGAGGGAAAGGGAAGGACAAAGAGTGTGCAGGTGTGTGTGTGTGGCCCAACACATGCCACAACACACAAAACAACCCCACAACGTGACGAAAAACACACTAGGGGCAAAATTGTAATTCCACGCGTACGTGTTAATAATCCCGGGACGGGATGTCACAGGTACATTTAGCAAAATAAAAAGTACAAATGAAAAAAATATATGGGTACAAACACAAATAAACTTTAAAAAATATGGGCACAAAAAGAAATTAATATATGGGTACAAATTAAAACTGGAAAGAAAATTGGTACAAATTAAAAATGGGTATAAACTAAAAGTAAAAATATATGATATAAAATTTAGTCATAAATATAAATATACCAATTGTAACATTTTTAAATTAAATGAATATATTTAGAAATAAAAAAATATTTTATTATTGAAATAATTAATGATGTTATTAATACCCAAGGACTTTAATCAAAAATTGAAACTGAATAGGATTTTAATCAATGGAGTAGCAAAATGAAGGATGAGAACCTAATTTCTCCTTCTTTTTTTTATGTCTGCAACGTAAAAGTTTTTTGTTTTGGTCAAAGGGAATTTTTATAACAAAAATGAACAAATTACAAAGACTCCATAGGTAAAACCGAGAAATACAACAGCCTAAAAAAAAAAAAAAGGAGGATTAGTACAAATAAAACGTCACATATGTACATAATGCATGAGTAAAGATTCCTATTTATACCAAAAGCAAAAAATTAGATAAGAATCCAAAACTAAGGCCCAAAAATGACGACACAAAAATTTAGGTAGTTAGTTGGTCCGGCTATGAGACGTAAGAATTTCTCTTTTTTTAGAAACATGTACATTACTTTATGGCATGCTTAAAAAATTGAACCAATTCATTTCAACTTTCAAATTTGTTAACATTATTCGAAAACAAGGTGATTGACTAAAGCACTTTCAAGTTTAAAAAGAAAAAGCTATAAAGAAAGTGATTACAAAACAACTTGATTGATCAAGATTGAAAAATAAGTAGAAGACAGTTGTCTTTTAAATTTAAACAAATAGATAGAAGAAGTTTTTAAAAAGCTATAAAGAAAGTGATTACAAAACAACTTGATTGATCAAGATTGAAAAATAAGTAGAAGACAGTTGTCTTTTAAATTTAAACAAATAGATAGAAGAAGTTGAGAGAGGATCTTCGCCGGATCCTCTTTGTGAGGATCCCATGATCCTTCAATAACAGTCGTTTATCATAAATCGTACAATCAGTTTTTATTAAGTATTGTTTATATTTAATTTTAAATAAAAAAATTTATAATAATTTATGACCGCACGATATACAATAAACGAATATGATTTAAGAATCCACAGTATCCTCATAAAGAGGATCCAGCGATGATACTCCTACTCATGGGAAGAAGTTATCATTTCATGATTCAAAATACTAAAAAATTCCTTTGATGAAAACTTAATCCTGACATGTTAATCTTGCAAAATATTCCACAATTTCAATCATCAACCTCTTAATTCTCGAGAAGGCTCTACCTCGTAAGTCATATCTACCAAAACCAACAGACACTACAACTTTTCACGGTGTCAAATTCAATGAGAAACATGTGGTAGCATATTAGAAATAAAAGGCAAAACGTGAAATTCGTTTGTGTTCTTTCTTATTTCTTACATATAGAATTCAATCACGGAATGAGATTCTGAATTTTTGTTTTTGGAGTTCACAGATCGAGAGATGTAAACCATTCAAGAAAAAAAAAGATCCGAATCATTAAAATTTTTGAATTTTGTAAAATGGACTAGGAGACTAATGGAATAGGCCATAAGAGTCGTATGATTAAAATTGAGCGATTCAAATTTTTTGGTCGGTAAATTTCGAACACAGATCTAAAGTGAATCTCAATTTTTCAATCACTACCACTGAGTCTGAGCTGGCGGTGACTGTGACTCATTAAGATATATGCCTACATACACGTTTTCAATGATTTTGTGGAAAAAAAATGTACAATAGTTTTGGACTGCTTGGATAGGTCAGTTGATTTTAAGCAGTGCTTTGCATCGAGTTCGAGTCTTTCCTGCAGAGTAGATAAGAATAGCGTGTGTGGAGCGCTTTTAAGAATCTCAATATAGCCTTCAGTTCATTGGGAGAGGGTCTTTTGTCCGGAACCCCGTCTACAGACAAACAGAAGGGGTGGGCTGTCAATATGAAATTCTACGAATTCTAATTGGCTACTAGAAGTTCAGCGGCCACTTGTAAGGGTAAAGTTAAAAAGATAAAATTTGTAAATTAAATGATGTGTTGTCAATAGGAATGCGTACGTTTATCAACACTTAAGTAATAAATCAATCATCAATTTTCATGTCCTTTAGTTATTAAAATTTTGTCTACAAATTTAACCTCCCTAGTATTACCCATCTTGTAATTACATTTAGACAAGTGTCAAAATAATTAAAATGATAAACGCAAATTAGAAAGTTGTTTAAATATGATTAGGTATCAATACGAGTGGCTGCTGAACTTTCAACAACCAATTAGTGTCCAAATTCTACCAATTGAACCAATTCATTTCAACTTTCAAGTTTGTTATCATTATTCTTAAACAAAGTGATTGACTAAAGCACTTTCAAGTTTAAGCAAAAGTTATAAAGAAAGTGATTACCAAACAACTTGATTGATCAAGATTGGAAAATAAGTAGAAGAAAGTTTGCTTTTACATTTAAACAAATAGATAGAAAAGTTGTTATCATTTCATGATTCAAAAAACTAGCAAATTCCTTTAATTAAAACTTTATCCTAACATGTTAATTTTGTAAAAGAAATGCTAAAAAGACTCTCAAAAATGAAATTCTCTATAAACTCTCTTTTTATACAATATTTCACAACATTAACTCAAAAATTAACTTTAAAATATAAAATAATAAAGAATTTACAAAAAGTTTCACTTTGAAAGAATACTCTATAACGCTCCTTATTTTGTAAACTATTCCACAATTTCAATCATCAACCTTTCAATTCTCGAGAATTCTAAAGAAATGCAAAAAAATATTCTTAAATGTTTCTTGTAAGAGAAATGCTAAAAAAACTCTCAAAAGTGGAATGTGGACTCTTTGTCACCGATTGTTTTTGACACAATATTTATAATATTAATATAAAAATTAATGTTAAACCGTGAGATGACAAATAATATACAAAGATTTCCAACCCCACCCTTTTAATTTCAAGAATTCTCGAGAAAGCTCTCCCTCAAATCTATCAAAACCAAATGGTGTCAAACTCAACGAGAAACACGCGGCAGCGGATTAGAGATTAAACAAAACAAAAGGCAAAACGTGGAATTCGTTTGTGTTCTTTTTTATTTCTCGGACTTAATGGGTATCTTTTTTGGATTCTCTTTATGTAAGTTTTAAAAATTCTTAAATTATGTTCGTTTATCATACATCGTAGGGTTAAAAATAATTTTAAATAATTTTATTTAAAATTAAATATGAATAGTACTTAATAAAAATTAACTACACGATATACGATGAACAAACACGATTTAAAAATTCCTATAATCCTCACATAAAAATCCGAACAAGACCCTCATTCTTCAATCACGACCTCTGAGTCTGAGCTGGTGATGACCATGGCTCATTAATTCATATGTCTACTTAAACGTCTTTAATAATGTTGTTGAAAAATATGACCTATAGTTTTGGACCGTTGCATTTGGACGGATCAGTTTAGTTTAAGCATTGCTTTGGATAAGTTCGAATCTTTCCTTCGGATGATGATTGCATTAAAAACATATATTCACATTCACATAATTATATTTAACAAGAGGTGATTGTATTCAATGTGTGGCTATTATATCTAATTCTATTTATGTCAATATCTTTGTATTTTTTTATTTCTCCTCCTTTCTAAACTAGTATAATTTTAAGAAGAATATCGCTATGTTGAACAATATAATAAGCGAGGCAATTTTTATTTTGTTTTATTTTATATCAAAGAAAATATAGAACAACAATAAACAGAACTGTGCTCGCTTTTAGATAATACAAATTCATTTTAGTGCCGTGCGATTTATATAAGGAGTGTGATATCCACATACCTCTTTTTATTTGTCATACATTTTTTTAATTTTCAGCCGTCAGATCAGATAAATTAAAGATCAAATGACATAAATTAATAAAAAGTGTGTTAGAAGTAAAAGAAGTGTATGAAAAGTAAAAAAAAATAGTGTGTGGTTAGCACACCCCTTTACATAAAACAAGAAGTTATGACTAAACGACCGTCTTTTTTTTTTTTTTTTATCAAGACTGAACGACAGTTTAATATAATAATCTATCTTATATAATAGAAAGCGAGAGCCCCAATTTGGGGTCACGCATTTGACAAAAGATCAGGACAAAATTGCCCCTCAACGACCAAAAGCAACCCAATATAATATATCAAATAATGTAGGAGTAATTTGGTAATTTGATCATCATAAAATATAATATAAATATAAGTGGGAAGAGATAAAATAAAAAAAAAATGAAAGGATAAGTGAAAGTTGATGGTGCCCATGTGAAAGAAACAGAAAAAAATAAGGAAAATGATGAATATTGTGTTCAAAAATTTGACAAAAATATTAGGACAAAATTGCCCCTCAACCAAAAACAACCCAATATAATATATCAAATAATGTAGGGGTAATTTGGTAATTTGAACATCATAAAATATAATATAAATATAAGTGGGAAGAGAGAAAAGAATTTAAAAAAAAAAACTAATAAAAAATACTTGAAAACTTTGAGTTTTAACAATAAGGACAAAATAAAGGGTAAAGTGAATAGTACTATAATTGACTTTTTAGTGTAAAAATGTGGTTTTTCGTTAAAATGACAGTACCGCGAGCTTTTCGTTAAAACTCCAAAAGAAAAATGAAAGGATAAGTGAAAGTTGATGGTGCCCATGTGAATGGAAAAGAAAAATATAATAAAAAATAAGAAAAATGATGAATATTTTGTTCAAAATATCTTAAGAGGCGCGTAATGCCAATGATAAATTAGTAAAGTTTTTTTTATATTATAAATTAGTATCTTACAATAGGTTATTAATAATGTGATTCAATCAGTTGTTTCTTAAATATTATTTTCTTTATAAAAAAAGGTATTTAGCACGCGGATAATAATGTGATTAAATTAATTGTCAAATGATTGTTTTTTTTTTAAACAAACGATATTATCTACACTAAAGAGGAGGAGTGGGCTTAGTCTCACAATGGGCTAGCAATAATGTGATTCAATCAATTGTTTACTAAATATTATTTTATCTATTCTTAATGTAAATTCTATAGAAACTGATTTTATTATGTGAATTCAGTTGCTTTAGTTGGTTTATGAGAGGTTTCTTCTAGCATGATCTAAAATTATTCATTTACTCCAAATATTTAAATTTCCTTTTGTCAATTTACGCATATAAATACATATAAAACGTGTAAATCGCATGTGTATTGTCACATCCCGGGTCCGCTCCACCATCGTAGCATGATATTGTCTGCTTTGGGCCCCGACTACGCCCTCACAGTTTTATTTATGGGAACTCACACGAGAACTTCCCAACGGGTCACCCATCATAGGATTGTTCTCGCGTGCTACTCGTTGAATTTCGGAGTTCCAATGGAACCCGAAGCCAGTGAGCTCCTAAAATGCCTCGTGCTAGGTAGAGATGAGAATATACATATAAGGCTCACATAATCCACTTCCCTGGGCGATGTGGGATGTTACAAGTACGCCGTGATTCAAAAAAAACCTTCTGCATGCGCGTGCGTGAAGGCTAGTATAATGTTATGTGTAAAAAAAATTTGGGTAAATTACATAATACCCCCTCAGGTTTGAGGTCTATTACAACTCCATACAACATCTTTAAAACATTTCACTTTCATACCACACCTACTATTTTATTTCAATATAGTGCATCAGTTACATTTTCCATCCATTGATATGTTAAGAGCTTACGTGACCATCACATTTGTACCACGTGGCTGCCACCTGTGTGCCATGTGGCAAAAAAAATTTATTTAAAAAAAAAAAACCTGAAAAACGCAAAACTTACCCCACCTTCCCCGCAACCCCTCCCCACCTCTCTTCTCCCTCCCAGAACCCATCTTCCCCCACAACTCGCCTCATTCTCCTGCACCCTACCCTCCCTTCTCTCTCTACAGCCGACGCCTAGAAGAACTCACACCCATAAAAATGGCGCCCTTATCCTCATATCCCACAGAGCCGCCGGCTGCCTCACCTCCTTTGACTCCTACCCCTTCCCCCATCTCCCATCACCCCTTAGCAATGTGGACAAAATCCACCACAGCGTTGTTTTAATTATCCCAAATTCGATCGCCTACTGTCGCACCCTCAAAATCAATGTCTTGGTGGATTTCGAGAAATGCGACTCAGAGTGTGCACTCGCGACGATCGAGCTGTTATGCAGAGTCCCCGAGGGTTGCGGGGCGTTTGAGGTGCACGGGCTGACTGTGCCGTTGTTGGTGAAGACGATTATGAAGATCTTGGACCGGGTGACAGAGTACGCAGCGAGAGAGCTACTGTCGATGTGCTCGGCATCGGAGAAGAGCCAAAACAAGGCCGTGTCAGCGGGGGTTCTGACGCAGGTGAGGGAAACGAGGGTGAGAAGAGAGAAGGGGTTGAAGATGAGGGAGGTGGTTGAAAGGCTTAGCTTGGGAGGGAGAAGAGGGGTGGGGAGGGGTTGCGGGGAAGGTGGGGTGGGTTCTGCGTTTTTTTTTAGTTTTTTTCTTTTTTTTCTTTTTGGTTAAGAAGATTCAGGTTTTTTTAAAAAAAATAATTTTTTTTTTTACCACATGGCACACAGATGGCAGCCACGTGGTACAAATGTGGCTGCCACATCAGCTCTTAACGGATCAATGGATGAAAAATGTAACGGAGGTGCTATATTGAAATAAAATAGTACGTGAGGTATAAAAATGAAATGTTTTAAAGATGTTATATGAGGTTGTAAATGATCTCAAACTTGAAGGGTTATTATGTAATTTACCCAAATTTTTTTTTGACAATGTCACCATATCTATAAACCTCGTTAAATACTCCTTTTTCGCTTCACGAGGATGCCAAGGAAGCCCAGGCCCACCACAGAAGCAGAGTGTCTGGCAGAAGAATCACGGTTGAGCAAGGACTCTGTTTGTGGTCAGTAGACACTACCATCCTCATTTCTTCCCCAATTTCCATCAGCAAATTTGAGCCCTTCCATGATTTCCCCTTCTTCAGTGGGACCCATCTCAACGACCCTCCTCCCCGATTGTTCTGTTGCTTTTTCTATCCCCGTCCATGGTTTCTCTTTCCCCCGTTTCAGTTTCGCCTCCGATTCGTCATCATTGTTCAATCCGGCTTCGTTTTCCCACAATTTCCTCGATTGGGTTTGTTTCTGATTGAATTTCCTCAACTGGGTTTGCTTTATTTTCAGCGGAATCGCCCTCAGTGTGTTGTATCCGGTCTATGACCTCCTGCTAGCCGAACACACTGTCTAATGGCTTCCATTGGGTCTCTGCCTATTATAATAGAGACCAAGACTGACAGCTCTGTGCTTGTTCGCAGCATTATTAATCGCCGGCTCAGATTCCCATTCTTGACGAATCGTCCAAGAAGCTCCATTGAAGTTGGTGGGATCAATGCTTCTGCAGGTGGGTCTTCGGAAGCAGCGGGAATGTGCAGAGGACAGAATGATTGGTGCTCAAGAGGGAATCTTTGGAGGATTAAGCCGCTTAATGCGATTGGAAAGAGCTCCGCGCAAGGTGAGGACGGCGGCGAGCCGGAGGATCCCCTTCAGGCCACCATTGAAAAGAGCAAGAAGGTTCTTGCTACTCAAAGAGAACTGCTTCAACAGGTAATTTCAGAAATTAGTCTCTTTTGTAAAGAAAGTAAATAATTTTAGGCCACAAGATTGCATCTTTTATGCTTTTTTTAGTAGTTTGGGATAGTTCAAAATTTGGAATAAGCAAATTTGGGTTTGCAGATTGCTGAAAGAAGGAAATTGGTATCTTCTATACAAAGTAGTGATACAAGCCAAGAAGAAGAGGAAGCTTCTTTTGAACAGGGGAACGAATCGGTTTCGAATGCAAAAAGTTCTTCAAGTAGTGGTGATGATACGGTTGAAGACCAAATTGGCAGCATTGCTTCGAGCGGCTATGAGCATTCAACTGAAGAAAAGGAGTTCGAAACCGTGCCTTCTGCTCTTAGTAGAGGGCTTGATGAAATAGAAATGGATCATGGAGATGCTTTACCTTTTAATAAGTCTCCCATTGAGCTAGAGTCCAGTAAGCATGTGAGTACGGATAGTTCCAAGACAGAGTGGTCTGATGGTTTGCCATCTTTTCTTACAAACCTTGAGTCGTCAACGCTAAAAGATGAGGAGCTTGTTGATCTGAAAGAACCAAGTGTAGAGGAGGTCCATGATGAGGCAGCTGGTTTTACCATTGAAGACGTAAAGCCCCCTCCTTTGGCGGGTCCTAATGTCATGAATGTCATATTAGTAGCTGCAGAATGTGCTCCATGGTCGAAAACAGGTAATGTTCCGTAGGACCAGATTGTGAGATGGCAATGTCCTTTATAGAGACTGAAAATGAAGAATTCTTTTAGGTGGGCTTGGAGATGTTGCTGGGGCTTTGCCAAAGGCTTTGGCTCGGCGTGGACACAGGGTCATGGTAATGCATGTCTCTTTTGTAATATGTAACTTATTTCCCAAATTTCCCTGTTCAGTAGTTTCATGGAAAATGAGCTGGGAATATAATGAGTTAGGCATGGGGATGAAGTAAACTGACATTTCCAGCACCTTGCATTTGATTTATTTTTGAATGGCTGTTAAACCCAGAGTCTCTCCCTCCATCTCTCTCTCTCTCTCTCTCTCACATAGGTTGTGGCACCTCTTTATGGTGATTATGCGGAACCCCAACATTCAGGAGTTCGGAAAGTATATAAAGTTGCTGGCCAGGTGGGCAGCATCTGCAGCATTTGACTGTAACTAATATTCTATCAAAGTTATGAATTAGATACATTTTAACTACTCTTCGTCTAACAAATAACTTACTTTGCAGGATATGGAGGTAGCATATTTCCAAGCCTATATTGATGGTGTAGATTTTGTCTTCATTGAATCTGCTGTGTTCCGTCACATGGAGAATAATATATATGCAGGAAAGCGTGAGGTAAGATATTTTGTTCTCATTTTAGCTTCAATTGCTTCTCAAGAGGGATAAACAATGTTCATCTTATTTAGATTAATATTAGATTACTTTTGCCATGCTAATGCGACAGAATTATCATTAGAGACTTGTATTGAAGAACCACTATCACTTAAAAGAATGACTCTGACTTAGTGACACCTCTTTCTTCTAAAAACTTTTAACATCTATGTCATTTGTACTCCTCGTTAACGAAGATTGGTTGGCTAATTGTTTACTATTGTATCAGGATATAAATGTGTAAGGTCTGTCCAGATGGTACTCGGATGGGCTTAGTTTCTTAAGCAAAAAACAAAGTTTAGGCTGGGTTTGGGATTTTAAATTAGACCTCATGTAGCCTTGTGCAGCTCAAGATTTATTCCTTAAAGTATATTTTTTCAAGAATCGGTTAGAATTGATTAGGACTTGCTCAGACACACTCTAATCTTAACCTTTTTTATTAGAAATGAGAAGGTAAACTAAACGTAGATAACTTTGTGTGTGAACATTTACAAGATAGGCTGCAGCGGCTGCACAGATAACCAAATAAATAGATTAAGTCTATATAATCAAATAAATAAATTGAGCCTAAGCTTGGCTGGCTTCTCAACCTTGATGGTGATCCTGTTTCGATTCTTGCTGATTACAGTGTTGATTTGGGGTATCGTCACTTTAAATAAGATTATAAATTCCTTTTTGCAATATGGACCTCTGTTATTTGCCTGCCATTTTAATGCAAATTGAGTTACTTTTCTTTGGATTTATGGTGCAGGATATTTTAAAACGCATGGTGTTATTTTGCAAGGCAGCAGTTGACGTACACCGGCTCACCCCTTTGTTTAGACTCTGTAGAGTTAAATTAGCAAATGCTATTTTCCATTTTATCTGTTAAGACATAACAAAACAAAAAAACTGGTTGCAGGTCCCTTGGCTTGTCCCCTGTGGTGGTGCTTGTTATGGTGATGGGAACTTGGCTTTCATTGCAAATGATTGGCATACTGCATTGTTGCCGGTGTATTTGAAGGCATATTATCGAGACAATGGCTTAATGATATATACAAGGTCCATCCTTGTAATCCATAACATAGCTCACCAGGTTAGTTCATTGATAAAAGTTAATTTAACTGAAACTTATTTTCAAGTCATTTTATTGTCTAATGGAAACATGAGCTAAATTTGCATCGTAGGTTGTTAGACAGTAAGCTATGAACTAAGTTCCTAGTGTATTTTATCCAGGGTCGGGGGCCAGTAGCTGATTTCTCCTTCGTTGATCTTCCGGGACACTACCTGGACCTTTTCAAATTGTATGACCCTATTGGAGGTGAGCACTTCAATATCTTTGCAGCTGGTCTGAAGACAGCAGACCGTGTGGTTACTGTAAGTCATGGATATGCGTGGGAGCTTAAAACGGTTGCAGGTGGTTGGGGATTACATGGGATCATAAATGAGAATGACTGGAAATTCAGAGGCATTGTTAATGGAATTGACACAAAAGAATGGAACCCACAGCATGATGCTTTCTTGAAATCAGATGGTTACACGAACTACTCCCTGGAGACACTCAAGTTTGGCAAGGCTCAGTGTAAGGCGGCGTTACAGAAGGAACTAGGTTTACCAATCCGTGAGGATGTCCCAGTAATTGGTTTCATTGGGAGGCTAGATCACCAGAAGGGTGTCGATCTCATAGCAGAGGCAATTCCGTGGATGATGGGTCAGGATGTGCAACTAATCATGTTAGGCTCTGGGAGACCTGACCTGGAAGAGATGCTCAGGGCATTCGAACACCAACACCAAGACAAGGTAAGGGGATGGGTTGGGTTTTCTGTACAAACAGCTCACAGGATAACTGCCGGCGCAGACATTTTGCTCATGCCGTCAAGATTTGAGCCGTGTGGACTGAACCAACTATACGCTATGAACTATGGGACAGTTCCAGTTGTTCATGCAGTTGGTGGACTGAAAGATACCGTGCATCCTTTCAATCCGTACGAGGAGTCGGGACTTGGATGGACATTTGACAGCGCTGAGGTCGGTAAGCTAATCCATGCATTAGGGAACTGCTTATATACTTACCGAGAGTACAAGCAGAGCTGGGAAGGAATCCAGAGACGAGGGATGATGCAAGACCTGAGTTGGGACCGTGCTGCTCAGAATTATGAGGAGGTTCTTGTGGCTGCAAAGTACCAATGGTGAGCTATTGCAAGTTCTGTCCGAGCACATCGACCCGCCAAGGTTCTGTTAAGGAAAATAACTACGGTCGTTGTTACCATGTAAATTTTGTTCGGACTCTTCTTTTTTTCTGATCAATCACACGGTTGCTCTTTGTACTCAGTCTGGCATGCGAAAGTGAAAAAATGATAGTTGTTTCTCACCCATGTTTTTAATCAGTGTTGCTTCTTATCGCTATTGGAAGCCATATTCTAATCTGATCTAAACTATGAGAAAAAGTTTCGAACTTGGAGGTAGATGGGAGCACATTGTCTTAGTCAACTTGGTTACGCGTAGGTCCTCAGAAACGTCACCTTATGTTGCAATTTGCGAGTTTGAAGAGGATGAGCAAAACAAAAATCGCCATTTCCATAAGACTCGGACACACCAGGAATACAAACTAAATTTATTAGTTTTATCAATCCGAATAGTCACTAAGCGAACAAATTGATAAGATAGACTAACTCTAATTTGTGTTCCAAAGCATCCAAATATATCAAACCGCATCTCCTTGTAAAAGACACATTCGATGTTTGCTACTCTACGAAAATGAAACTCCCCTCTCCCGATCAAACTGCAGACAGGAACGTGTAGAAAGCAGTCCTGCAAAGCCCTTCAACAGGCAACCTTCAACCGCGCATGGAGATTTTGAAGAATTCAGTGGACTGCTATGTCTTACGGTTTCCATGGAATCATCCACAGTATTTCCTGATGTAGTATCGTCCCAGTTTGCTGGTATGCATGACATTGCACGACTTTTTTTAGTGCTTAATGCAGGATTCCAGTCTGTACAGTGTGGGAACAGGGTGGGTGAGGATACCATTTCATCGATCTGCATGTCCCCAGGTAACTTTCTCTTCAAACCGGGTAAAATCTTCAATCCTGCATCACAATATTATTAGGACGAAGGCCTGGGACGTTCCACCAAATACAAGCCTCGCATTAGCTAAAGTAGTGAAAAATGGGTCTGAGCTTGGAAGTATAGTGACGTACCAGGAAGAGGGTCATCATATGTACATGACCAGGATTCTGAATCACCGCAGTTACAGTTGAAGCTAGAGTTATTGTTAGATCCCAAAACCCTGCAAGACAAAAAGTCTGTTCAAGTATACATTTACGTAGACCTATCATTATGAGTATTTAGACTCACATTATGAGCTATTATTATGAGGGTACAGAGATCAAACCTGTACATATGTTCAACGAAGTCATCTATTAAAACAGGCCAAGCTCCTGCAAAAAGATTAAAGCAATGATCCTTCAGATAGGAGTCTCATATCTGATGGACTCAAGGGGCAATTTGAATTTATTTATAGTTATTCATGTAATTTGCTGACAATCTAACATGCTTAGATAGAAAGGAGTACGCATCAGTGTAAGACTGATGATATATACCTTCAGGATCATACCCTTCCAGATTTTCATGCACACAGCGGCTAAAAGCTAAAACTTGCCGCCATGTATCTTCAGAGATGTTATGCCGCTGATTTTTCTAAGAGGAATACCAAAGATTAGTTGCCTTGTAATACAGAAACACTTCATGCACATGAACCCAAAAAACATTATGTTCTTAAATTTCAAATAATTTTGCATTTAACATGCAGAATTCTTGGTTCTAGCCACTACACTGTTGACAATTTCGCTTCGGTCTGTATATAACTTTATATCTCAACCAGCTACATGACATAGAAACATGAATTCTTGGTTCTAGAACTTCTAGCCATGGTCACCATCAGCAAGACAATCATTACTATATCGACAAAACATAGTAGCAAGCATTGAGTTACAGAAACCTTAGAATGTTTGTACCTCAACAAAATCACACCATTGATTCAGCAACCGAAACCTCCCAGCTAGGACAAATCTCCATGCAGTCACTGCCTTATTTACAGCTGCAAATAATTCAAGAAAACAAGAAAGGCAAAGTAGGGTTTTCATATTGCAGGGAATGAACAAAAACGTTTAAGAACAATCGAGGGTTGAAGAAAATAAGTTATAATTCAAGAAAACAAGAAAGGCAAAGTAGCGTGTTCATATTGCAGGGAATGAACAAAAACATTTAAGAACTATCGAGGGTTGAAGAAAATAAGATAACTTACTGATATTCTTCTGACCATTTTCACGGCACATGAAGAAAACAAAGTCATAGAAACGTGAGTATTCAGAAAAGTCTGCCTGCAGAGGGAGGTTTTTCTTTTGTCAGGAACTCATTGAGTCATGTAAACTAACCTCACACATCAATTAACAAGAATCTACTTTAAAGACTTCGATAAATAAATTTTACCATCAAATCCAGACGCAACATTAGCTTGAGAACTTCATCAAAAATTGATATCCTGTCAAAGCGAACAGTTTACTATTCAATCAACTGATAAAGAAAAGGGGAAACAAAATGCTCGAAGGCTAAAATAAAAGCATGATGCAGGATGACCTCATCCTAAGGGCTCTCCAAATTATGTTTTGTCTCTTAACTCTAGCTTCTATATAAAGAATCAAAGATATATACCTAGCGTGTAGTTTTGATTCCAGCAGATTTAAGAGCTGAGTTAACGCCTCCCTTGAATATTTAGCCATCTGTGAATCATCATTTTCTCTATAACCTTCCACATGACCATATCCATTTCCTGTCCTGATATCTGCAATTTAACGGTCAGCATTCCTACTCGAGACTCATCAACAATCTAAACTGAAATTTACATAATGACTGGTTATACTTATACACAGAACTGGAGACTAAAACAACTCGTATCTAATCAAATTGAAAACAGAAATTTCTGAAAATACCTAACGAAAAGAAAGCTATTCTTCCCGCATACAGGTAGAGTTTTTGAGTAAGTATAGCCATGTAAAAACTAAATGAAACCAGAAATGCATTTGCTTTATTTCCTAAGATAGTTAATAATAACCGAAAACATTTTTAATAATTCACAGCCAAATGCAGTTAGCCACAAAAGGGTAACCTTTCGAGCAATGAAACTGATAGTCGATCAAAGACCCGAAGACAAAGGCAGCAAGAAATACACAGCCTTTGCACCATATCTATCACAAAGATACAGTATTTCACACAATGGAACCTCAAACAAGTAAATTCACGTGTTAAATCAGCTCAATGCATGTGTTCTCCACACTTTCTCGGCAACCAAACAGAAAATAATTAACAACCCAACTTCAGTTAGGAAAACACCGCAAAGGTAACGTATTTATTTTCAAATTTCTCGCACCAAGTTGAAAACTTTCAGAAACCCATTAGAAAGAAGTTAAAGGTTCAACAAATCCACGGCTTTCTACCCAAAAAAAAAAAAAAAAAAACCAAAAATTCAAATTTCACAGCCGTTGAACAACCATGATGGAAAGAATTAAAGCTAAATACGAATTGGGAGAATTTAATCAGTGAAACAACAATCAAAGAAATTATAAAAAAAAAAAAAGGGTGGAGCAAAATGATTACCGCAGAATCGGCGATAAATCTCAAAGATGTCGAAACGAGTGGACCCGGACGGATCCATACAGCTCCGGGGAGATTAGAGTTTCCAGGAAGAAGGAGGTGGTTGACCTCTGGTCTCCACCACAACGCCAATTATCAGCTACCGACCCCCGTTCTCTTTCTCTCTCTCTCTGGTTTTTCTCTCCTATTTCAGTTGGGTGTGTTGATGTGTAAGTTTGAGCGAGCGAGAGAGAGAGGATGTTGTGAACCGGATCTGCCAGCCCAGTCTGTTGGGCGGGCTTTATATTGGTGGGCATCGGAAATTCGGTTGGCTCCATCCGAAAGCTAGTAAAAATAAGCAAATACAAGAGTGCAGAGTCGAAAAGGGAGTGCGAAAATTCGGTTGGCGTATCTTAAGTCTCCTTTTGCATTTAAGTTTAAACTCTGTTTTCTAAAATTTAGATTAAAGTAATTAGAATATGACTTGAATTAAAAGTGGCTAAAGAGTGATTTCTTCTGCACCCTAATCAGAAAACATTTTTATCTTTAATTGTAAACAATCCGACAAGTATTTTTTAAACAAAGTTGAATAATTAAACTAACTTCATCCTATGAGAAGAGGAATCGAATCTAGGTGTAAAGTGGACACCACAGTTGTAGCTAATTATTAGCTTATTCACGCCTTTATTTTTTAGATATTTTTAGTTGTCTTGAATTTCAATTCAAGTATAATTTTTGGAATGTTAGGGTATGTCGGCAATGTTTTACAAAACAATTGTTTAAGAACCGTTTTGTAAAACGAATGACAAATGGGATTTGAGAATGCGCATGGTACTTTAGTCCGAAAATGATTTCGGAAAACGAAAACATTGAAAACGCATCTGGTATCAAATGTGAATATATATTATAGAGAAAATTTATGTTTGGTAGTAATGGTTGTCGTGGCGGTAAAAATGGTCTTGTTGAGACGAGAGTGGTGTTGATAGAAATGATGGTTGGAATAGTGGCAGTAGTGGTGAGAATAAAGATATTAGCAGTGGTGGAATACAGGTGGTGGCAATAGCAAGGTAGAGGGCAATGGGGAAGTGAATGATGGTGGTCATGGCGATGGTGGAAGAGGATGGTTGTGTTAACAAAGGTTGTGAAATGGTGGTTGGGAGGTAGGGATGATGGCGGCAGAGATGGTGGAGGTGGTGGTGGCCATAGTGAGGGTAATGGGTTGGAGAATGTGGTGACACCTTTGATGATGGTGGTGGTGGTGGTGCGAGATGGTGGTAATGGTGGTAGTGGTGGTGGCCACAACGATGAGATGGTGGAGGTAGTAATGGCCATGGTGGTGGTGTTATGGCGATGCATAATATGGTGGTGGTGATGGTGGCGTGAAGGTACAAGTTTTGGTGGTCATGTTAAGACGTACGGTGGCGGTAATGTAGGTTGTGGCAACGTTGAGACAGTGGAGGTGGTGGTGGTCGTGGTGGCGATGTTGATGATGGTTGAAGATATCGTAGTGGCAACAATGGTGGTGGGAGGTGGTAGTACGAAAAATTATGGCCGTGGTGGAGGTGATGGTGAGATGGTGGAGAATATGGTGGTAGTGATAATAATGATTATAGTAGTGGCATACATGATGTTATTTTATATTAACTTTGTTTTATAATATATCTTTTATTTTTTTATTATTTTGAAAAACAAAGGAAACAACAATTTGATGTTCTACAGAATTTAGACTAAATATTTCTTTTTTGCATTTTTCGTTTTCTACTATATTTTCACAAAATAGTCTACCGAATGTCTTTTTTACCCGTTTTGATATCTGAAAAATGAAAAATAGTTTTGCAAAACATTAACTTTTTTTTTTTTTGGTAGAGACGGATTAGGCATGATTAGCTCTTCGTCAACAGTCGCATGCGAGACACCAACCCTCTCTCAAAGGAGAAATGACCGTTGCACTCAGAACCCCCCCCCCCCCCCCCGCCCGTCCCAAAGGAGAAAGGACCGTTGCAAAACATTAACTGACCGACCCTTAGCTTCTTTCCTTGTATATTTTGAAAAAATGGTAGCTTCTTTCCTTGTATATTTTGAAAAAATGGATTTTGATGTAGGGAAATTGTAACCTTATAATTAACATGACCAAACTAAACTATTTTCTCTAGGTGGGAAGCTTGCCTTATTCCTTCAAAGAATTAACTTTAATTGGTACCGCACCCTTTATATTGGCCTAAATCTAGATCCCTACTCGGTCTTTTCGCTCTCTCTAATTCTTAAAGCTTCAAAGACGACAAAAGCAATGTCTTCCCAATCGCAACCCACAGGCCCTTCCACCGACCCTCCACCGAACACTGCTACTCAACCGACAACGTCCTTCACACTGCACGCACACGACGTCGACTCCGACAATACGTCCGTTGTACTAGCCCTACCAGTTACCCCAGCGATGGCAGAAGGAGGAGGACCACCCCAACCCAACAGTTTCCTCGACTCTTATTTTTATCCAAATCCCCCGCCCGCCGCTGCCTTGGCGGCTGTGGCGCGCCTGTCGTTGGTGACGGCCTTGGCTGGGGCGACCCAGGCTTCGATAGAGGCCTTGCCGAAGGTGACTCTGACGGAGGAAACGTCGGCGGAGTGCTGTATCTGCCTGAAGAAGTTGGAGGTCGGGGAGGAAGCCAAGGAGATGCCATGTGACCATAGGTTTCATCCGGTTTGCATTGATAGCTGGCTCGAGAGGCGTCCTTCCTGCCCGCTTTGCCGGTTTTCGATGCCTACGAGGGCGGAGGCGGCCGCACAAGGGCGAGGACATCAGACCAACAGGTGGGATTCGATTGAAATGGTTGATTAGGGTTCCGTGAGTGCTAGAGACTCATGGAATAATATAGTCGTGTTACCTTTTTTCCTTTTTTTTTTAAATGTTGTGTTACTTAATTAGTTTAAATTAGGTATTAGATAATGTTTATCTTATATATATGAGTAATACTACATGACACTAGTTTTTTTTTTTCCTTCTTCTGGTACGAATACATATTTATAATAATTTTTTTAAATAATTTGATTGTTTATATTTTCATTCATCATTCGTACACTATTATTTAAAAAGTTAAAAAAAATTCAAAACCATTAAAAACATCAGACTGCAATGAAACAAAGTAAATTAGTACGTTTCTTTAAAAGAAACACCAATATTACTACTATTTAATCCACTGATTAAATAATTACGAATTATTCAATGGTTGGAACATATTAAACATCATATCATTCGCATCCTTGTGTTGTGGTGGCCTAACTACAAAACACCAGACGCATGAATATTATCATTTTCTCAGTCTTTTTTTTTTTTTTTTTTTTTCACTTTACACCTAACTTTTTAGAGGACTGTACCTAAATGACAACATGAATGACACTCTGTCATTATAAAGCACTGTATTACATAAATCTTTCATGAGACGATTGGGACATTATGATACATAATCTTTCAAAGTAAAGACATAAGTGTGAGGGGCCCCAACCTTCTCTGAAATTCCATCTCCAATTGATGGTATTTTCCTAAGTCACCGGCCTTTTTTTCAGCGAAAATAGTATCTCATGTTAGCATAACTTCTCATTTTAATTTTTGAGATTTAAAATCAATAAAAGTAGTTCTTAAGATTGTCCACCGTCAATCATTTTGATCATTATGTGGAAAGTCTCTATTAAATTGAAGAAACCACCGGTTCAAGTGGGAAGTGTTATTGGCACTCCAAAAATCTCATTATACACTCCTCATAAGTATATTTTTCTTTTATACTATAGAAAGTTTGGAGTGTAGAATGAGATTTTTGGAATTCTAATAATAATTCCCGTTCAAGTGAAGGATTTGATTTGACAAAAGCACCCTCAATTTTAATAGAAATGATTATAATGATTGATAATGGACAATTTCAAGGACCACTTCTATTGATTTCAAATTTCATAGACCAAACTGAGGAATACCATATCTTGAAAACCATTTTAGCTAAAAAGCCGGCCAGCAAAAAAACCAAACCTTAAGTTCTAGCATAAACCAAGATGACGATTTAAATAGCAGGTTTAAGCTAATTCAGGGCGTTACATCGGATGCCGTATTCTCTGCGGATGATAATGCAATAATCGCTTGTACCACATTGGCTTTCACTTTCGCAGTCTGGCAATCTGCGTCCAACCCTGTGCTCAGGTTTGTTCCTCGAATGCATTGGCTTGATAAGGAGGTTAGACCTTTTGCTTTTATGGGTGCCTCATATTCTAGCTGAGCTTAGAAAACTCTTGGGGGGATGGTGCTCAGTTTTGCGGGGTTCAATTGCTTATGTGCTACTTTCTTAGGTTTTCGGTTTTCTGAGCTCGTGCAGAAACTGTGAAGATATCGCTATGTCATTGCTTGTTGCTAACGCCACAGGTGAAACTTTTTGCATTTCGATACGTCTGCATATTTCATTGTCGACGAACTTTGCATTCACCAGTAGCTTAGTTAGTTAGTTATGGATGGAGGCTCTTGTTGAAACTTTTGTCACCTTTTCCTCGTTTGGAAACATATTCACAAACAAAAATTTTAAGCACCTTTGCCTGTGAAGAAAATCAAAGAGAACTTAATTAATTTTTTCTCGATTGAACGAACGGGAGCTGCTATCCACCCCACATTAACAAATACTACCGAAAACTGACAACTCAAGCTGTTAAAATTTCCCAATCTTTGGACATGTTTTGTTGTGATTGCCGCCCCTAAAGGGGTTTCCCACTCTTCCTACACCAAATACAGGCCACAGATGAAGAATGAATGAGTGAAAAAGGAAAAAAAAAAACTAAATAGAAGAGCCCTGAAAATATAGAGACCAGCTTGAAACTCGAAAGAGTCGCAAACAAAACACCATTTCCTCCCAAGTCCGCAGTCTTACTACCTTCATTCACCTCAATCTTCATGTAGTTTGGGTGCTGACGATGCGCCAATTACCTTAATCCTCATTACCTCTATGTCAAGGTGCTCCAAATATTGCTGCCTTCACTCTTCTTCCCCATAGCTTGACTCTGCAAGATCACTCAAATTTTCTAAATCATCGCTCTAGAGGACTCGCCCATCAGCCAGCGCCTCCTTGTGCTCATACTTGAGCCCTCAATATCAATCAAAGGTGCAGCGCTTCGAAACTGAGCCAACTCCCCAAAAGTGCTGAAATATCGCTATTTTTTACTTATACCAGTTCCCTCTACATCAAGGCGCTTCAAATACAACAAGTCCTCAGGCAACTTAGAAAGTTTTGAGCACCCACTGAGAGTGAGCCATTCAAGACTTAACAAATTGCAGATACTTTCCGGAAGATGGACAAGGTTTTTGCAGTTTTTCAGATTTAACGACACAAGCCCCTGAAGCCGTTCGATTGATTGGGGAAGCTCTCTGATAGATGTTTCATCCAGATCAAGGCTGGCTAATCTTTCCATATTTTCTACAATGTCCGGAAACACCTCAAACTTTGTACAACCAGAAAGAGAGAGACAATTAAGGGACTTAAGTTGACAAATTCTGCTTGTCAGACTCTTAAAGTCTTTGCTATACCGTAGCGTCAAAGTAACAATCCCGGTAAGATTATAAATTACCGATGGAAATTCTTTGATTGCAATCCCTGAAACATGAGGAAGCGATGGAAAATATCGGTTGGTAATGGTTTGACGATCTTGAATATATCCTTCATGCTCTGTAAGATAATTCAATGGTATCGGGTGTAATAACCAATCTATCTCTTTAGTTTTTTTAAATTTTGTTGCGTAAACAAACCAATCTAAGTGAAGCTCTGATAGGTTCTCCATAACTTCTAGAATCATAGGAAAATTAGGGCTTGAAGAGATCTCATACGAATGCTGCTTGGAAGAACCTTAAATCTTTCAGAACCCTTCAGGTTCAAAGTAACGAGCCCCGTAAAATTTTTAAGGGATGATGGCAGTTCTGCAATTCCAGTCCCATCTACATAAAGCTCTGATAGGTTCTCCATAACCTCAGGAATTTCTGGAAACCTCTCCAAATTTGAGCAGCCAGAAAGATTAAGGTTTCGAAGGGATCTCATATGAATGCTGCTCGGAAGACTATGAAGTTTTGTGCACTGCTCCAGACTCAAACGCTCAAGGTTTTGAAGAAAGAAAATTGATGGGCAAAGCTCTCTTACGGATGTTTCATCCAGGCAAAGCTCTTTTAAACCTTCCATATTCCACATTTTTCGGAAAGGCCTCAAGCTTTGAACAACCAGAAAGATAAAGAAATTTAAGCGACTTGAGTTGAACAATGCTGCTTGGAAGCATCTCAAGTTCTCTGCAGCATTCAAGGTTCAAAGTAACAAGCCCAGTAAGATTGTTAATTGATCGAGGCAGTTCTTTCATCGATGTCCCTCGCAAACGCAGCTTTGAAAGCTTCTCCATAACTTCTAAAATCTCTGGGAACTTCTCAATGTTTGAGCAAAAAGAAAGATTACGGGTTTCAAGAGATTTCATACAACTGATGCTTGAAATAGTCTGGAGTCTGTAGCACCAACTTAGATCCAAGAGGACAAGTTTTTCGAGAGCCCAAATGGATGGGTGAACCTCAGATAAACTTGTACAACCATCAAGAATTAGTTTCTCAAGATTTCTTGCCTTGGTGAAGTCGGGAGTTTCCTCCAGTTGAGAGCCTTTTAGATTGATAACTTTCAACTTTTCGAGAGGCTGTCGAAAAACTTTCGCGAAAACATGTGTTACATAACAAGGCATAACGAACTAAACCCATTTAAAAGAAACATATATATGTAAATGATGAATTAATGTACGTACCTTAGTTCCTTTCCAAAGGTGTTCAACACGACTATATTGCATGTCAAGGTCAACAAGATTCTCCTGGTTAAATTTGGACGACAAAGACTTTAGAGGGCAATTGGGGCAGAAAAGACAACTTAACTTTCCAAAAAGAAATCATATTGGTTTTCATAAACCCTTGGGGGTTTTGATGGTAAATAGTACGAGTGGACTCTGAGTAGTCTTAGTTATGTCATTTTAACAAAAGCCATATTTAATTCTATTACATTGTTTGAATGCGCCCAATGCACAATTATACTTTCAACTGCTTCCGTTGCCTGGATAACCAAAAATTGCAAATTGAGTGAGTACAAACCTAATTAAGATTGTAAAGCTAGTGCATGTTTCTTATGGATTTGTTCTTGGTCAAAGTTGAAGCTTTATTTATACTAATGACTTCTACTTAAGAAAAAGAAGGAGGTCATGAATATAATGTGTATTTTACCGTATTTTGATTTAACACATGACAGACATCTTCATATCTCCACAACCTACTGCGTTTCCCAGGTTCTTTAATACATTCTTAGTGAACAATTTCGCAACCCATTTCCTCTAGTAAATCATGCATCTCGAGTGTACCGTCAGATGAGATAGCTACAAGAGCTCTACCAACTAGAACATCTAATCCAGTATGGGGATGGAAGCCACAACCCTCCATAATGCTTGTTGCATAATCTTTTTTCATTTGTTTAAAGAAACATGCAATATCAAGAAATATTTCCTTCTGTAAATCGTCAAGTCCATCGAAGCTCGTTCTGAGGACTTTCTGAATTCCCAAGTGCGGGGTTCTCTCGATTTTCTTTAACTCGTCTTTCCACACAAGTACACTGTTGTTATCGAGAAAAGCTCCCAAGACTTTAAGTGCTAAGGGCAGACCTTGAGCATATTTTATGAAATGGCTTGACAATGTTTGTATTCTCCTGTGGGTTGCTTTGTACTGAAAGCATACTGCATAAAAAGTTCAAGAGCGTCGTCGTCATTTAACAATTCGGGCTTATATATCTGATCACCGACTCTACTTAGCGATTGCCTATCTCGAGTTGTTATAATGATTCGACTTCCGCCACCAAATGAAGGTTGTTTTCCAATTAAGGATTCAATTTGGGTTGAATTCTCTACATTATCAAGAACAAGTAGAACTTTTTTCTTACCTACTCTTGCCATCATCTTCTGAAAACCATATCTCAAAATCTCTGAACTCCCTAGCCTGGTATTTGTGATACTAGATAGAAGTTCTGCCTGCATATCGAGTGGCGCTTCACCTGCATCAACTGTCGGGAAACGTCCCTTGACATTATCGAGAAAGCAGCAACCTTCAAAGTGATGATTGATTCTGTCATACATAGCTCTGGCGATGGGTGGTTTTGCCTATACCGCCTATACCCCATATTCCAACAAAGCGAACATCATTCACCTCGGGACATAATAGTGAATCCATTTTCTGTAAGCGGGAATCCATTCCAACCAAGCCATTCTTTTCACTTGATGAGATGTTGATCAGTTTCTTGTGATGAAATTGAGGTTCTACCGTAAAACTAATTGGTAATATGGGGAGTAATCCAAGATCATATAAGCACATAACAAACCTTGTCTCTCACTGAGGTGGGACAACTGTCAACACACCCCCGCACGTGTGGCTGATTTTCAAGCCTACACGTGGACAACAACTGGATGACGTGGAGTGCGTGTGGCCGTTTGGCTTCACACGAGAACAACCCGCTCTGATACCATGATGAAATTGGGGTTCCACCATAAAATCAATTGGTCATATGGAGAGTAGCTCAAGATCATATAAGTATATAACAAACCTTGTCCCTGGACAACTCTCAACACGCCTCTGCACGTGTGGCGGATTTTCAAGCCTACATGTGGACAACAACTGGATGACGTGGAGCGCGTATGGCCGTTGCGCTTCACATATGGACAACCTTGCTCTGATACCACGATGAAATTAGGGTTCCACCATAAAACCAATTGGTCAAACAAAGAGTAGTCCAAAATCATATAAGTACATAGCAAACACTGTCCCTCACCACATAGGATAACTCTCAACACTACAATCAACTCAATAAGCTTGGCATCATCCCTGCGGAATTCGAAAAACAGTATTATTATAAAGTACCTGAGCAACAAGCAGTAATGTCGAAAATAGGAAACTGGCTAAAATTCTAAACCCGAACAATTGATAAGATTATGAAGGAGCGAGAGTTACTCGTAATTTCGCGAATCCAGCCAGATAAATTGGGGACTCTTCTCAGGGCGGAGCTCCAGCCCTGCATCTCTTCCATGTCGGCGTTAGAATCGTGTTCATGTTTAGAAAAAGCTTCCGCAAAACTTCCCTCAAGTTTACGAACATGAGATGGATCTACTCCGTAGAAAATAGGGACCACCATCTGCTCATGCGTATCCATGCAGTGCAGGATGTGGACAAGTTCTTTTAAGCACCATCTGGAAGAAGCATAGTTTTGAGAAAAAACTACAATCGAAAGCCTCGAGCCGCTAATAGCTTTTAGTAGCTGCGAAAGGTCGTTGCCTTTTCTGAACTCTTCGTCATCGATGAAGGTGTTGATTGAGTTGTGAACTAGAGCTTTGTACAGATGGCCGACGAAGGTGTTTGGAGTGTCTTCCCCTCTGAAATTCAGGAACACATCATATTTCCAATCAATAGCAGATGAAGACGACGATGAAGAAGCCATTGACAAGCACAGGATCGACAGCCCCTAAAGAAACTCAAGATTGCAGGTCAACGAACCCATTCATTGTTCTCACTGGAAAATGAGACCTTCAAGGGGGAGCTTGGAATGTTGACAAAAAAAAGAAACGGCCGGCTTAGGCTGAAGTCCAATTTCCATTTTTTAATTGCATCGGAATTTCCAATCAGAACTTTTGGAAAAGTTTAATCAATATCTCAAATTTTTGGAACATTTGTGCAATTTATTTTTCTTTTTTAATATTTAGTATGTTTAAACATGTATACATTCAATTGATTCGTAGTATACTATGTTCATCATTTCAATATATAAATGTACGTTAAATGTAAAAGCTAATGAATAAATTGTATAAAAAATATAATCAAAATACAGAATTAAATAATAATAAAACAGAATTAATAAATAACCATAAAATATTTGAATATTTAGAAGAAAAAAAAATTTATTACAATAAGTTGGAAACATAAATTTGAAACAATTCAGGTCGAAAGTTCAGAATTCCTATATGCATTCCAATTTCCATATGGATTCAGAAATGTTTGGATTCAAATTTCCAATTTCTATATGCATTCAAATTTCCATATCGATGCATCCAAGTTTCAAAAGTATTTGGATTCAAAATGGAAATCCAATAGCGGAATCAAAAATTTCAATCAAACTTTGCACCCCTGGTGGGCTAACTAATTAGTCATGAGTTATGACAGTTAATCACATTTGAGTTAAGACAGTTAGTTGTATGAATGTGTTTGTTTTTGGGGTAATTAATGTGCTTGTTTAATTACATTTAAGTTTGAATTTTTCTCCCCTTAGTTTATAATTTACAATATATGTCATCAAGTAAAAGAAAAGTTACTCTTTCAATAATTTTTTATCCTTGGTAGGTGATAGGATTTTTACCACCGTAGAAATAAAAACACACAAAATACTTATGAAAGAATAAGGTAGTTGTAATATAAACGGCTCAAGCGAGGTCGTTTCCACAGGGATTATTTAAAATTATGCAAAATCAAAATCTTAGTTAATTATTTGAAAACGAAGATTGGAAAAGGTTGATTTAATGACCTAAATTAAGAAAAACGAAATTATATAAAAAAGGTTAACCAAAATCTGCAATTTTAAAGAAGGAAAAAAAAAACAATTTTTTATAATTCAAAGTGAGAAAGTACTAGGATTCCGCCGTCGCCTTAACAATTTTATGTAGTTTTACCAATTACTTATGAATAACACATGCAACTTTGAATGTTAGGTTGTCCTAAAGTATATCCTACTTGTGCCATTCAAGTTAGAACGTATATTAAACATGCAATTCGTTTGTGACATTCAGATCAAATATAAATATGCATAACTCATTACGATTTGTGAAAACCTCTTGAAAAACAATGCAACCCGTAAGACATGCCATTCGCCTTAGGTGAAATTACAACTATCAATCACAAGAAGCTACTCAATCCTCCGGTGGCATTCCGACCGAATTGCATCGGATTATAAACATCCTAATGGTTACGAATCATTAAGACATAAAGACAGTTTAAACACAATGATTAATAATTTAAAGCATGCATACATAATATCATAAACAATTAAATAAATACTACATATTCATGCTAAGGCTTATGGCCTCGCCCTAGCAAAGATGATTAGTTACGCATATTCATAATAAAAATCACAAAGTCTTTATTGAAATAGAAAAATAATGAAAACACCTTGAAAATATAAGTCTTGAAATCTCTAAACTTTGCTCAAAATCTTCTCCCCAAAAATTGCATGAAGAAGAAATCAAGGGTCGGCCAGAAGGCTTATTTATACTACTCTAAATAAAATCCTCCTACTAAAAGGTCTTAGAATAAAACTAGGAAACCAAATAAATTGAAATAAATTAGGAAACATAATTCTAAATTGACTTGGTAAATTCACCCAAAATTCTGCACAAAATGTCACTTTTTAGTAACGCGCACTGTTTTTTTATTTAATCACCAGAAAATAACCGCTTGGTAGAAATTACTGAAATTTTAACACGAACAAGCTAAGGAACATACAAACATCTTCCAATTTGAATCACTCCAAAATTCGTCTGTTTGATTACGTTTCACTTCGGAATAAGTCGAATGTCCTATGTTGAAAATATAAAGCAAATTATCAAAATTCTACCAAAATAATTACCAAATTATACTAAAAATAAGGTAAAATATATAATATGAAATTGACTCATCAGTAGGATTACATCTTCTGCTTTCCTCCAAAAACAAACCAAAGAAGGTTTCCTACAGAGTTTGGGAGATGGACTCGTCCTTCACGATGCAGGAAATAGCATGCCTTTTATATACAGAGGCCAAGTACTCCTCAATAAGCAAGCAAATAATCAAGGTGTCTAGTAATTCGGAGAAATTTTACTCGAAGACAACAACGATGTCCCAAGAATCCAGCAACGCGTCTGTATTTGCGGCAGCATCCATAGGATCACTCATGGAGGAAGCATGGACGATGAAGCCTTTGCTGTCGGATGATTGCAGTATTTGCTTGGAAGGGTTGAACGGTGAAGAAGCCAATAAGGAGATAACAATGGCTTGTATTCGAACATCAATAAGTAAGCATATTAATCAAACCGTGTCTGATAATTCGGAAGACGCAAAGATAAAGACGAGGATGATGTCCCAAGAATCCAACAATGCTTCTGTAGCGACGGTGGCATCCATAGGTTCATTTATGGAGGAAGCGTGGATGATGAAGCCATTGTTGTCAGATGAGTGGCAGTGCTGCAGTATTTGCACGGAAGGCTTGAACTGTGAAGAAGTCGATAAGGAGATAACATTGCCTTGTAAGCATAAGTTTCACTCAGCTTGTGTTCGAACCTGGATCGCCAAGCGCTCTTCCTGCCCGCTCTGCAGGATCAATGTTAAACCTGCCATGCCGCTCTGCAGGATCAATGCTAAGCTTGACGTGCCCGCAATGATAGAAGAAGACGATGAGATCAACATGTGGGTGAATATGATCACAAATATGGCGCAACTATGGCAATTTCGTAGTCTTTGAAGATGTTCTTGTTTTATGTCAGCCTTGTCGTGTTCATCATATGTAGTTTCCTATTGATATTTTTCATTAATTAGTTTGTATTTTATATATTTGTTAATATACATTGATTTATATCATAACATACATTTTTTTTTAATTTTTAAGAAAAAATAATCAGCTCAATAGACTCGTAAGGATTCAACGTGAAAACGGAGTGCTAGTTGTCGACTAACTGACGCCCTTCCCTTTCCTTTATCCGGGCTTGGTACCGGCTGTGTAAGATAAACTTACATAGGGCAACAATTTTTGCAAGCAATATAAAGAAGAAGAATAAAAAGACCTTGATTCTATTCATTTGCCTTTATTCTTTGTTTACAACATATAGTATTTAACCCTAAGGCTGAGAGAACTCGTCCAACAGTTACCGGAAGTGATTTTCACATTCTCTTTTTTTTCATCACTTTCTTTTTTGTAAATGTACGATTAAATAAATCAAAACAGGAGTACACAAATAACTCTGCCATCACCAGTAATTTCCACAAGAGCAACTCCCATCCTTGAAATGGTGGAATCTGCTGGCGTCCCTCACTACGATTTCCCTTCCCGTAACCCTAGCAATTAACATAACCGCAGAATGGCAGTCTCGGCAAATACGGTGACTCTGCACAATTTGCAGTGGTGTCCCATCCGAAGTACTGATCAGACCATAAGCTATGGCCAGTTTCTCGCTGTGGTAAAACGACGTCTGCTCATGTTCATCGACATCAGGAAGTAGACACTTCTCCTCAGGGATGTAACCGTGTTTTGAAATCTTGATCATCAAGTCATCCACTTTCTGGTAAATCTCTCTTATTTCAGTGTGGCTTTTGTCTCCATAACGAAAAATATTTACCTGTTTTTTAATTTCAATCCAAGTGCATGCCGGAAGCATTCTCAAACCCTTTCTTCTTAAAGTCTGAACAACACCGGCAGCCTCCTTCAACTTCCCAGAACTGTTGTATATATTTAAGAGCACAATATAATTACTCAGCTTATCAGGTTCCATCCCATAAAGTTTCTCTGCAGCGAATTTTCCAAGCTCTAAATTCTTATGGACTCGACAAGCTGTTAGCAGGGCAGCCCACATATTTGCCGTGGGATCAAAGGGAGCGTCTCTTATTAGTTCATAAGCTTCGTCTAAAAGCCCTTCTCGACCTAGCAATTCAATCATACAAGCATAATGCATTGCCCGGGGCTTGATCTTGTGATCCCTGCTCATTGCTTCAAAAATCTCCCATCCGCATTCTGATAAACCAGAATGACTGCAAGCAGACAATACAGCAAGAAATGTAACATGGTTAGGTACCATTCCTTGCTGAAGCATCTTCTCAAACATCTCAACAGCCTCATCACCCCGACCATGATTACCATATCCAGCGATCAAGGCATTCCAAGATATAACATTCTTGAGGGGCATCTGATCAAAAACATGACGGGCGTCTTCTATCCTTCCCCATTTGCAATAGAAGTCTACAAGTGATGTGTTCGCCACTATATCTAACCCAAAACCGTGACGAACTAGACCTGCATGAGCTTGCTTAGCATGTTCCGGTGAAGCCAACCTTGCACAGATTCTTATGATCATGGAAAATGTGAAATGGTCCATCTTAACACCAGAATCACGCATGTCATAGTACATACTCAGAGCTTCCTCGCTGTAACCATGAAGTGCATAACCTGCAATGATAGTATTCCATCCTACTGTCGTCTTCCGCGGCATCTCATCGAACACACATTGAGCATCTTCGATACTCCCACACTTGCTGTACATATCGATCAACGCACAAGACACGAAAATATCAGAACCCAGCCCCATCTTCAAACAACAGGAATGAAACTGTTTTCCAGCAAAAATGAGTGCCAAACCAGCTGATGCCCGAATCATGGTGGCAAGAGTCCGTGATCCAGCGTCAGAAAATTCGTGCCACATAATTTGAAACAAATGGAAGGCCTCCATGAAATTCCCCGAATCCACAAGGCCGCCGATTATCGTGTTCCAGGAAACCTGGTTTCTCTCACGCATTTCCTCGAACAATCTACGTGCATCAATCATCATCCCGCATTTCACATGCATAAGAAGCACCCTGTTCCTCATATACTGATCCAATTCAAACCCATTACTAATCATGTAACGAGAAACCCTCTTAACCCCCCTAATCGATTTCAAACTAATGCAAGCACTCACCAACGCGTCGTACGTACTACCCGCCAATTCATACCCACCTTCAAACTCCAAAATCTCGAACAATTCAAGCGCTTCCCGGTACCGACTACACAAAACCAGCTTCTCAATCTGACTACAAAGCCCAGAATTGCGTTTCACGATCTGGGTATCTTCCAAAGGCGCCGCCTTCGGCTCATGGACCTCGATTTTCGACGGCACGGGCTTCGGACGCGGCTTCAGCTCCTGCTCCACGGAAGAACACTTGATATGCGGCAATGGGTTCCTCCATTTTCGTCGATTGAATTGGAAACAGTACCCAGAAAACAGAGATAACGATCTCCGCCTGAAGAACTTAGGATCCGAGAACGAAAAATGTAAGCTTGATCCGCTCTGGAACTGATCCAACGCAATATTTTCGTAGCGCAAAAGTGGGATCTCCATGATTTGAAAAATGGAACTAGATCAGCGAATCAGAAATGGAGCTGGTGAGGAAAGTTGGTACCCTTGAAACGTACGGAACACCGGAGTCTCCGTTCAGTGAAACGACGAGGTTGCGGTTGGGAGGAGAGGATAGGAACGCTGCGGTTTCAGGGTGGAAAGGAGGAGAGTGAGGGGGACGAAGGGGTCGGCGGTGTAGGAGAGAGGATCAGCATTGGGAATTCCGCCGGGAAAATTCAGATGCGGGTAGTTCGAAGTTGCTCACCTTCCAACTGAAAAGCTTCTATATTTCTGTGCAGGCTCTGGAGGTAGAAACTAGACAGTCAACAAAACGGTGCGCTTTTTGCACCTTTTTATTTATTTATTTGATGATTCTGGAAAAGAGGGGTGCGGATTTCGCTTCTCAATTCATGGATATGGTTTTGTATCTCACATGGAGTGTGATTTTTTTAGAGTGATGTTATACCCACCCCAGTGTCTTATTTCTTCATCCATCTTATATTCACACTTACCATAAAAAGATAAAACACACATAAATTCTTTCCCCACCCACCATTATTCCCAAAATAACCCTATATATTTCTTCTTCCAATTTTCCTTGCTTTAAAAAATTTATTATAATTTAACAAAAATGAAAATTATCATTAAACAAATATGCCCAACAACTCCAACTCCAAATATCACAGTAGTCCCCTCCCCAAAAAATTCCCAGAACCGTCACTATCAACACACCCAAACCTCAACCCAAATGCCACCCCCCCCGGCAAAAAAAAACACACCCAGCGCCCCTCCTCGCCCAAAATCCTTGGTCTGCCTTAATGGCGTGTTTTGTGTAACATCTCACATCGCCCAGGGGAGCGATCCTTAAATGTATATTCTCATCCCTACCTAGCACGAGGCCTTTTGGGAGCTCACTGGCTTCGGGTTCCGTAGGAACTTCGAAGTTAAGCGAGAAGAGGGCTAGAGCAATCCCATGATGGGTGACCCACTGGGAAGTTACTCGTGAGTTCCCAAAAACAAAACCGTGAGGGAATGGTAAGCCCAAAGTAGACAATATCGTGCTATGGTGGTGGAGCGGGCCCGGGAAGTGGTCCCGCCCAGGCGAGGATGTGACAATTTGGTATCAGAGCCTAACCCTGGTCGCGAGTGTGCCGACGAGGACGTCGGGCCCCTAAGGGGGGTGGATTGTAACATCCCACATCGCCCAAGGGAGCGATCCTTAAATGTATATTCTCATCCCTACCTAGCACGAGGCCTTTTGGGAGCTCACTGGCTTCGGGTTCCGTAGGAACTCCGAAGTTAAGCGAGAAGAGGGCTAGAGCAATCTCATGATGGGTGACCCACTGGGAAGTTACTCGTGAGTTCCCAAAAACAAAACCGTGAGGGAATGGTAAGCCCAAAGCGGACAATATCGTGCTACGGTGGTGGAGCGGGCCCGGGAAGTGGTCCTGCACGGGCCGGGATGTAACATTTTGGGAATCGGGAGATGGTTCTCAAGTCCCCATTTGATCGAGTCTTTGGAGGACTGCATAGGAGATCAGTGGACGAGATGGGCTTGCTGTCCGAGCACAGCCTCGATGAATTTGGCGAAGGTCTCAGCCATGGCGAGCGAGACGATCGGTGAGAAAGCCAATGCATAAGAGAGATGGAGAGGATAAAGAGAAGGAAGGAGGAAGAAGCAGTAGTGTTTGGGGTTGAAACAGTGAGGTAGGAAATTAAAATGGGGTGAAGTTGTGGAGGCTGAGGTCGGGGAAGGTGGTGGTTAAGGGGTTCTTCAATTTTTTTATTTATTTTTTTAATTTCATTTTTATGTTAAATAAGTTTTAAGTCCAGATGTATAATAATTGTATATGTGTTAAATTTTGAGTGGAAGTTATATGCTGATGTAGTAATACTAAATTATCTAATGATTTATCCTAATTGAGGAGGTGAAGGGGCTTATGGCAAGATATGATTGGCTAGTTTTTAAGTCTTTAAAGGTCATTTTATACAAGGATAAATTTGTCAATAAAAGTATTATTTTAAAGTGGGTCAAGTGATAAGACACTGGGGTGGGCTTAGTATCACTCTTTTTTTAAGTGCCAGTCCTTGATCACTTAGTTTAAATCATTAAATCAAATACAACGGTTAAATATATGTCAAGACTTATTACAGGTAAGCCTTAAAAAAATAATCAAAAAGCATGCACTCGAGATTTTGTGTTCAAAGTTTATCTCCTTTAGTATTGCTCTTATAGAAAAAATGACATATATAGAAAACACAAACATTTTCAATTGGAAAATTTTATTGGAACCCATTCAACCTCTTTCTACACCTAAGACAAAAAAAAAATTCTTAAAATTCCTAATTCACCCTTTGATTAAAACTGAAAAAAGAAATAAACAAAACTGCAATCTCTTTCCACACCCAGTGGTTCTCTTCCACCTCAAACGCACAGAAGATTCACCGGCGATTCTCCATGGCAACTTCAATTCAAATTCTTTTAGCATCACAACTGCTTTATATGGCACACCATTCAATTTCCATAAGTTTTGACTTCGAACTGTTCATACAACATAAATGATCCCTCTTCATCTCAACGCCTTCCTCATCGACAACTTCGCCATCCCTTCTCGGCCATAGACATTCGTGGTTCTCCGCATTGTCGGCTCTGTACCACTCTGAAACTTGTAGGCCTCCGATGCCAGCATTATGGTTGAAGAGTGTGAGAAATAGAGGAGGGAGATAATACGGAAGAGGGGGTGGTTAAGAGACGCCGACGACAAGAGATTCACGATCGTGTCAATGAAGAAGACGGCGAAAAATGGTGGGCAGATATGTGGGTTCATGTTCTTTTAATTTATTTTTACTTTTTAAATAAAGTCGGAGCAAAATGGAGAGTTTACTGGCAAAAATATTTAAGTTGGGTTTGAAGATAAAATAGTTGGGTTTAAATAAAATTTCCCTTTTCAATTAGATACATACGTAGATGTATTGGCCATATAAATATTTATTATATTCGTGATTAGAATGGGAAACGTGTTTTATACTTTCCAAGTCGACCACACAATACTACGCATCTAAACTTTCCCGCTCGATTATGCGTAATCAATTTGAAATACCGTTATCATGAACAATAATTTGAAATACCGTTAAAATAGACGGTGATTTAAAATACTACTAGCGAGGGCTTAACGATTCATTTAAATACTATTACTGTGTCACCCCAAATGCAGAAGTGTTCATTGTTGTGCCACTTTTAGCCACCATACATTGAAACCAAAAAAAGTGAAAGGGAAACTTTTTCCTCAGCCCTTTATTCTTGGAAAAGAAAACACAAAAGTGAATTTCACTAAAAAAAAATGAAACACCACCACCATCTCTTGATTGCATCAAAGCAAAGGAAACTTCCTTATGCCCAACATGTCCCTTCATCTTTCCCACTCCCAAGGATTGAAGGTGGACTAAGTTCATCCTCTTGTGCTCATTCCATCAAAGCAAACAACAAAGTTCGCTAGTAATCTAACTACAAGCATTCTGAACCTTACATGCCAAACATCGTCGAATGCATACGCGCAGTCCACCGTGAATTTGTTCGAGAACTTGTGTCTAGAAACCAGGTACCGCCAGCCACCCACGCGTGCAGGTGAACCGGTAGAGCAGCAATTGCACCATCACAACCAAATGATCTTCACCCGTATTTCTTTCCAACCTAAACAATTACATCCGAGGATTTTCAAACCCGAAACTCTCTACTACTCGAAGCAGAATGAGAACGCCTCAATCTTCTTTCGATAAGGATCTTGAAACATAATTTATCGACGAGGGAGCATACAACACATTGCAATTGCAAATGAATGAAGAATGGGTCTAATATTTCACTAGGAACCTTCATGTGTGCATGCACTAGCTATCCTATCAGACTGATTTCTTTATGATAAAGCTTAAAGCTAACCTAAAGCAGAATAAATTACTAAGATAAAGCAAAGCAGCCAAGCAAATTATGCAGTGTGGTGCAAACATGAGTAGACAAAGCGTATCACAACCACAATACAGTCACAATCAAATGCTAGTTCCTTCGGGGACTCGCATTTGAGTTTACCTCATCAGTTTCCACTCATAGAACCAGAACCGCTGCTTTCTAAGCCAGGTTTTCCAGATTACTGTCACCTGGCATGATATGAATGAAAAAGTTCCCTGCTTTTAGAAGTTTACACGGCCAAGTAAGCGGAAAATTTCAACAAAAACTTGAAACTGCGGAATCAGAGACCAGTTCTCTGCAACGGAAGTATAATTACGCTACCTCTGAGCACGATACATAAAAAATCGATAAACACTATTGTGCAAATGCAGAGAAACCATTTCAAGACAATCTTACCTCACAGAAGAATCATATCCTATAAACGAAAAGAAAAAGAACCGAAGAACTGAATCAATGGAGAACCAAATTTAAATTTCAAATTCAAGAACTTTAGACAAAACATATAACCAAAAGGAAATGAAAGTAAATACGGGATTGTTATATTCCCCGCTATAACCAAGGGTATATAATCCTTACAACTTATTCCATGAGCTAAGCTTATTTAAAAACAACACTGTGTTCCAAGAAGACGGCTTACAGAACGGCACTCTTCTTCTCTGCATTATGACTACTCATGTGTAATCATCATAATCCTACTTCTTGATCTTTTTAAGCTTCTTCGGTCCCGGAACTTCCAATCTACCAACAGAACACCCGCACCTAGCCCGAAACAAAAGCACTGCTCTCCCATTAGGTGGCGCCATCTTCTTAAGCTCGGCCTCCAATTCGCGGTGGTGATCGCGGGGCAATTCAAAAAGGCCCTTCTTCACTCCGTCCTTAGCCACCGAAGCCGAATTCTTCACACACTCCTCCGTCTCCAGCTGAATGTCGAATTCAGCAGCCTTTCGGAGGCCCCTGCAATTGGGATTCCCACATTTCCTGCTGGTGCAGGCCAGCAGAGCCCAAGCGGCCAATGCCGCACAGCAGAGGCTAAGTCCCATACATCCGTACACCAACGGAGCATTCGAAACCTCCTCCCTCAGCACATATATGATTATTCGCACAATTTCAATTGTCTTAACAGATACAAACTTCACATACGGCAATAGCAAATATCCAAAAGCGCAAACCACCGCAATGAATAACACGACATCGATCAAAGCCGATCGAGATCGATCGCAAGAAGGAGTCTTTGAGCAATTGGGGGAATTGGGTATCTTTCTTCTTCCTTGAACATGGTTGGTTTGCTTAGATTTGGCACTTGGGTCGGTTAAACTCATTGAATCCGCCATGGGAGCGTTTGGTTGGTCAACGGAGTTGCAGACCGAGATTGAGCTATGGAAATATACCATTTCAAATCGAACCCAGAATTTTGATTTCCAATCCAATCAACAAAATCGGATCAAAATTCAAAACCCACCAACATATACCGAAAAATAAGATCGACCCAAATCCGATTTGCACCTGACGATCCGATTGAACCACTCGTCGGTGCCCCGAATCCAAATCAAAACCAATCAATCCTGTTTCGACATTTCAAACCCCTCAATCCAATTCACAGCTAAGAACTTGAGAGATCAATACAGAAATACAAAAAACAAATTGAGCGAATTGGAAAAGTGAGAATTGGGTTTGGATGCGATTGGCCGGCTCGAAAAGCAGAGGAAGCAGAGCGGACAAGGAAGAAGAATTTACTGGGAGTTTTTTTATCACATTTTTCTTCTTCTTCTTCCGCAATGAACTAGTAAAACTATCGATCCCTCTCTCTCTCTCTCCGTGGTTCGTTTATACACGCTTTGGAAAATCCCGAGCGACAAGTTGTGAGGATTACGTGGGCTGCGTCGGAGATGGGCTTTTCCATCTTTTGCCGCTGCCGCACAATGATGTGTGCATGATTTGTGGGGTAGTTCATTGGGCTTGGTCCACTTTTGCATAATTTGGAATATTTAAGCATTAAAAGAGATTTTATTTTTATTTCTTTTTTTTTTCGTCAAGATGGTGACCAAGTCACCCCAATGAGGAATTGATGGAAAAGAAACCAACTTTGGTGATATGTTCTTTTGTGGAATTAGTCATCTTAATCGATGGTGGAGTAGGAATTTTATGTTTGAGAGGCCAAACGTATAAAGTCTAATTATGCAATTGTCATGATTATGATATGTTCTTTTAAAAAAAAAACAAAAACAAAAATTATCATTTGGTAGTTTTGCCACGACATTTCACATTTTCGAAAGTCAGGAAGACTGGCCAAACGTAACATAAAGTTTAATTATATAAATTGTTGTCATGGTTATGCCATGTTCTTTCTTTCTTTTTTTTTTCTTTTAAAAAGGGATCAGTTGGTGGTTGCACCACAACAGTCCACCTTTCTTGCGGCTGGGGGGATTGGCCAAATGTAACATAAAGTTCAATTGTATAAATTGTTGTCATGATTATGACATTTTTTTTTGCCTTAAAAATGATCAGTTGGTAGCTTTGTCATTGCAGTTCAACCCGTCGTGGGTCACTCACAAAGGTGTTTCACTCTCTGGGCATCATCGTGTGATTCACTAATACCAGATATTAAATCCAAGATGTACCATTTGGAATACGAGCTTAAAATTCACCCACAACCACTAAATCACCTCGTGGTGGTTCATGATTATGACATGCATATTTAACTGAAATGTGTATTAAAATGTTTCTTATATTCTTAACTTTCACGGTTTATTAAAACATGGTATTTGATTGTGCCAATTCTCGAATTTTTTTTTTATTGAGACATGAAATAAATAAATAAAGTTTGAGTTTATCATTAGAACTTATAATTCAATACCTGAAAAACTATGAATCAAATCCATCTTCCCCCATTCATAACTCCTCATGTCAAAAAATGAAATATTGCTGGTTTGACAGTATAACATGTTAGATTGCTTTCTATTTTTGCGTTTTTGAGACATCTTAATGTTCATGTTTGAAATTAAATAGGTTTCCATGGATGAATAAATGCCTTTCTTTGTAAAGAAATAGACCAAACAAGTGAGAACAAAAGGAAGCAATAACGAAATGAAGAATTTACGCGTTTGGGTTGGCAATTGCCAATTGGCACACAAAGTAAAATGGAAAGAACCACACACTTTTGGGTTGCATAAGCACTAAGGAAAGGTAGAAGACAAAGTACAACGTACGTAGTGCCATATTTTCAACCAAATGGACGCATCATATCCTTCATTAGCCGTGTGGCCCTTAAGCTTCTTGACTTTCCTGAGTGCTTCACCTTGACGAAAACGTCGTGTTACCAAGTCAACTACAATATTTTAAATTAAAGGGTGGTTTTTGTAGCTAAAATGATCTCTGAAATTATCGTAACTCTTGCCTTTGGTCATTGAGATTTAAAATCGACAAAAATAGTCCCTAAGATTGTTCACCGTCGATCTTTTTGGTTCTTCTATGGAAAATACCCGTTAAATTAAATAAACCACCAATTCAAGGAGAATGGTTGATTTGACACAAATACCCTTAATTTAACGGACACTTTTCATGAAATGACCAACATGAATGACGGTGGACAATCCACTTCTATCGATTTTAAATCTCAAGAACCAAAGTGAGGAGTTATGACAGTTTTAAGAACCTAATGTTAGAAATAACTTTAACCAGGTGAAGTTATATTTTCTCTAACCTATACTATTTCATGGGTATTTAATTCCTTTTGCATCGCCCAAATTAGTGGACCAAACTACATAAAAGCCCAAATATCAAATTTTACAACAAAAAGCCCAATGCACACTTTCATTTTCCCAAATTTCTTCCTCTTTCTCAAATTGATTTCGACCAGATAACAGTATCTGTACTGGATTTGAACTTCAATTCAATCCATTGTCCCGTATTCCTAGCATTTTATTTATTTTTTTATTTTCAGTTTTATCAAAATTTTCAGTAATGTTTGGAAGTGTTTTTAAAATGATTAAAAGTACTTTTGAAGAGAGTGATTTAGAAACTAAAGTAAAAATGCACTGAATAACGAAAAAAAACACTTAAATACTTCATACAACAAATACATAAACGATGTTTCTTTCAAATGCACTTCAAATACATGTGTTGCTACGATCACCGACTTTTTAAAAAACAAGTTGTCATAACGAAGTCATCGGCCGGTTCAAATCTAAAATATAAATATAAGGTTGAAAACAAACCTTATGCCTTTCAGAGAAAAAAGATGCATATAAAAGCACAAAATAAACAAATAAACAACCTTAAATACTATTTCCGGCCAAAAGAATCAATCATAAAAAATAAAAAATAAATTAACATGTGGTTAGCAATAAAACAAAGTACATAGAAATAAATATAAAAAAGTTTATATTCCATCTAATCGGACGGCTACGCGTCACACGTGGAAAGGGTAAGATAGGCTCCCGGTTTGGGTTCGGTACACGTGTCAGCACAAAAGGAGTGTGTTTGAAAGGCAAAATCACGAGAGATTTTTCAGTATAATCATCACATAAAGTGGTATCTTCATATAAATAGTGGAATACTTGTGTTAAAATATTAATTATTTAAAAATTAGAATTTTTCATCACTTATACAAAAATATGTAGTATACTATTCGTATTCCCGTTAAAACTAAAAATTTCTTCAAAATCACAGCCGTTAGCAGGATTTTTTTTGGTGTTTCGCCCCAAGAACCAGGAGATGCTTCACACGTATACCTCCCTTGACACGTGTGATGAAATGAGTGGACCTGAATCATGGGGTTTGCCTTTGGTGACTTTGCACTTTACTTTTCAGGCGGGGCCCACTAAAAGGTAGGGCTGACTTGGCACTCTTTATCAACTTCTTTTTCTGCCTAAAATTGCTTTAATTAATAGACTAGCGAACATGTGTTACAATTTGCTTTTTATTTTATTTTTTAAATATGTTTTTTAAACGACAGTTTTAGTGTCTGAGACCATTTCCAAATGAGATGTTAAATTCTAAGTGAAATGTCTTGTAATCAAATTTGAAGATATGAGCAAACTTCAATCGATATGTCAATCCTATATGGATTAACATATGAGAAAATGTGATGTCAAATAATTTTTAATTATTTTATTGTGTAGATCCCATTAATGCACCAATTATGGACCTTGACATTTTATTTTAATTGATTTCTTTTTAAAATGAGTTATATAAATATAATTTATAACAAAAAAATATCGGTTGGAAAAAAAGAAAATGATATTGTCACGTTAGCCATCAAATTAACATTTGATATTTATTTTTTGACATCTCTATTGGAGATGCTCTAAGTTGTTTGTTGTTCAAGGGTATGGGGTTCGGAATGAATCAGACCCATACCTAGGTGCATAGCCATGATTACTTTTTATTATTGCAGTAAAGCACTATCTACTTAATTTTTTTTTTTTTTGTTTTATCTTTTTTATTTTATTTTAATAATTATTTTACTTATTTTTCTTTATTTAATGCATCATTATTTTTATTTTTTGTCAAACTATAGTTTTTTTTAGATTAGATGTTAAATTCGTCACCGATGAAATTTGAACTCACGTCATTATGTAAATGCTCAACACCTACTCACGTCATTATGTAAATGCTCAACACCTTTCTACTACTGTGGTAAATGACCAGTTGCAATGCATTATTATTTTTAAAAGTTGCAAGCATAAATGAACTTTTGGTATTATGATGTTTCACCAAATTTGTTTCTCTTTTTATATATAATTCAATTAATTTATAGACTTAGTTTTCTACGCCAATTTATGCAACTACAAGGCAAAGACTCGGCAAAATTCGGATTTTTTTTTTCTTATAAAAGAAAAAAAAAAGTGCTTTACGCTATCATTTGACCTTAAAGACCTTAAAACTGAGTAAAATTTCATTTAGAATTTGGAGTATAATTTATCATGTGGAAAAAATATGGAATATAGGTGTTCTAATCATACTCATATTTAATTTCATTTCAAACTATATTTAATTAAAATACTATTTCAGGTACAATTTGGTGCCACATTTGATTTCCTTTAATAATTTTTTATTTAAAAGAAATGTATATCCCTTTTTTTAATTGAACAATTCCCTCCTACTAAGAAAAGTCTAAAGATGTTGCATTTAACAAAATTTTATATAATATAACTGCAGAACAAAAACTTGTTAACTTGTTTTTATTTCAATATATTTGCAATACATTTATAAATGCAGTAATTGGGATAAAATAATTAAAAGTAAAATTGGGATAAAATGCTGAAGAGCTATCTTGAAAAGGTATGAGAAATATTTACATACCCCGACCCTAAATATTCACTTGAGCACTTGAATCGAGTTGTATTGGTTTCGTCATCTGGAACTCTGACCCGCAATGTCAATTCAGACACCCAAATCAAGTTGTGATTTTCGACACTTGGAAGGTAATGAAGTCATCATAGCTCCATCCGAGTGTCCAGGTGGACATTTTGGATCAAAGTGCATCATATATGCTCAATTTCATTTGATGGAATAGTAGACTCAACTACTTTAAAAATGATTACAAGTCATTATATTTTATGATCTACATGAATAGTCTTCCTTCAAACTAAAAACTGGAGATTTCGGATTCGAAACCCGTTGCTTATGTAGAGGCCAGACTTGTGGCTAGGGAGAGGTTGAAATGACTCTATGAGTCTTCCCGGCTCCCAAAAAAGATGGATAACCGTGGCTGTCACCAGTTGCCCTTTTTAAAATAAAAAATAAAAAAAAGAAAAGAAAAGAAAAGAAAAGTGTTTGGTAAGATGGAGATGGGGGCAAAAAGGTAAAGACAGAAAGAAAAAACAGAATAAAAATTATTTTTCAAAAACCACTACTGAACTTGTGGCTCAGAATTCCCCTCCCCGATGACGTGGCACACCACCTCCATAGACAGCTGAGAAGATAGACGACAAACGCACTCTCTCTCTAAGGTTTTTTTCCGAATCGAATGTTTGATGAGAAAAAGATAAAGGAAAAGAAAAGCGTAGCAAACATGTCGGAGGCAGCAAAGGACCCAGCGATCAATCTTTTCGGGAAGACGATTTCGGTGCCGAACTCCGGCGGCGACTCGGTCGGAGTTACCAGAGCTCCGGAACCCGATCCGTCGTCCGGGACTGTCGCGGAAGAGACTGTCGATCAATACCACGCCGCCTCCTCCTCCTCCAACTCTTCGCCCGAAGTCAATACCCACAGAGACCGGGAAGAGAAAGAGGTCAATGACAACAAGGTAATGGAATTTGGGGATTTGGGTGTCCGAAATTTTCTATTTTTAGTGTTGAGCATTGTTTGGAAGCTCGAATGGATTCATGGGTTGCTTTCTGTGGAGGATTTTTGTTGACTTTTTGATATGCTGCTCTGGCTTTTGCTTTTGGGTTTTTTTTTTTGTGTGATTCATTTCAATTGATTTTTGAACATATTTTTTGCTTGTTTTTGCTTCTTTGGGGTTCGAAGGTGGGTTTTAAATCTTATCAGCTACAAAGTTCTAATCTTGTTTGCCTTGAGGCATGCTTATCAGATTATTTCTTTTTAATTGTTTGGAGATTGCTAGTTATTTTTCAAAGAATTTGTTTTACTTTGTGTTGTCATTGTACTTTTTCTGCTAGTGATTAATCAAGCAAGCAACTTTCTTATGTTAGCGCTCAACCTCATTCGAAATTTTTCTGTTTCAAATGGGTTTTGTTTGCACTTTCTGGGTTTTTCATTTGTGTCCTTTCTGAAATTTCAGCTGAGCTTTGTTAAATGGATTCCCTTTATGATTTGTGGCAATTTGGGGTTAGGTTGTGTTTTGAAACTTTGCTTGTTTTACATTTGTATTGGGGATATCGATTCGTAGCTTGTGTTCATAGTTTTTTGTCTTTCTATTTGAGGGTTGAAAAGATTTGGAAAAATTCTCTACAAACAAGCTAATCATTTGCTGCTTCTACCATGATGCATTCGGAGGCCGAAACTTCTGTTAGCTAGTACTGATCTCTACTTTTAGCCTGCCTGCTTATAAATTATAATACTTTCGTGTGGTCAATGCGCTACTCGGATGACATATGAATATCTGGTGCTATTTTACTCATTACATAGTGGCTTAGTACCACGAATCTGAATGTTTATCTAAAGATGCCATTAACCCCTCATCTCCAAATTGATTAAAACTCCTTCGTAATGAAGGCAAAGGAGGCTATTGTGTCAAAAAGAAAGAGGGGTTTCATACCTTATGTAGAGGCAAATCCTCAGGAACCTTCATGTCGTGTTTACTTTTAAGCATTGGAGTTCGATTTTCAACACAGCCATGTAATAAGGAGTCTAATTGTTTCAGTCGATTCAGCATGCCAGCAGTAGATAGTTAAGTTTCAGACCTTTTTTGTATCCTGTAGTAACGTAGTAGACATAAAGGATAGATGATAATATTTTGTTTATATTTCAACGATACTCAGTTTTGAAACTCATCTTCTCAATTAATTTGTTTATCAATTCAGGACACATTGGGGGAAAAACCGATTCAAAAGACACAGGAAAATGGAATCCCAACATTATCTTCGGAAGAGTTAGCAAATCCAGATGCGGCATCCAGAATAGGTGTAAACCGTGAATCACCTGTTGAGAAGGAGAGTGCCACGCTAAAGACTGAGAAGACTGAAGAGGAACAGAGTGAGACAAGTAATTCGCAGGATAAGACCCTGAAGAAACCAGATAAAATACTTCCATGCCCCCGCTGTAATAGTATGGACACCAAGTTTTGTTACTACAACAATTACAATGTCAACCAACCCCGGCACTTCTGCAAGAACTGCCAGAGATACTGGACAGCTGGTGGGACAATGAGGAATGTGCCTGTGGGTGCCGGTCGTCGTAAGAATAAGAATTCTGCTTCTCACTATCGTCACATAACTGTCTCTGAAGCTATGCCGAATGCTCAAGCTGATGGTCTCAATGGAGTTCACCACCCTTCAGTACAACCAAATGGTACTGTCCTAACATTTTGCAGGGATACGCCCCTCTGTGAATCAGTGGCTTCTGTCCTTCATCTAGCCGATAAAAATATACAGAACTGTACGCATAATGAATTTCAGAAACCTGAAGGATTGAGGACTCCAGCTTCTTATGGTGCTGGAGTAACCGGAGATGATCATTTGACTGGATCAACAGCGACAGATTCAAATTCAAAGGACGAGGCGTGCAAATTTGGATCGCAAGAGCAAGTAATGCATAATTATCAGGGCTTCCCACCTCAAATACCATGCTTTCCCGGGGCTCCTTGGCCTTACCCTTGGAACTCTCCCATCGCACCACCTGCTTTCTGCCCTCCAGGTTATCCTATGTCCTTCTACCCTGCTGCAGCTTATTGGGGTTGTGCTGTGCAAGGTACTTGGAGTATCCCTTGGCTTCCTCCTCCATTGTCTTCAAACAACAGTGCTTCAAGTTCTGGTCCCAACTCTCCCACCTTGGGGAAACATTCGAGAGAAGAGAACACTGTGAAACAAAATAGCTCTGAGGAAGAAGTGCCACCGAGAGAAAAGAGTGCTGAGAGAAATCTTTGGATTCCAAAAACTTTGAGGATTGATGACCCGGGTGAAGCTGCAAAAAGCTCTATATGGGCAACATTGGGGATTAAGAATGATAAGGCTGATTCAGTTAGCAGCGGGGGACTCTTCAAGGCCTTCCAGTCAAAGGGTGATCAAAAGAATCACCTCTCTGATGCCTCTCAGGTCTTGCAAGCCAATCCAGCGGCATTGTCTAGATCACTCAATTTCCAGGAGACCTCATAATATCGGTGGCTTATTATACACTTCTTGTTTGTTCCAACTGTTGCCAACAGTTCAGCAATGTTCAACTGCTCCACACAATATGACACCGCCTTCCTACTCCCAGCAGTCTTGTTGATTAACCATCGTCGGCCACAAAACCAAACATCAAAGCCGTCAATGGAGGAAACGAGAGGAGGATTTTGCGGCCTTTTCTCTTAATTAGCAGCTGGGAGCCATCTTACCTTAAGCTGAAATAGCCACTAATTTTCCCCCCTGTGAGTGCTACTATGAATATTTGCAACGTGCGTATTTTGAGTTAGATGGTTTGCTGAGTTCTTGAACATATAATTACATGTAAAATTGAGAACTGGAAGAGTTCAGGTTTGTGTAGCATAATCCCAATATGTAATTAAATAACATGGGGATTCAAATGAAAAAAACTTTCTTTTCATTTGTGGTTTTAATTGAAGATGTAGTATTTTTCTTCTTGTATCCACTTAAATACCATAATTTCCTCCTGCAGGAAAATCTCAGATTTGGATTTCTCGATTCGCTTTTAACTGTCAATTGTTCATTTTTGTTAAGTAAACATGAGAGTTCATTTCTCGACCCACGTACTGAGAAAAGATTTTGTTGTTGTTGTAAACATAACTAGTAACACATTTGTTAGCCATTTCTAGCATAACTACATGAAAGTTTAGAATTTTGTAAGCCAGTTACATAGGGCCATACGGAGGCTGGGGGTCATGGCAGCCTCCAGTCTACGTGCAACTACTGCCTCCACCTCGGCCCCTATGGAAACTAGTTACTGGAGACCGACAATATGATAGAGGATGCGAGATGCGGTTGGAGAGAAATTTATATGAATTGCGACACCTTAGTAATAATATCTTAGTATGTGCCAGCTTATGATGTGAGTTACCGTTATTGTAAAGGTGTCTAAAAGGCGCTAGGTGCTAGTCGGGTGGCTAGCTGGAGCTTAACCGTCTAGGCGGATTTAAGTAAATCTATTATATTTTGTGTAAATGAGTGTTTTTCTATAATATATGTAATTACATCATAAACTACATAAGAGAATGATATATATATTATGATGTATTGGAATATAATGAAAACATGGGAAACAAGCATATAATGTATGTTCATTTATGGATTTAACAAGTATATTACAATTTACTGAAAAAAATAAAATGCAAAATGAAAGTTATTTATTTTTTGTCTAAGTCGCAATCTTAGTGGGTCTAAGCGGATTCCTAGTCAGTTTAGGTGGGCGCCTCAACATGTCTAGGCATCATTTCTTAATTTTCAAACGCCTAAACATTAATCGGAGTGGTGGTCAACTACTTAACACCTAGACGGAGATTTTTAGAACAATGTTGTACCGTTACAGTTGCATATAAGTTTTGTTCATGGGCTGTGGGATTGAGCTATTACACTTCACTTTCCATTCAATTCAAAACCAAAAGGCACCAAAATGCTGGAAAGTGGACATAAAGTTTGCCTTTTCCTTGTTCCATTTGTTAGTGTTGTTTTCACTCTCTTTTCTTTTTGGGCAGTCCTATTCAGAATTTACACATCATTTTTTATCTTTCACATAATCCTATGATTTTTTTTTCGTTGATCTTCTTCAATTTATTCGATCTGATAGTCAAAAATTAAAAGGAACACGAACAAATAAAAACATATGTGTGGACAACACCATCCTTCTTTTTTTTCTTTGCGTTTGACGAAGTTCAACTTTTAAAGCAATTTAGCAAAGCATGTTGGATTTGTACTTGGTAGTTATTCATGTCACGTTTTGAGACGTACGAAAATCATGAAAGAAAACGTGTGACTGCAAACAAAGAACATTGAGATGCTTTTGGTGTAGGGTACTTTAGGAGAAAGGTTGACCACCAGTTTTTGGATGGCTCGAATTTGCTGGTCTTGGACGTGGGACCCCATACATGTGAGCTTTCTTGGTTCCCCTCTTTCCTGGATTTTGTCTCGCCAATTTATCAGTTTGCAGTTAATTGCATGAAGGGAAATTTGTTTGAAGTTGAGGAGAAAAAACTTCAATACGAGCATCGAAATCACGTGGTTTGTCTGTCCATACATACATACAGAAAAAGTTGAGTAAGACAATCTGATTTGACAACCAGTAATGCTCCTCCCACAGTAGAGCGCGAGTCTCGTGCATTGGGAGCTGTATGGTATATAGTATAATTCTCTCTTCTCCTAATTTATCTTTTATTTTTTTTTATATATAAACGGTTGTGATTACGTCACGCTTATATCTTATTTTGAATTTTTTATATAAAAAATAAGACAAAGAAAAAGAATGTGAGAGAATAAGATGATAATACGAGGAGAGAGAATCATACTTCGTATGGTATGCCTACGTGAAGTCAAATGGTAACACATGGTACATTCTCATATGAGAGTACCTACTAGCTACGTGTGGCCAGACTGCTATACTTAAGTTTTTATCTTGTCCCATCTCGTGATTCCTACGTTTTATATATGTTGACGTGGTAAGACAACCTTACCGATCGAATACTTTCGTAGTGCAAGTTGATGGTAAATGTCAGCTCACGCAACCTAACCTAGATGGTCGGTGGAGTTCATTGAAGGCATGAATGCATGGTTAAATTATAGCCTCTCGATAGCCTCTCGATAGAAGTCTGCCTTACGTGTGAATATTGCATGCTTTAAATTATAGCCTCTCGATAGAAGTCTCCAATGTTGTGGTTCTCCTTCACTGTTTCCTAACCTGCGGCTACACCAGTCCTAAACCCCACACCTATTAGGGTTTCTTGTTCTTAATTTGAAACTTTTGTGATCAGTCCACAAAGGGGTAGTTGATTTAATTGTTACCAGTCGTTGATGAGTGCTATAATCAGTAACTAACGCATGCAGACACATCTTAATTTTCTGGTTTTGTAGATCTTGCAAACGTGAATTGTCATCAAATCACACTTGCACGAGCGACTAATCTTAATATTTTTGTTATGTGATCATATTTACATAAGTAGTAAGATAGTAGGTAGCTTTATGTTGTAGGTTAGAGATCATCGAGATTTGTAACTTGTAAAGTCAACTCATTTGGGAGTACCATGTTTTGTCTGGTTCTTTCCAAGCCATTAAGCTGTATACAGTAAGCCAATCCATTATAAAAAATAATAAAAAAGATGAATTTCAAGCCAGTATTTACACGGCACGTTCTAGGTTCGATTTCTGACACTAGTATATCACATTATGGTGGTCAGAGAAAAGTTGAAATATCTCTATGAGTTTTTTCGGCTTCCAAAAATGTCAACTACCATAGCAAAATCATTAGATGATAATTAAAAAAAAAATTAACTAGCAAATATTGATAACATACATGAGGTCTTAGGTTCAAAACCTCAAACTAGTGAGTATGCTTGACTGTGGGTATATTTGCACTAATTGTTTCCCTTTTAAGAAAACAATGGATATGATAACATACATTATACATACAGTGGACTGAAAGCGTGACAACTTTTCAACTAGTTTGCTTCCCACTGGTTACGAGCTACAAAATAAAATTGTATTATGCAATAAAAAATATTAAAATTTGAGAGAGGGTTTTGCTCTTTAAAAATAAAATAAACAAATACCAAGTGACAGGTCACAGATTGAGAGGGGGTCGAAGCTTCACTTTGCCTGGAAAGCAACAAAATATTAGAGTTTATTTGTGGGAACACTAATGGCTTCCCACTTTTAATTATGAGAAGTTAAGTTTGATTATTTTAATTAATAATAAATAGCATTATATATCATCATCTCCTTTTCCTTTCACTAACTCAGAAGCTTACTTACAATAAGCAAAATTATCCATGTTAATCGTCAAATTATTATTATTATTATTATTATTATTGTGACATCTCACATTACCCAGGAGAGTGATCCTTATATGTATATTCTCATCCCTACCTAGCATGAGGCTTTTTGGGAGCTCACTTGTTTCAGGTTCCGTTGAAACTCCGAAGTTAAGCGAGTAGCACACTATAGCACTCTCATAATGGGTGACCCACTGGGAAGTTCTTGTGTGAGTTCCCAGAAACAAAACCGTGAGGGCGTGGTCGGGGCCCAAAGCGGACAATATCGTGCTACGGTGGTGGAGCGGGCCTGTGAAGTGGTCCCCCCGGGCCGGGATGTGACAATTTGGTATCAGAGCCTAACCCTGGTCGCTAGTGTGCTGACGAGGACGTCGGGCCCCTAAGGGGGGTGGATTGTGACATCCCACATCGCCCAGGGGAGTGATCTTTATATGTATATTCTCATCCCTACCTGGCACGAGGCCTTTTGGGAGCTTATTGCCTTCGGGTTCCGTTGGAACTTCGAAGTTAAGCGAGTAGCGCGTGAGAGCACTCCCATGATGGGTGACCCACCGGGAAGTTCTCGTGTTAGTTCCCAGAAACAAAACCGTGAGGGCGTGGTCGGGGCCCAAAGTGGACAATATCGTACTATGGTGGTGGAGCGGGTCCGAAAAGTGGTCCCCTCCGGGCGGGGATGTGACAATTATTATTTTAAAATTAACTAGCTGGTGGCTTTGTCACTGTTGTTCATCTTTCTGAAAATATCATTGTGTGATTTATTAATATCAACAATTGAACTCAAGATGTATCGTGTAAAATATGAATCTAAAATTAAAAACAGAAAAAGAAGTCAACTTTCATAGTATCTTTGGTTGTACGAAACTAATTAATTTGATTAATTATTCAACTGACCGACTTAATCCCATCCCCAAAATAAAAGGACATAAGTATAAAAGATTGTGTATAATCCCAATGTCCTAATTGCTAGAAATTGAGCACTCTCACAGCAGCTGTTTTGGGAGAAATTGTTAGGTCATGTTTCTGAAAATATCATTGTGTGATTTATTAATATCAACAATTGAACTCAAGATGTATCGTGTAAAATATGAATCTAAAACTAAAAACAGAAAAAGAAGTCAACTTTCATAGTATCTTTGGTTGTACGAAACTAATTAATTTGATTAATTATTCAACTGACCGACTTAATCCCATCCCCAAAATAAAAGGCCTCACTCATTAGAATTTGATTTTATTTATTTATTGAAAAATAAGTGAGGGTAGGGTCCGCCATTATGAGTGATGATACACCAAAATTTTTTGGTGTACCCGGCACACCTAAAAATTTCTCCTGTTTTGGGATTTTATTTTCCCTGTAGCTAGGAGCCTAGGACTTGTTGCTACAATTGTCCTTTGATTGTCATCCTAAAATTATTTCACAACATATTATTAGATTAAGAGTAATACTAGGGTGATAAAAATTTTTAAATCAAATTGCAAACCAAATGATGTATCTCTAATAAGAATCGACACTGAATTCATAATCTAATCATTTACAATCATATCATTTAGCTTGCAAATTTGGTAACTTAAGTATTATGCAGGCTTTATGAACAACTTTTACAAACTCTACATTAATAGTCAAATGAATTTTTATTGACATTAAAAATTTGAGTTAACCTGAATTATTTTTTCTTTACAAATAGGGTGGTGCTATCCATACTACACACTTTTTTTTATCTTCTATACACTCCTTATTATTTTTTTTTCAATTCATTCAATGTGATGATCAAAAATTAAGATGAATGTATAGAAAGTAAAAAGAGATAAATAGATAGCACCGTGGAAAATACTACAAAAAAACAGTCCTAAAAGATTCAATGGGTTACAGTTGGGATATTCAATTCTATCTTATCTGTATCATCGAAAATATCTTCTCTATATTACTCTTTTAATTTCAGGAATTATTACATAATTTCTGATCTCCTCAGTCCTCAGGTGGTTGAGTATAAATAGGGTTATTGAAAGAATCGACCTCTTCACACCTTTATCCCCAGCCAATAATCTCCCTATACGTATATTTTCCAACATATAATTTACACCCCAAATTTAACTCTCTTTTTTTATCAGATCTGAAAGCTCATAAGTCGGTTTCCTGGAAACTTTAAAGCTCCAGGCTTTTGCCATTTCTTCCTCAAATCTCAACAAATCCCAAATCGTATTCAGAATTCCGAGAGCTACCCAATTCCCAGAATTCTGCAGGAAAAAATGGGTCGTCATTGGTTTCTGAGATTTCTCGTTGTTTCTTGCCTTCTCGCTCTCTGTTTCTCTCACGGTACGTAACACACACTGTAACGTTTCTACTGTTTCATTGGAGAACTTCATATTTTGGAAAGTGACTTTCGCACAATCATTTTCTTCTACCGAGGTGTGCAGAAGTAGAAGAGAGTGTGCGGAAATCACTTCCTAGTATTTTTTTTTTTTTATTCCAGAAAGACCAATTGTGAATTTGGTTTTATTTTTCTATAGGATTCGGGAGAAAGCTGGTGGAGACTGCTGAGCATGGTGAAGATTCTTCGGTTCTAGTCTCAAAGGTAAGAGTCTTTGTCCCTTCACCTTTGTTGGGTACTTTTTACTTTATTTTGGAGGATGAGTGGTTAATAAATTTTCTGTTTGTTTCTCAGGAAAATCATGGAAAATCGAGGAAGATGATCACATTGATGGATTATGCAGATCCAGAACCGAATGTGAACCCGAGAACAGGGTATATCTTGACCCCTCCTCCTCAGCTCAACTAAGATGATCAAACTTTTGTGGCAAGAAAAATAAAGTCATGTCAGTTGGTTTTCACTTTTGCTAGTTTAACTCATGGTGAAATATGAATCATTTCATTAGTTCAGGTTCTTTGTCAACTAACGTGTAATTCTCTCTCTAAATTTTAGTTCTTATCTTAGTTCTTGTTACTTTTTTTTTTTTCTTTGAACATCATAACAGGGCTCTTTGTTTGCTATTTGTCTTTCTTTCTTTTTTTTGGTTAAAAATGTTAGGCTTAACCGGTTTAATAGCTTCCGTGGTAATAGCGCATGTCCTAAAAAAATTAGGATTTAAATGCCGGTAGGAGTAGGAAAGTCTGTTAAAATTTAAGCTCAAAATTGAAGATTTCGTCACTACGTTAATGAGGCATCACTACGTTATGAATAATACACTGAATACAACAATTTTACCTGCAAACTCACTAATAAGTCATAACGCAGTGATGCCTCATTATTGTTGATGCACAAATATATAAACAATGTTATGTGATTTGTAACATATAGTCTTGAAAAAAGGTCTTCGTAACATTTTTTTATATGCACAAAATATATATATATATATATATATATATATATATATATATATATATATAAAAGATCATGTAGTTTACAAAATATAATTAAAAAAAAAAATTTCTTAACATTTTTCTTTTAAGTATAGTTGACCTTTTGCTGAAACAGGGCAAATAGCGAGGGAATTCGACATTGGCATTTACTTCGACTCTGATAAAAAAAATATAACTTAAAGTGTGCACGACCCTAGTCTCAACATTAGATTTGACTATTACTTGTTTATATATAAATATGGATTATAATATAATCTTGTTCTCTTTGATCGAATGAAGTTTTCACGATTTTAATACCTATAAGAGAAACACCACTACTATTGACTATATTTATGAGATTTTTTTTCTTTCAATATTACGTAACATTAAATGATACGAAAAGTGAATGGTTGAGATTGAAACTAAAAGATTTGAAAATTTGTTAAAATCAAATCTCATGGCTAAAACGCTCATAGTATAATTGTAGCATTGAACTTACATAGTTGCATGCAACCAACTCTTATCATGCACCGAATTAGAATGAAGCTAAGTTGACTAAAGTAATGTGTCCGTTAGTGGTAGAGCTAGGATTTTATCTATGGAGGCCTCTCACATACATAAGTAATTTGAGCTCAAAATATGGGAGATTGAAGTAATTCGCATAAAAATTGAAAATCCCTAAGTTCAATAGAGAGAACTAAAAATAATGTATGAACTCAGAAACCCGAATACGAGTTAAAGAGTAAGCAAGAAAATTTGTAAAATATAAGTTAAAGCTAAAAAAAAGTTGATAGAAGTGAAGTCTACACTGCAATAAGAGGTATGGAGAGAAAATTGATGCCTAGCCTGGAACGAAAAAGAGTCTGGATTGAGAACATACTTAAAATTTTAAGAGTATCAAATTGATATGCAACAATAAGATTTGTTAGAGTAGCGAGAAAAAAAAAGGCAGGATGGACTAGGGACCATTATGATCTCTTAGTAGCTCCCCCCATAGTATCTGCTTTATAATTCCAAATTCAAACCTCTCCCGTACTTTATACTATTAGAATATAGCTTGAATAAAACTCGTCGTGCCAATCAAACTAGGGTTGGGCAAACGGGTCCTAGACCCGCGGGTCAGGGCAGGTAATTGCAATTCGGGTGGGTACGAGGCGGGTACATATATTGTAAATTCAAAACGAGGCAGGGCGGGACGGGTCCATTTAATTAGTGGGGGCAGGGCGGGTACAAATTTCAGGGAAAAAGGGCCCCCGGCCAGAACCGTTTCCACCATTCATTATAGGGAGATTAAATCTTCATCGTTTATTTCTTAGGTTATGTAGAATTCTCCAGACTTCCAAAGTCCTAAATCCTAACTTCAATCACAGCGGCCTACAAATCTTAACTCATCTTTACCTCAATCTTGAATTCTCCTAGCTCTGTCCATTCAAACATAGCCGTTGTTGGTGTTATAGTGGTTGTAGCAGTCGAGCTGCTTGTTATCAACCAGCAACGCCTTCAGGTCGTCGGCAACAGCGCTGTTGAGTCGTCGGGGGGTCAGTCGGTCTCCATGAGCAACCTCTTTGTTATTCTCGGGATTTGTCGTTGTCCCAGTCATCTTCGCCTCTCTTAGTTCACAACTATATTGTTAGTTTCCTCAATGTCGAAATTCACATCATTTTCCGTCAAATCCAAATCTTTACCAGCAATATTCAAATCCACGGAATTGGTTTTCGGCAATTTGACATCTTTAGCCTACAAAAACCTAGACCCACGAACTGAAGCGGCATCTCTAGCGGAATTGGTTGGAACAGAGGTGGCGAGAGCTAGGGTTTGAGAATTGGGCGGGTGAGAAACAGAAAGATTAGAGTGTGGAGCTGCAAAAATGATCTTGTCCTTTTCGTCGAGGATGTTGGGATTGATCAGACTGTAGAAAGATTGGGGCGCGGCGTAAGATTGGTGAGGCTGCGGCGTAGATGATGACAATGGTTTGGACAATTCAAAGGGTCCAAGAACGTCGGTGTAGAGATCTTTAAATTCATCGTCGTCTTCCATTGGAAATGAGGGAGCTTTAGAGAGAGAAAATGTGTTCTAGAAGGAGAAAGAGGGGGAGAAGAAGGTTTTGATGTCTGTACCTAGCTACCGTAGGACCCGTGGGGACTCGTAGGAACCGGCCCGTTTTAAAAGGGCCGGGTTAGGTCTAGATCTCGTTTTGAAAACTCTAAAACCCACATCGCCCCACCCGTGTTATTTACAAAACAGGTTCGGTCCGGTTCCTTTAATTTTGGGCTCGGCTCGGCCTGTGCCCACCCCTAAGAGCACTTCCACCGTGGGCTATTGCCCAGTGGACTGGCATTGGAACATGCCCAGATAGCTCGAGGGACTTGGTCCAGCGTGTGCTGGCGATGGAGCCCGTGCAGGCCTGAGGGAGAGGCCTGGCACGAGTTGCCATCCCGAGAGACTGAAGGTAACCTAACGTAAGGCTGATATCAGGGCGATGTCAACCACAATATAAAATATTAATAAAAATGTAAAAAATTTAAAAAAAAATGTAAATCGTCGGTGCCCACGACATCGCCACAGCAAAGGAAGAGGTCGTACACGGCGTTGTTTGGGGTTTGGACTGTGGTATTGTAGAAGCCGGTGGAGCGGTTGGCGTTGGAGGAGAGGGTGGAAATGAGGCGGTTGACGTTGGACTGGAAGGCGGAGTTTGGGGTGAAGGTGGTGGTGATTGGGCAGATGTGGTAGAGATAATCTGCTTCTGTATTGGTCAAAAAGCTAGGCAAAGTAAAAATGGAGAAAATCAAAAGAAGGGTAGTCATACTTTTCATTTTTTTGGTAAAGTAGGGCAATAATCTCACCTGGGTTTGAGCAATGGAAGCTTGAAGCTCTCGGCTTCAATGGTGGATCACCCAAATGGTGCTCTGATGATGCATGCAAGGATATATTCAAGTTCCTCTCATCCAGGGGATTGAGATTTTAGAGTTTGTTAGTTTGATTTGCTTCGGTTTCAAAGAAGAGGAATGATGAGAGCTCTCAGAGCTGTAGAAAGAGAATGAGAGAGATTAAAGAGAGAGAGAGGTTTCAGAAATGAGGGGGAAAGGTTGGGTCGGTAGAGAGAGAGAAAGTGTAAGGGAAATCAAAGAGAGGGCTAGGTGAAGGAACCGGTCAAAGTAAAAGAAAACTCACAAGTGATTATTTTGTATTATTTTATAAAATAAAAAATATTAATATCTTATTGTCAATTGTTAGGGCTATTTAGTGTAGGGATGGAGATGCAAATGACGATTACTGTTCATTAAGAGCAATTACTGTTAACTAAATGGATAACATATTGGATAGCCCCATGGGGCCTTAGACACGGTGGAACTGCTCTAAATCACACATTTATTTGACTTTTAGTGGTGGACGTCTTATCATGTTTGGCAATATGAGCTTTGAGAAATTGGCAGTAGGATCCAATCAAAAGAAGAGGCCTGAACCTGACCGAACGTAAAAGCTACTGGACCCTTCTCGCACGTCAAAAAATCAAACGTGTTTGGAATGAGAAACGACCAAATATCAACGTGGAAAAGCCTTGGAAACTTCAAAATTCCAAAGCCACACTCTACGACTCAAATCGCAATTTCCACAACTTTTACCAACAAATAAAGTTAACTTGGAATTTCCGGAGGATTCTGTGTTTGAACTCTCAAGTATATAATATTTGCTTTTGCAGGTAGAGATAGTGAGATTGATGGGAAATGTAAAGGAAATTTTAACGAAAAGTTCTTGGTACTGTTCATTTTAACAAAAAATCACATTTTTATACTAAAAAGTCAATCATGATACTATTCACTTTACCTTTTATTTTGTCCTTATCGTTAAAACTCAAAGTTTTTAAGTTTTTTTCATTAGTTTTCCTAAATGTAAGAAATTTTAACGAAAAACTCCTGATATTGTTTATTTTAACGAACAATAATACGAAAAGGAGAATCAATTTTGACTAAATAAATAAGGCTGGAAAAAGAGGTGCGCGGGTTGGTTTTCTTTTTTTTTTTTTTTTTTGGCAATTTGCAGGCAGTAAAAAAAAACACTACATATTTCTTTAAAATTGCAATAGAGAAAAGTGGTGTACGGGTATTATTTTCTTTAGCTAAAATGGTCCTTGAGATTGTCATAACTATTCCCTTTGATTCCTAGAGTTTAAAATCGATAAAAGTGGTATCTAAGATTGTTCACCGTCAATCATTTTAGTCATAATATGAAAAATCTCCGTTAAATTGGGAAAAAAAAACACCAGTTCAAGGAGAGGTATTGATTTGACAAAAATACCCCTAATTTAATGGAGATTTCTCACAAAATGACCAAAATGATTGATGATGGATAGTTTCATGGACCACTTCTATCAATTTTAAACCTCAGAGACCGAGGTGAAAAGTTATGTCAATATCAACGTCCATTTTGGATAAAAAGAGCCAATTAACACACATGCACAAATAACTCATAAAAAATACAAAAGAAAAATTTATAGATTGTAATCAGCAGGTAACTATGCTCATTCTATCAAATCACAGGTCGATAAATATGCAGAAATAACTCATTTTTACAAACGTTTTCACACTGTAATTAGCAGGTAAGTATAGATGGTTGATTTCAAGGAAATGAACAAGTAATTTTCTTAAAAAAATCAGTGCATGGAAATTGAACTGTAAAAAGTGTGAACCAAGAACCGCCCAAAATCCACATTTAGAGATTTTTTTTCCATTTTTTAATTCCTAGTGATTTACTAGTCAGCGGTCTGATTCCCCAACACAAAATCTCCACATACACCCCCAAAATGGACACAGCCAAAACAAGTGCAGTCCAGCCGGACCCTCTTCAACTCCCTCCAACAGAAAACAAACAAACTTCCTCACAATATACTTTCTACCAAATGTCTAATTTCTTTGGTGACCATGTCTCCTTCAACTTCTTCAACTTTCCACCATTTCTTCCCAAAGACCTGCATTAGCAACTCACAAGCAACTTCCCTTGTATTTCGGGGTTTGACTATTTTGATTTGGTGGCTTCAAACACAAGGACTCAATCCTTGGTCTCTATAAAACATCTCCCTCCTCTTCTCTCTCCCATAAACCAGAAACTTAATGTAAAACAATACCCTACTCTTCTCTCCCTCCCTCCCTCCCTCTCCTCTCTCTCTCTCTCTCTCTCTCTCTCTCTCTCTATATATATATATATATATATATATATATATATATATTAGCTTTCTCACACTTAGAGATTTCTAACTCGGTTTTTCCTTCTGTTGATATCCACATCCAAGCTTTTCAGCCTATACCACTCTATCACAATGGAGAAGAGATCGTCGTTGACTAATCCTAACACATTACCGTTCTTTGTTTTGATCGATGAAATCTTGTTGCACACGATTTCTAACTGGTCAAGTAGAGTTCAGAATGGTTTTTCAAGGTTTCAGTCTGCTTTCCTCCAATCCCAAGAGAATTGTTGTAACTCAAAGCTTTTGGAAGAGAAGAACTTGGATTCTGAGTCAAGGCGCCCGCAGCTGGTCTGCGAGAAGAGAGATGATGGGAGTTTGAGAAGAGAAGATGTGCAGAAGGTGATGGGAGGCTTGGGAATTTTTTGCGGTCCAGAAGGTGAGCAACTGCCGGAGACGTTCAGTTCCGATGAGCTTACAGGGCTGTTTGATGAGAAGGAGCCGAGTTTGGGGGAATTGAAAGAAGCTTTTAACGTGTTTGATGAGAACAAAGATGGGTTTATCGATGCAAGGGAGTTGCAGCGAGTTCTCTGCATATTGGGGTTAAAGGAAGGATCAAAGCTAGAAGACTGCCAGAAAATGATCAGAAGCTTTGACAAAAACGGAGATGGAAGAATAGAGTTCAATGAGTTTGTAAAAGTCATGGAGGCCAGCTTTTGATGAATCAATTTTTTCTTCTTCTTTCTTTAGCTAATAAGTTAACAGTCAAGTTAAGATTTCATGCATTTCTATTCTGTCTCTTACGACGTCTCAGTAAAATTATTACTAATGACAAATTAAACGAACTTCATGCACAGACTGTATTGCAAGATGAGAAACGTTATGGTAGATCATATCGTATGAAGAATCAAGGAGAAATTTATATGACTTATAACAGATACTAAACAAGAAACTTTGATCTTTTGTGAATAGACGAGAGTCTGGAACGGAATTTGACAGACGATTAAATAAAACGAAGAACCTGAGCTCCAATTCTGATACACAGCAGTAGAGTGAAGAAAAATTAGCCCCAATCTATATATTCTTAATCTGCCTTTACACTTTACTTGACTTTGCCTTGGGTTCTTGTAGCATAATCATGTGACTCAACAAAGTCTTCTGTTAGAATTCCTTTGTCCCATTCTAACTAAACCCGAGACCTTTTGCAATAAAACCCCACACCTGACGAATTGAGCAGGTGGCCAAGTGGAGACAGTATCGGTGTTGTTAGAGTGGGCCCATGACCCATAAATTTAAGATGGTATCAGAGCCAAAGGACGGGCCCGTACTGCCATGTGAACGGGTAGGTCCCTTTTGACCCTGCGCGAACGGGTGAGCCCCGACTTGGCTCCACGTCGGCCAAGAGATGCCGCGTGAATGGGTGGGTCCCCAAAGGCCCCGTGCAAATGGGTGAGCCCCGACTTGACTCCACATGGTTGCCAATGTGTAGAACTTCACGTGTGACCAATAAAATGGGGTCTCACGTGTGGGGGGGGGGGAGTGTTAGAATTCCTCTGTCCCACATTGGCCAGAAAGCTTGAGAACAAGCCATTTAAATAGAATTACCCCACTCTAACTAACACCGAGACCTTTTGTATTAAAACCCCATACTTGACGGATTGAGCAGGTGGCTAAGCGGGGACAATATCGGTATTGTTGGAGTGAGCCTATGACCCGTCTACCTGAAATTTAAGACCTTCTACCGGATGTCTTCACCTGAAAGGTAGAAACTCATTTGCACGACGACCTCTGCTACTTGCGTTCCCAAACCATAATTCTTATGTACATTACAAGCGTTGAGCAAAGTTCTCCAAGAAACAATCACTTGACTGGCATGGTCCTCATATAATTCTCAGCATGATCAAGTTGGCCAGCCCTGCTGAGGAGTCCTACGATACAAGTATGGCGCTCTAGTCCAGGTGCAATGCCAATTTGTTTCATTAACTGGTTCAAATAGTAGAATCCTTCCTGCACAAACCCAAATGAGCACAAGCAGAGAGAACATACCCCGACAAAAGTAATTTTGTTAGGACAGTCTCCAGCTTGCAAAATGTCTTGAAAGTTTGAAACACATTCAGCGCTTCCTTGCCAAGCCTGCGATGGGAATATCCAGATATCATTGCATTCCAAGTAACAGAGTCTCGATATGTCACATCCAAGAACAATTCATTTGCTGCGTGAATGTTGCCACACTTGGAATACATATTGATCAAAGCATTCCCAACATTGACAAGTCTTTGAAACCTGACTTCTCAACACAGGCAGCAAAAGTATGTTCATTTGGAAGAATGTCTTCAGTTCCCATTTTTGACACTACACCTAATGTATCCTCAAAGTACCCATTTTGGAAACAAGCAGCCAATGTTGGGTTGGGCTATGGATTTGTAAATGTACAACACCATTTTATGGGCTTTAAGCCTCTACATGTGTACTTGTGTTCATCAGGAAGACCACATCAACTGTAAGTTACTTTATGGCCCATGGAATACCGCAATACAAGGGGTCTCCTTTGTTTGTGTATGGGTGTAAGGATGATGTGGTTCTCCCAGTAAATGTGACAACTTCTCCGATATTGCAAAAAATTCTAACTTGTAACAATAATATATCATCTTATTAATATTTCTTTCATCACGTGTTAGGTGACATTAAAGAGGTACCAATATAGAAATATACCTCTAGTTGTACTTGAGAATACCCCTACACTTGAGCCAAAGATCAAGTCCGAACCAGCAAGTCTTTTCAGTAATTAGCCCACTCTACTTCAAACAAGGGCCATTAGGTATGTTGAATGGGAGAGTGTTAGATCAGCTGCGCATCTTATTTTATGAGTCTAATAAACATGAAAAATCAGAATCAGCTCATAACGTACAAATTAATTCTAGCATTTCAGGGAGTTGCATTTTGCTGGCAGTGATGAACAGTTGAACTGTATCGGATTTGTGATCTTGATGGCCATACATGTCATGCAACCAACCAGCTGGTGACATCGTTTGATGAAACATTAGGTTCCCTTTTACTGTCACGCACCATAGGTCCCAAAACACCTACAAATTAATCATCATCAATTCACTCAAAGATCAAATCAAGTAGTTGCCACGTATCGAAGTCTAAATTCACCGCATTTAATGTTGTGTGAGAATCTGCCGCGTAACCAGTTTTATATCCCATAAATCAGGGATAAGGGTTTCCCCTTGGATTTTATAATTTGAAATCACCAAAAGTTCCCAAAGATTCGAGCTATATGTCAAATGTGGTTGTCCTGACTTGATAATTTGATCGCATTTGGCATCTGCATTCTGCGTACAGCTTGCCTAGATGTCAATGCGGTTGTGATTTTGATGTGACATAACTTTCCAGTGCAATTATGAGAATAATTAAATTGTTCAAATTGAAGCATCAAATCGTATATTCAGGGAATAGAATCCAAACTGTTAAAATTTGATCAAACTGTTACAATTATTATAATTTTTAAAAAGATCATTTATTTATAGCCGTTTGATCAAATTTTAACATTCGGATTCTTTGCTCAGAAGGCTCAGCCTCGTAAATTCAGAAGGGGATCCGATTCCTTTCTATTAGCATACAATCAAAGATATGTTATTTAAAATTAACATCAAACTTTCTCTTGAGATATAGACGTCAGGATAAATATAGACAGGACAGCCAAGAATTTCCCTTTTGTATTAGATTAGATATGAACCCTACTAGCTTAGGACTCTAAAACACAAAAATGTAATCAGAAGTCCCATAGAGATTAGTTGCAGCAATCATTTGAAACCCTAACCCTATCTCTTATTTGACCACTGGCTCCATTAATTTTATAGTGTCGGTGCCTCTGCTTTCCATATTTGTTACACCAAAAACATTCCTCACTTTCACCTGTTGAGAGTTAATTCTACCGGAGAAATGAAGAATTTTGCATGTACTTATAAGTAGTTGGGCTATTTCTTATATTGTTAATTGTTTTTATGGTAAAACCTCAACTTCTTCATGATTTCAAAGCAGGTTATCCTATAGGTAAAGCCTAACTACCACACGTGCTACATGTCACTTAATTTGTGCTGTCCATATGTTCACGTGTTAGGTTTGAAAATTCACCACATGTGAGGAGGCGTGTTGAGAGTGAATCCCACATCAGGAAAATAAAGAACATTGCATATGCTTATAGGTTGTTGAACTATTTCTCATATTGTCCATTAATTTTATAGTAAAAACCTCGACTTCTTAACTACCTAACTGGGTTAAAAACCCTCTATATCCCATAAAGAACTTTTCAACTACTAAATGGATGAATGGAGATTTGAGACACCATGTTGTATTCCATTCGTACTTTCTGCAACAGCTCCAAAATATTTCATTATCTGCATTAAAATGGATGATATATACATGACATAAATATTTCACTATCTGCATTAAAATGGATGACATATACATGGCAATATATATATATATATATATATATATATGTATGTATGTATGTATGTATGTATTCTCTTATGGGGTTTTCCCTCTTTTCACGGAAAGAGATTATCATCTAATCTCTTCCATTTAGGTAACCTAATCAAGTGATTCAGGCTCTTGAAATTTGATCCAATGGCTAAAGTTACTAAAATTTTTAAAGGAAGCCCATGTTTTTAATCGTTAGAACAAATTTTAAGGATCCGGATCACTTGATTAAGTGACCTAGGTGAAAGAGATTAGGAGAGGATCTCTTTCCCTTTTTTCACCAGACATAAGTTAAGATTTTTCTTCCAGCACAGTGGACTAGACAAAGTATGCTTCATCTTTTACACTCAATTATAATCTCCAACGTAATTGTAGACCTTAACTAGGTTGGTTAGTCAAAACAATATGTGCATGCTCCCTTACACTTGAGTTCAGGTTTCATCCCATAATTAGAGTAGTTTAGATTAATATCGGCTTAGAATGTAATTAAAGGCGCAGAATACGCAGCCCGAGTTTATTACAATGACATTACACAAAGCTGATTGTAAGACCTCTTCTGCTACTGCATTTGCTAATCTTAGTAAAAGAAACACCTCTTCTATTCAATATTCATAACTTCATGAACTAACAGCGGGTGGTAAATTTCCACTACCAAACTGCCTTACAAACAGATTCTCTCTCTCTCTCTCTCTCTCTCTCTCGCAGATATGGCCATGAGGCTTCAGAATAATCCAAGCCATGACCTGAAAAAACTCACAAATCTATTATCAAATGAAAGAGGTCACTCAACCCTTTCCATTTTTTACCCTTATAAGCAAACCCTTTTCATCTTTTACCCTTAAATTTTTACCACATATGCAGCTAAACAAACTGGAGTAGTAAAATAAGCTTTTCTAACCATACATAGAGAGATAATTAACTAATAGAGAAACTGTCTCCCAGTATATGTCTGACCAAATGACCAATTAGGAGGGGCAACATTGTAAGAAACCAATCTGCGGCCATCACTGGTGGTCACAATAAAAGAGAGGCTTTGTCCATTGAGGTAAGAATTGCTCTGCCAGTTTTGGCCCCAGTTTCTTGACATTGCTTGCCACCGAGTCCTGGAGCCCTTGATGGCCACAGATTGCACATCTCCAGCACCACCGACGTTTGTCACAAGGACTAAGTTGAAGTAAGAGTGTCCATTCACAGTGAACCTTATGCCTCCTCTTCTCCTGCATCTAACCCTACAAAGCACAATGGAAACATGTCGGAAACTTGACAAAATAAAATATAGTATATAATAGTGGTTCCACTACTAATATAATGACCTCTTTGTGATAAAACCCTTAACCTGAGTTACGTAGGTGGTTAAGTTGAGGAAAATTAATATCAATGTTAGACCAAGTCTCTGAAATCTTAACATAATTAGGTCTCATTGGTACTCAGCACCTTATAAGAGAACCCATTAGGGACAAATGATTTAATTTACCTTCTGTAGGACACTGGGACAACCCCAGCTTTGTATTGGGCAATGCGGAGGAAGACAGGCTGAGAGAGATCAAAGTGTTGCTGGGGAGGGTCGCACCAGCCACCTGGTGGGCAAAAGTTTGTGGCAGTGACTATGATGGAGCCAGGGAGGCACCACTGTGGGTCATTCACACACCTGATCTGATAGCATGCTCCACAGGTCAAGCCATTGTTGAACAATGCAGTGCTTAGAGCTGCTGTGTTAGTCCCATAGCCCTGGCTGTAGAGGTTCCCATACCCACAAGCCCCACCTACAAACAAATTGCATGCCCAAATCTAGTAAGGACAAATAGAATAAAGTGAAAGTCTAGTTTGCAACAAATGTATCACTTTTAACATAAATAATTATCCAGAGCTGTTATTGGCACTCCGAAATTGTTATCATGTATTTTTGTCAATAAAAGTAAGGAACGAAGGAGTACATGATGAATATTTTGTAATGCTACTAACCATTCCGTTCATTAAATCAAAATCATAGAGTGAGGCATACCCATTGTGCCGGAAGCATCACCACCTCCATAAAAGGTTGCATGAGCATTGGACCAACCTCCATAGTAGCCATTAACAGAAGAGACAAGTGAGAGAAACCCAATTACAAGAATCCCGAAAAAAGCCATTTTCCTGCACAATAAGGAGAGTATGAAGTTACGAACTCTTTAGCATTACTAAATTTATAGAAGAAAACTAGATAGCTTGTAATAAATAGTACACAGTAGTGTACTATTATTGAGAAAAGGAGAAAGAGGAAAGAGAGAATTATTACAGTGAGGAAATGCTGATAGATGAAGAAGTGGTGAGGAAATGAAGAGGCAGGGAGGGAGGGTTTGATTGTTTTGAAGAAGAATAAATAGAAGTCAGTCAACATCACACCTGAAATGACAACAGCTGACAATTTTTGAGCTGTTGGGATCATGCATGCTGCTAAGTGGTTTTGGGGACTCTCATGCTATATAGCTGTTGTAGTAGAATCAATGCAGTTTTTGGGGACCGAGAGCGGTTTTTAGGGTTCAAACCGCGTGGTTTTCAAGTTTCCACCATTTGGCAATTGCCGTAGTGAACCTTAAGTGTGGCAGAGAGTAAACTTGGCTCAACTTCTCTACCAACAAGATGACCCTCACATGCGAGAAATTTTGGTAGGGCTACGTGTATAGGGCAATTCTCATACTGGTGGGGACTGATGTGGAGTCCGACATAGAACTAAATGTATGAGATATTGTAATGTATGAGATATTGTCTTTGTGAGAGATGTCCAACAGATTACGTGGTTGAATACCCTGACTTATTCAAAATTTTCTCCTGTCATGCATAGAAAAAATAAAATAATCTGTTTGTGAAAGCAGAGATACTGAAGATGGCAAATTTTAGGAGCTGTTCATATTTACTCTTAATGTATTGCCATGATGGAGTTTACATGTCCAAACTCCAATTTTATTGAAAACAGATCATGTAGTTGTTGGCAACTTACTCTTTTTGTACTACTGCCTGCAAAGACTGCAAATAGCTAGGGCTTGAAAGTTTTCATTTGCAACAAGTGTGCCTTGCTGTTGTTAGATTTGCTAATAAAATTCCGTTCATTCGGACCAACCATTGATGGGATAACCGCACATGTATAACGTTTCATGTTTATTATCTTCTTCTTTTAACCGGTCATATAGTTCATTGGATTCATTCCACGACACGTGACCAAGTTACGTAATAAGAAAGTTAAACACAATAAAATATACAACCCGAATAGGCTATAGCTAAGAATCTCTTAGGGTGTATGGGAAAGATGGACAAGGATTGTCTGCCCTCCCACTTTCGGTGTCCTCCCGTGTCCTCCTATTTTGTGTAGTCACGGTTAAGCCACATCAATATTTTATATTGTTTTTTTAATAGAGATAAAAAGACAAAAATGAATAGTAATATAAAATATTGATGTGGCTTAACTGTGACCACACAAATAGGAGGACACGAAAGGACATCTGAAGTGGGAGGGCAGACAATCCTTGTCCGGGAAAGATAGATATCATTTATTACAAGCCAAACGGTAGATGGAGAGGGAGTGACTTTAAATCTATGGGGTAGCCTTGTGGTCATATGGTGGTGTGCAGTAGGGACAACCATTTTGCAAAGTGGTCATGTGGGTTTTTACCTTTACGTCCAGAAACTTTATTCTGCATGTGCACCTTGATTTGATGTCAAGTTCATAAAGAATAGAAGCCTTGTCTAGTAGTCGATGTGAAAACAGCGTATCTTTGGACGAAATTTTGTGGGCCTTAATGCTTTCAATTTTCTCGTCTCCGTGATCTACACCAACGACCTTATCAGCATTGGACAATACTGATTGTTGCAAAACCAAGAATTTGGGTTTGCTCAACATTGTAAAGAAAAGAGAAATTATATGTGTGTATAGAAGATCTTGAGACTGTATAAAGACAAATATGCACAAATAGAGTTAGTTATTAACTTTCGTTATATACAAGTCTGCAATATATACGCTAAACAAACAATAAACCGAATGTATAATTTCACGACTTAGCGCTCTTTTATTCTTCGCTTAGTGCAGCTTTAGTCCTATTTGTGTTCATTCCCTAGTAAAAATCAACTGAAGCTATTCTTTTATTAGTGAAGTGAACTCTGTGATTGGAAGAAGTTGTTTAGACTGGTCTTCATGGTCAACAAGGCAGAGGCCAAGGTTTTCACCAACTGCACTGTCAGAAGACATATGTTAGCGTATGTCTGCACCACTCACTCACTCAACACACACACACACACATATATATATATATATATATATATATATATATATGTATGTGTGTGCGCGCACGTGCGTGTGTGTATACAGCTAAGCCTAACAGACAATGTCTAATTAATCACCCAACCCCAAGTGTTAGAGCACTTCCAGTGTTGGCTGGTGCTCGGGGGAAGGTGGACCAAACAGGGCTCCATAGCCCGGCAGAAGCACTTCAGCGTTGGGAGCCTGAGGGAATGGTCAGGCCCTAGCAAGAGGCCTGTGAGGAATTGCCAGCCTATGAGCCTAAGGTGGACCTAACGCAGGGCTAACGTCAGCCTGGCGTTAGTGACAATTTTAAATTTTTTTCTGTCAGGTGCGTGCGCCTCACTCGTGCGTGGGGGCGAGTTAGCAGACAAGTTTTAGACCCTAGGGGCCAGTACAGTTACCGTTGGGAAGCCACGTGGCTTCCCACGGTGCGTTCAATCTCAACGGCTCTTTAAAATGGGCCGTCCGATATGCAACGGTAATAAAAAAATAGTTTTAAAATTAAGAAAAGTTACTGTTGTGACACATGGCACAATCTGGAGTGTTGGAATTCAAAATTTTTTTTATATCCAACGGCAGAGATTAATTAGTTGAATAATAATTTAAAAAAATTGTAAAAAATTCAAAAAAAAATCTGAATTTTTTTTTGTAAAAAATTGTTTTTACTTTTCTATAAATACCTTCTCATTATCATCTACCTTACACCACAATTTCATATTTTCTCAACTACTTTCAATCACATTCATTTCTTTCTCTCAAAGTTTCAATCCATTTTTTTTCAACAAAATGACTACTAATGCAGGTACGAATTGGTTGATTTTTGAAGATGTTGCGTTGTGTACTAGCTGGGTTGGAGTCAAATTATACCAATTATCTTGAGAAAATTGGTGGGAAAAGAGCCAAATAATCGATGTCGTCGTTGGAAATTACTTAGCCAATCGTTTAGTACGTGGAGAGACGCCTTGGCACAAGCTAGTACTAATATTCGAAGTGGGGAAAATTACTTGGATCAAGTAACAATATATTATTTATAGAGGATTAAAAAAGGATTAGGTTGTAGATAATGCCACGTGGCATGCCATCATTCGTTAAAAATTTGATGAAAATCTATCCTCAAAGATTGTAAACAAATTATAACACGTGGCGAGACGTGATTGGTTAATAATCTTATCAAAAAATCCATCACCAATAATTGTATTTTCGGATAATGACATGTGGCGCAACGAGTACGATTAAAATTTTTATCGGAAATCCATCCCCAATAATTGTCTTTTCGGATTTTATGACAAGTGGCGTAACGAGAACGATTAAAAATCTTATCTGAAATTACAAATAAAATTATTTTTTATTATTTAATAATACTTCAGATAATGACACATGGCGCAACAAGAACGATTAAAAATCTTATACGAAATTACAATTAAAATTATTTTGTATTATTTTATAATAAAAAAAATATTAATATTTTATTGCCTATTACCAGGGTTATTGAAGTGCAACGGTGGAGATGCAAAAGGTGATTACTGTTTATTAAAGGTAGTTACTGTTCACTAGATGGATAACATAGTGTATTGCCTGGAGGGAAGTTTCACACGTTGGAGTTGCTCTTAGTATGCATCATTTTGAACGTAACTGAACTCACAAAACCTTTGAAAACAACGGCCAATATTTGTGACTGATGATATGGACATTAAAATATTGTAACTAGGGTTTGATGCTGATGGTGCGTGCTTTCGTAATCCGTATATACTTCTCGATCACATGCACTTGCCTTTCAAACGCCATTTGATGGCAATTCTGCGTTATTAATTTGATGAGTCTATTGACTGTGACGTAAAGTGTAATACATATGCATGCGTAGAGTGACTGGAGAAAAATCCTATTATTTCCAGTCTCTCTTCTCATGTAATAATTAACACATTAAAGACACGATGTATTATGTAGAGAGAGAGGGAGACAAACCATGATTTGCATGTTAGTAGGTGTATATGATTGTGCATGTATCTTTCTTGAGTGACACATCAAAAACATAATTACGCTTCTTCGTTATTAGTTAATAACGTAAGCATGCTGCATTAGACCCTTGATTACAGTCCTAACTAAGCCATCAAGTTAGACCACATTAGACCATATCATAATTAGTTATTAGTCCAATGCACAGCTAAATACATTCAGAAAATTCATTGCTGCAGTTAATTATTGTTCTAGCTCTGACCGGGCATATGACGTCTGGTTAGCCGGATGAAATCGAGTAATATATAAACACAAAACGTGTATGTTCAATCTCCTTCATTGTCTTTCATTTTCATCACCACAAAGGTAAATTACCACATTCTTTGGAGCTACCATTTCTAACTGATTTCTAAGTTCTGTTAATTCTTAGAATTGGATCCTACTATGAGGTAATTGATCCGATTTTCATTCCTTCCCATTTTTATTAAGTTTTAAGTTTGTTACTCTGTCATTCATGATAAGTAAACATGTCATTAGTCACTTTCTTATTTACTTTCTTACTTACATGCTCAAGCTTATTGTACCCATAACAAGTGCTGGAATTTTGACCAACTCATTCTTGGCCTAATTTATCTAAGCTTTCTAAGTTCGGATTCCTCCTCTCAATCGATATATATATATATATATATTTAATTAACTTTTGATAACAGACTTCTTGCAAACTTTTAACTTGGCATGTGGTACGACATCACCAGCCAACATGGAGGAACCGTTACTTTAGACAATGCTGCATTGTAAATTAGAAGGACCTGAACGTAACATATGTTATAAGTGAAATAACTTTTCTCAATTATTTGGAGTTATTTTGGTGGACCATGTATGAGGTTGCAAAGGACAACCACCACCTAATTGACAGCATATGAATGCTTGACAGATTAAGGAAATGTGGTACTTAGAATTGAAAGCTGTTTGATGTACGACGGAATTGGATCCTCTCTGGATTCACTTTGTAGGGATTTTAAGAATTCTCATGTTCTAATCGTTTATCGTACATCGTGCAGTTAATTTTTATTATATATTATTTATGTTTAATTTTAAATAAAAAAAGTTAAATGATTTCTGACTGCACGATACACAATAAATGGTTAATATGTGAAGATCCTAAGGATCCCCACAAAGTGGATCTATATGGGATCCAATTCCATGTATGACTTCTTCTCAAAACTTTTCACTATTGATTAATTAAACATTTATAATAAGCTTTTTAGTCAAAATGGTTTCGGAGACTAATATAACTTACCATTTGTTCCTTGATATTTAAAATCAATAGAAGTAGTTCTTGAGATTGTCCAACGTCAATCATTTTGGTTCTTTTGTAAAAACTTCCGTTAAATTGAAGAAACCATCAGCTCAAGTGAAGAGGTTGATCTGACAAAAATACCCTCAATTTAACAGAGATTTTTCACGGAATGATCAAAATGATTAACAATGGACAATCTCAAAGACCAAAATGAGTACTTACTCTACTCTCAACGACCATTTTGGCTAAAAAACCTAAAAATGGATGGTGATTTATGCGCTTCATTTTCACTTTCTACACCTTCATTTGTTGTTTTTGACTACTGAATTGAATAATCGAAAAGAAATTTAATAAACAAAATGATAAGAAAAGGTGCAGAATATTATAATATAATTGGATCTCCAATTTAATCACTTCCGTAATAATATAATTGTCTTTCAAATAAAAAGATACACATCACAATACTAAAACAAATTGGATCTCCAACTGTGTCTAGCTACCGATTATATTAGTATGATCATCATCAATGGGGATTGACAGTCTGCAATATACTAATTACTTGTAACTCTACAGAAGCACTAAGTCAAGATTTGCCATGTTCCTGAGATGATAAGCATCTGCTGCCGACATAGACAAAGGCACATGTTTTCTCTTTCTCCCACTTCTCCATGAAAATGCAATGAAAGAAAATGACATCCATGTATATATGAAGATGAAAACACAGACTTCGATTTTTAGTTAAAGGCAAAGACTGACAAAGATTACAACTAATGAAAAAACAACCGTATGAATCTCATACTGTATAGCCACAAAACGAATGCTGGCTGTGTTTGATTAATCTTGGCATATCTCGAGGCATCCGGGAAAGAAACATAGTGGAATGTTTGAGATCCGAGAGCTCTCCAGTCACCATCGCGGCAAAATCTTAGGCACGATCAGCGTATGTCACTTTGTGCTCATCGCTCGGAGAGATAGGCACGAGGCATATGACATCCGGTTGCATTTAAGTTTTTCTCCTCTATCGGGTTTGATTATGTTTGGAGGCGGACAGTTGGCAGCTCTCATACTCCACTGTCTGAATCACATGGTAACTCACATGCCCTACTGGTACAGTGAGAAGGTTGTTCGTGTTGAGTTGAACCAGAAGCCTGCACAGCTCTCTTGTTTTAAACGAAGTAGGCCAACCCTGAAGTCGACCTTTCATTACAGACTTTGCACGAGCGTGGTGCTGTCCATGTCTCTTTTTTTCCTCCTACACACTCTACTCAATTTTAGGCCGTTAGATTGAATAAATTGAAAAAAATCAAACAACATAAATTAACAGAAGGTGTAAGAAATAAAAAGAATGTGTGGATAGCATCACTCTTTGCAGTATACTATTACTTTGGTTGAACTTTCCATATGGTTCGTGAAAATGATTTCCCTGCTCAACAGCACCGGATGTCACCGTTGCAGCCCAAACTAATCGTGCACTAGAGATTAAAAAACACGACAGACAGTGCATGATTGGTTTAAAAAATCGTCACAATAGAATCCCAAGAATAAGCAAGTTTAAGGAACCATCAAATTGTTGTTGAGCATATTAAAACCGTACCAGGACTTACGAGGGTGCGGATACACAAAAATGTATTGGAAAACAATACATATGGCCTATTCAAACTAAAACCACAAGAAGGGGTTCCAATCAAAGCAGGGGCAGTGCTGAGTTTCCAACACTGCAAACTGAATTCGGGGTTTAAAGTTTAACGTCCGGACACATTCCCGACCAAAAAACACAAAAGATGAGACCGGCAAGACCCAGCATTCTTTGAAATACTACATCCTATTGGCCGTAGTAGGATGGTGAGGCACCAGGAGGCCGAACCCCTGGAGATGAAGCACCACCACCAGGTCGCACATTGGGTGGAACGCCTGGCTGAGACATTCCCCTAGAACCCATACCTGAAGAAGTTGGGCCTGATTGGATAGGCGAAGAACCCGCTGGCATTGCTGCAGAGGCATATACAGGACCAGACGATGCTTGGTATGGTTGACCAGGAAAGGTGCTAGGAGACGAACCAAACGTTGATATGCCTCCCTGCATGGCTGGATCCCATGATGGGGATTGTCCTGGAGGACCTGGAGGAGCTTGGGCCTGCACAGAAGTTGCACCACTGTACTCATTGCCATGGTACATCGGAGCAGCCTGAGGATTCTGCCAAGCTCCTGGAGGAGGAGGGTAACCAGCAACTTGTTGTGCCGCAAGTAAACTAGCATCTGGGATTGTGTAGTCCCTACTTTTGTCGCTATACGCCTGCAAGTAAAAATAAATACAAGCAATCAAAATCTCAGGAAAGATATTTTAGTAATGCATTGAGATAATCAGATGGAAAAGTAGGTGTCAAGAAGCATACATTTTAAGGACCAAATCGTTTTTTGACCAAGAATAGATCCACTTATTCCTCCAAAGATATCTTTACATTTTCCTTCTTATTTTTATTCTCATGAACGGTTTTAACTCAAAAACTCATATTTATACCTTTACATTGAGATCAGTATGACGAGAGTATGATAGATGAAGCTTACAATAGCCACCATCATATATGCAGTGTCCCTCTAGAGCTTCTCTGGCAACTGCTGCAGTATTGAGATCTGAAAATAACAACTCACAAGTCAGCCACAGTCGAATTCTCAAAGATCAGTGACAAATCAAAAAGTCGTACTGAAAGAGGAAATACCAGGGTATTGAACTAATGCTTGTGTTTGGCCATTCTTCTCAAATATAGCAATTTTTTGGACAGTGCCAAACGCAGAGAACACCTGTAGCATATAAGAAAGGATCATGATATCTATAAATCCTCTTAGTACTCTGAGCACTAAAAAGGCATGAAAGGTATAAATCCTAACCGTGTGAATAACATCCACAGTGACAGCATACTGCATATTTTCAATTGAAGCAAGAAGCACGTTACTCTCCACCTCTTTCCTCTTTCCATCAGGACCTACAGTAGGCTGGAGATGGAAATAAAGTCAGAGCAATGTTGGCCTTATCGCTTACGTAGTAATACCCAATACTGCATAATACATATTAAAAAGAATGTTCTAAAGCCAAGAAGAAACCTGCATAATTCCCTCTATTGCAGTAGGATTTACAGGAAGGTGCGGATTTGTATAGTCCCTGCAGGATCAATGCAACCAAAATCATACTTATTAAGCCACAACTACATGCACAAACTGATGCGAGAGTCTAAAAAACTGCCTAAGATCAGAAACACATTTAAAAAGCCAATTTGAAACCCAAATAAAAAAGGTATATAGTGTTTCACCAAATAAAAAAAGAAAGGAAGATATCGAATAGAAGAACACTTATCAAGAATGAACTTTGATGAGCTCTGTGGAAGTATTATTTAATCACCTTATTGTCCTTAACATTTAACATATTACTCAATTCATTAAATACTGGAAGGATTAAATCGCCAATTAACCTGCTTTAGTAGAAAAAGAGGGTTCTCTAAAATACAATATAGATAGTTCCAAATTATAGATGTTACGTGCAATGAATAAGAATATTTATGACATGTAAGTTTTTACATTTCTCTTTTGGCATGTAAGTTTTTACATTTCTTTTTTGTAACTGTGCATTAGCCTCTAAACACTTTGTGTTAGAAGCATACTACCAATAAATTTATGTCAAATTTAAATAAAAGTGATTATTTCTAATGATCATGAGAAGAAGGTAAACACATTTTCACCATGCATTAACAGTGTCAGTAATATTTGTTGTCTAGCAGTATCTTATTCCAAATCTAATAATTTAGTATAAAGAAAGTATGTTGCAAATATATGACATTGACAATATGCTGGACAAGAAGCCATCCCACCAAGAAAAATGTGATGACAAAAAAAATAGAAGGTATTGTATAGCGTGTGATAGTGTAAGATGAAGACTGAATACAGTGCTAATTTGGTACATTTCCGCAATAATAAATACATAAAGGGTACTATATAAGATCAAGGAATTACTAAATGGCCATGACAACACATCTGTGTTCTGGCTACCAAGCTTCACTAACCCCTAGATGACAAAAAGCACACACACCAATTAGCAATTGATTTAACATGCAATAAAATCAGCGAAGGAGTGTAGCAATCGTCACAATCTGACACAGAAGAGTGAAGCGAGTATAAAAACCAGAAATAGATTATTGACCTGTTGGGTCTGTTTCTTACCTGCTTCGGTGAGACTGGAACTTGATGTTCAGATCGGTATGTGCAGAATATGAAATACGTAAGTTGCATGAACCGACGTTCTCCGGAAGCAAGTACCTGAATGCAAAGCATTACATGTCAAAATTAGCAACAATATACACTTTCCCAGATGTACTGATATCAATGAGAAAATGACGGTGGGAGGAGGGAACGTATGTAGTGTGCTTGCCTGGGTATACTTCTTCCATCCAACGCATTCCTTGCCATAGATGCGGTGACAGCATCACTGAACTGAATCAATGCCTGCAAAATTAAAATGAGAGAATAAGCATGAAGCATCTGGAGTACAAATCATATGCAATACTAAGAAAGATCATCCAATACACACCTGGAAGCCTGCTGCTTTTTCAAAAGTAGCAATCTTGTGCACAAACCCGAAAGCAGAGAACACCTGAAAAATGATTCAGTTCATCATAAACATATTACATTGATATAACAGGAAACAAGACAACAGCAGAAACCCTCCCAGATGAAAATACCAAGGGCAGCAAAAAAATTCTGAACAGATGAGTTATAAGTGCAGAATGACACCTGTGCATATATGCGTGACCTTACAAAGGAGTATGACGTACATGATAATAATTCCAAACTGCTTCCAACGAAGTAATTTAAATAAGAGACAAAACCTTCTGTAATTCAACTGATTTCAGTAAAAACGAAAAAAGTAACATGTGTTATACAAAAAAAAAAAAATACAATTTGAACGTTTATACAGAATCCCATGACGTAGAAAACACCTCAGCATATCATGATCTCTAGACATGGATCAGGCAGGTTGAAACAAAGTTTTGCAACTTATTAGAAGATATGTCCAAATGTGGGCCAAAAAGCACTTACCAAGTGAATAACATCAATGCTCACATCGCCAGCTTCAACACCCTCAATGGTTACCAACAAGACATTTCCGGGCACATCTCCCGGACTTTTGTTGTTGACAATTTCGTGTCTATTTGAATACTGAATGTAAACGGTTTTACCACGGACCTGCGCAGGCTCCGAGGATGAAGCATAATACGAAACCATATTGATGGCCTGGTTTAGGTCTGACTGTAAAATAAAAAACCACATTCATCAACATATAAACATTGCCAGATGCGAAAGATATAAAAACTAAAATCCTTACAAGAAATAAGCATATTCATACATATTAGGCAGCAAACTGGATAACCCTGAAGCTAGACTTCATTAAAATTCTGAATTTTTTTCGTAAATCTAGTAAAATTCACACAAATTAGGCAGCTAACAATAAAACCCTCAAGCTAAAAGTCATAAATTCTGGAAAATTCAATAAATTTATTAACATCCAATATACAACACTGAAATTAGAAATGAGAAAAGTAAGAGAGGCGTACGAATTCGACGAAGGCCTGATTGCGATTAGCGCCGACATTACATTTGGTGTTGACGATCTTGCCGAAGGGTTTGCAGAGCTCGATGAGCTCCTCCTCGGCGCACTCCCACGGGAGGTTACGGAGGTGGAGCACCTTCGACGGCGTCTGCGTGTACCGGAACTGCGGCGTCCCCGATGTCGACATAGGGCGGAGATTGGGTGGGCCAAGTTGGGGGTTGGGCGTTAGGGTTAGGGGAAGAGAGAGAGATTAGAGAGGGATTGGGGTGTTTTGGCCGTCGAGAAAGTGTGGGAGTCGATTGGATTGGGTAGAAACTGGGGACGTCAGGTGGGAGGATTATAATTGATAAGAGACAACTCACACTGCGTCATCTCCTCACGAAGGATAAATTTTTCGATGTAACCGAAACACAATTTGAAATGTAAAATGTATTATTACAATTAATGTATTGTATTAATTTTTTGACACACTGAATTTTACTTTTTTATGAACGCGATTTTAGTTGGCAGAGGGGTTTAAAAATCATTTTGTTTGGGAGAAAATTGCTAATTATCTTTTTTAATTTGTAAGAGCTGGTGGCTCAGTTGAATACAAGTATTTATCCTAAACTCTCGTCTTGAATTAAATTTTTTATCACAAGGTTCATAAAATACAAGTTGCTTAAATGAAACAAAAGTGACGAAACAAAGGTAGTTTACATTTTATACTGGCTAATTTTTTATCTTGCAATATATTTTTTTATGTGCAAATGACACGTAACACTAAAACTACCGCCACATGAAAAACAAATTTCTTCGATATTGCATAATATTAAATAATACAAAAATGCATGATCGAGATTAAGAATATAAAAAATTACAAAATTTTTAATTTAACGGTTAAATTATTAATAATATTAAATGATACGTAATATTGAGAACACATATTTGTAAGTGGTCATTTACTATAGTGATGGAAAGCAGTTGAGCCGTTAATGGTATGGGTTTGGATCATATAAATAATTAATTTAATATCTAATTTAACAAATTTATCGTTCGGTTAAAAAAAAAAAATGACACATAACTTAAAATTAGTTGTTTTATTTTCCTCACAAGAGGAAGGGTCCAAAGTGTGTATAGTAAGGCTGAGTATATAACAAAAGAAAAAGAAGGGGCGGTCAAAACCCTAGAAATCTAAATCTAAGATTCCAAAACGCAGAGACAGCATAATCTGGCAGTTCGATCGATATCTCTCTCCGTTCAAAAGGTACTCGATTTTCTTCTCCAATTTAGGGTTCCTGTATATCCAATTTTGCTAAATTAGAGTTGAATCAGATTTCGCACTGATTTTGTTTGTTGATTGAATGATTGGGAAATAGATAGCGATGGCAGGTCAGAGAAATAGTTACGGAAAACGTTCTCATTCGCAGTCGGAGTACGCCGACAACGGCGGCGGAGGAGGAAACAAAAGGAGAAATCCCGGCGAGGAAAGGGAGCAATTCATCATCGATGCGGAGGACACGGTGTACCGGTACTTGTGCCCAGTGAAGAAGATTGGGAGCATAATTGGGAGAGGAGGAGAGATTGTGAAGCAGCTGAGGGGGGACACCAAGTCCAAGATTCGAATTGGGGAGACGGTGCCGGGCAGCGAGGAGCGGGTTGTTACTATTTACAGTGCGAGCGATGAGACGAATGGGTTCGAAGATGGCGGGACGTGTGTGGCTCCGGCTCAGGACGCTCTGTTCAGGGTCCATGATAGGGTGATTGCTGAGGACACGCATAATAATAACGAGGAGGAGGCGGACGGTGGCAGTAGTGGTGGCGGGGGGCACCATGTGATTGTGCGGCTTCTTGTGCCGTCTGATCAGATCGGTTGCATTATTGGGAAAGGAGGGCAGATTGTTCAGAACATTCGGAGTGAAACCGGTGCACAGATTCGGATTCTCAAGGATGACCATCTGCCTGCTTGTGCCTTGAACTCTGATGAGCTTGTGCAGGTATATTGAATAAGTTTTTGAACTTTTTAATGAATTTTTGAACTTTTCCTGTTTCTTGCATACGGATATGTCTTAAATTTATGATTCGATTCGGGTTTTTTGGTGCTTTTGTCTTTAATGGGTAAATTTCTAGGTAGCATTTCAACATCTTACCTGAAGAGAGTAATGCTCTGCATGTTCTTATTGGTCTATATCGTACTTTCTGTAATGTTAATTTGCACGATTCCACTCTTTGGACCCTTAACCTTACATGCTTGTAAAATGTGTGATGTTTATTTCTTTTTCCTTAATAAGTGGTCAGGGTTTGATGGAGCATGCTATGTTAGAATGTGAGATGTGGAATTGTTGAGAAATCTTTGGAGTCACTTTGTGCAAATTGTTTGTTTTCTAGGTACTGGAAATTCTTTTCATATGTATGCTTATTAAGTTATTGATCATGGATTCAGATATCTGGGGAAGCTCCACTAGTCAAGAAGGCTCTTTTTCAAATTGCATCTCGCCTTCATGATAATCCATCACGATCTCAGCATTTACTTACTTCTTCGGTGCCTATGTATCCTGGTGGTTCACTCATGGGTCCATCTGGTGGTCCCCCACTAATGGGAATTGCTCCAATGATGGGTCCTTATGGAGGGGGGTACAAAGGTGATGTTGGAGACTGGTCACGCTCCTTGTACTCAGCTCCAAGAGATGAAGCATCCTCGAAAGAATTTTCTATTCGCTTGGTTTGTCCAACTGCGAATATTGGAGGTGTGATTGGAAAGGGTGGTACCATAATTAACCAAATCAGACAGGATTCGGGGGCTGTTATTAAGGTTGATAGTTCAGCTACTGAAGGAGATGATTGCTTAATTAATGTATCAGCAAAAGAGGTGAATTACTGCTCCATTTGTTTTTTGCGTGGAGTTGTATCGGTGGAGGATTTACATCATCGTTTTTTTTAACATGTACCATTACAGTTCTTTGAAGACTCATTCTCAGCAACCATTGAAGCAGCAGTGCGTTTGCAACCCAGATGCAGTGAAAAAGTAGAAAGAGATTCAGGAATTATCTCATTCACAACCCGCCTACTTGTTCCAACGTCACGAATTGGCTGCCTAATTGGGAAAGGTGGGGCTATTGTAACTGAGATGAGGAGACTTACCAAAGCTAATATTCGCATACTTTCTAAGGAAAATCTTCCCAAAATTGCATCTGAAGATGATGAGATGGTGCAGGTAAAGTCTTTTTCATCATGCCTCTGGATTTTCCTGACTGTTGTATTTTCTCTTGTCATTTTGAAATTTTTTCTCTTTGATAATGTGTTTAGAGTTTCCTTGATTTGGCTCGTATCATACAGATATTGACAATTTTGTGTTTCATTTTACAGATTTCTGGAGAACTTGATATTGTTAAGGATGCTCTTATACAAGTAGTTACCAGATTAAGAGCAAACCTTTTCGACAGGGAAGGTGGAGTGCCTGGATTCCTGCCAGTTTTGCCTTATCTTCCTGTGTCAGCAGATGGTCCAGATGGTCCAAATTATGATAGTAGGGATGGTAAAAGACATGGTCGTGGGCATTCTTATTCTGCTGGCTATGGTGGCTCAAGTGATTTTGCTGCTAATGACAGTTATGGAAGTTATGGTGGTTCACAGGTATATTTTTACTGCTATTTTTAGACTTTTCTTCTAAGAATAAGGTGACTAATTTTCACTTTACAAAGTTTTTCTTCTTTTTCACTTGACAACACTTTTTCTTCAAATCATATGTAGATTGGTGGTAGCGGCAGCGCTTATGGAGCCTACGGGGGTTATTCTTCCGGGCGGAGTGGTAGTTCTGGGTAAAACTTTCTTCCATTGTCTTTTCATTCTTGAATTGCCTCTTCTTAGTTTCATATCCTCCCCTCCTTTTTTTTCAAATTTTTTTTGTGTTCTGTTGCTCTTTTTGTGCAAATATATATCAAGTAGCTAGCTGTATCCCCAATTTTAGGTGACAACTTCACAGTTAGTGTAGAACCTCAAGTTGGATATTCATAAAATTCTAAATCTGGGACTTTGTGGTAACACTTAACGGATTTTAGACACAAATATCTCTGAATAGAGTTATCTGGGTTTGTTCATGAGCACAGTAGGCTTCTAATCTCGGGTTTAATAATTAAGTAGCCTGTTTCTTTTTTTCCACAAATGCTGTTCTTGAAACGCATTAATCCTGATTTGAAGCTTATGATATCAGGTTATCTAGCCAGAATCCTGTTTCTCGGAGGAGAAACTATGTTTAATGATGGTACCAGCAGGTAGACTATGGTTGTCTTTTGAGATTTTCACGTCTGTTGTTATAACTGGCATTACCCCTTGGCCAGTCATTTGATAATCATAACCTATCCAATCTCCCTGTATATAAAATTCTGATGCTTATGTTTTCCCTTTTTTGCCTTTCCCATCCCATCGAAACAGCTGAGTTCTATGAAGCCTGAAGCTAGCCTACTGTCTGCCTAAACCGGAAGATGAACCAGCATATGACATAGTCATGGCCCACCTTGACGAATCTACTTATAAGTCCAAGAAACCAAAATTACCAAGCTTCCCTAGAACCTATATACCAGCATGCCCGCCCATGTTGCTGTTTTTCCTGTTACACTTTTACGTTATGAAGCCATGTTTCTTCAATGTTACCTCTGTATTTGTGCTTCTCAGCTATGTAGTTTGATTACTTTGTTGTTTTAATTTTTATGTTGTTGATCTTGAAAACTTAACCACTTACTTTGTGATGTAGCAGATTGTCGTATCATCTGACTGCCGGCATTTATGATCCATCTGTATCATTTTTATTATGATTTTGGTTTACAGCGAATGTTTCTGAAATCCATCTGCATTAAAATAACTTTTTTTGAGGTCTACCAATCCGAAATTAGTTCTGATTTAAAAGTGTGAATTGTTCATATACCATACAAACGCACGCTCACACACAATTTTTCTTTTTGAGGTCTACCAATCCGAAATTAGTTCTGATTTAAAAGTGTGAATTGTTCATATACCATACAAACGCACGCTCACACAATTTTTCTTTTTGAGGTCTACCAATCCGAAATTAGTTACGGGTTTTTAAGTAAGAATTTGTGTATTTTGCATATACCAAACACATATATTAATGCTAATAGAGCAGGATGTGTAATTGAAGCTGAATCTCAACACGACTACGGTAGCTGTGTGCCTGGTGGTGTTCGTGTTGAACACCAAATTTAACTGCCATGCATCAAACACTCTGCCATCCCGGGAAATTTTTGGTTGAACACCAAATTTAACTGCAAGTTTTCTGTTAAGTTCTGCTGCTGCCAGTTTTGTTCATGTTCAGGTAAGTTCGGAGTTTCTTTCAATGTTATGTTAAGTACAAATTTGATGGATGCTGGAGCTTCAGATCTTACTTTTGAAGGGCATGACGGAAATTTGTGGGGTTGAAACTCGATGATTCAAGTGGTAGGTTGATTTACTATGTTGTGCTGCTCATGTCACTGTCTAGCTATGGTTAAAAGTGATCTAAGTCTCTTGTATGGCGCATTTGGCAGGTTCTATTTCTGCCCGTTGGCATGATCGCGATACAAGAATTGATTGTTACAAACACGATTTAAGAAGCATATATACTCAGAGTACATAGTCTGATTGGCAGCTTTTTGCATATTAGTTGTACTTAGTGGCACTGGTTGGAATTAACTTTTGCGTTTGTTTTTCTCTTTGGAGGAAAGGGGATGTGTGCTGGTTGTATACATGTTGGGGCGACGCCCGTCTGCTTTTAACCAGAATGGATTAAGTTTCTTGGAAATGCAGTTTTGATATATTTCCTTTGTTTACACTTTGCTGCTCATGTAGTTCAGTTTATGGGTTGGTGAGATGTGTTTTGAAGCCATTGCTTGCTTTCTGCCCTTTGGGTTTTTATCACAAGTGTCTGAAAGGAAATCAAGAAATTGCCTTATCAGTGTTTATTATTACAACCTCTGGATGTCTCAGTATTTAGAAGGTAAGTACCCATCAGACCGGAAATAGGTACCACTAGATCGAGAGCTAGATGATGACTTTACTTGCACAAAATAAAAATTGCAGGAATGCTGTTGAGTACATATAGTGATGACCCTCTTGCAGAACATGATGGTGACGCTGAGGTAAACGTCCTTCAACTTTAAGGCGTCAATTTGGTGCAAAGTTTGGACTAAAATGTTATATTTGGGTCTAAATATTGTTGAATAAAGCAAAAAGTTCTACATCGACCTTCTCACAAAACATATATCAAATGGTTCAACTTTTCATTGCGCCGAGTTCTTTAGAATAAAACTCCACACCTCTTTGGGTCATATGTGGTTAGTTGGGGATAATATCGGTGTTGGATTATTTGACCCGTCTTTTTGAAATTTTAACATGCTATTAGAGTGGGTATTTAGATTAGATCTGAATTATTGGGTTCACCTACAAACATCACTGATGTAGTTCCACGCATAACTATTCCAAACTGGTCGAACGTGAGGGGCATGTTGAACAAAGCAAATAGTCCCACATTGGCCATCACACGAAACCAAGTTAGAACTTATATCAAATAGTTCAACTTCAATTGCACTAAGGTCTTTCAGGATAAAATCTCACATCTCTTGGAAAACAGGTGGTTAAGTTGAGAACAATATTAGTATTGAAGCCATTTGGCAGATCTTTCTGAAACTTTAACAAATATAATTTCAATTGAATTTTGATGGTCAAAACATGAATAAAACTTCCAAGTTTACATTTACTTTTATGCACTTAAGATCCTGAATTTGATTCTCTCTTCCTAATATTGCATTTATAAAGATAAATTTGGGGCTCACGCAAGTGAAATTTGATCTTTAATATAACATTTGAGTTTTGATTACAATTCTCAGCCAATTTGTTAAAACTTAAATTGGAATTCTTAATTTATAAAAGCCCCAAAAAAAGAAGTTTTCAGTTTTTTTTTTCCAGGGATCTAGACCTAGTGAGTCCTTGAATTCTATAACGCCCTTTAATTCTAGCATTTCATATTGAATACACAAAAATCTAATTTTTGCTTGTTGATATTAATCAAACAAAAACTCAAACAAATCCAAAAACTCAATTTCTAAAAACCCCCCACAAACAAAAAGTCGCTATTGACCCGGAAACTTGTAGGGTTTGACGGAGTGAGAGTTGTGATGTCGTCGCGGCGGTGGCGGAGGAGCTTAGGAGAGGAGATAGGTGGAGGCGTGGAGCATCTGGTGTTGGCCTGGGGGTCGGTTGGGTGGGGTTAGCCAATTTGCCAATTTGGGAATTGGAATTGTAAAAGTGAATGAAATGGGATTGGGAGGTCGGGGTGGGGGAACGAAGATCCTCCAATTACATCTGTTCATCTTATGTCGTACGACTAGAAATTATAGTAAATCTTTTTATTTAAAATTAAATATAAACAGTATTTGATGAAAACTAACCGTACAATGTACATGAATAGATATGATTGAATGATTTCCGAGATCTTCACAAAAAGGATCCAAAAAGATCATTCGGCGAGTGGAAATAGTCATTCCAACATCTCTTCCTTTTTTTGAATTAAAAAGGGTGAGGATCTCGTGGCTTATCAAAAAGGATGAGTTTTTATTTTATTTTTCAAACGGCTTGGCTCAAAAGAGTCAAAACAACGTCGTTTTAATGAAATCATTTAAAATGAAAGTATTCTTCTCTTTAAACTGCAATGCAGCTGTCGCTGCTTTTCTCCTCCAAACTTGAGCGGTCTTAGGAGGTTCTCACAACTATTTATATGTGCTTTCGAGTGGTCCTGATCCTGAAGCCACCTAGACCCTCTAATAGATCCGTCCTGGTTAGGGGTAGATAAGTATTTCTCGACTTGGTCAAAATGGAACCCCAACCGTAAAACTTAGGTCGGGATGTGGCCTTACCCAAATCCAGTAAATTAACGCACCTCACCTAACCGATTCCTAACCAGTAGTACACGTTCTGAAGAGAGCCATACCAATTAATCTGAAAGCATATCAAATCCCTAGAAGTAATGCCATGACTTAAATGGTGTTGTGAGAAAAAGCGGTCAGAGATAGCAAACTTTAAGGGTGATGGGTATGGATCTTTAAGGCTTCAATATCTCTTTGGTTTATGCACCCATGCAAAAGTCACATCCAAAGTCTTAAGAACGGAGATGGATTATCTGCCCTTCCATTTTCATACTTTTTTCATGCTTTTCTGTGATGTGTAATCACAGTTAAGTCACGTCAATATTTTAACTGTGACCACATAAACAGGAAGGGATGTGGAGAGTATAAAAATGAGAAGACAGACAATCCGTCTCCCTTAAGAACCCTCTAAATTACTTATTTTCTTGCTCAGATCCTATTGGACTTTCCTAAGGATCCTAGGGATTCTGTAATCATGTCCGTTTATTGTACATTGTGCGGTCAATTTTCGTTATGTATTATTTATATTTGAATTTTAAAATTTAAATGATTTCTGACAATACGATATATCATGAACGAATACGATTACGGGATCCTAGTTTCTTAGAAAAAGGACCCGGATCGGTCAGTTCTAGGGTTGCTCTGCTTGTGCAACAGCTGACACCATTAATACTTGGGACTGTTTGGATACAGAGAAAAGCACTTTGTCCAATTTCTTAATACGTGCAGCTAGCCAACTACTAGACAGTAGATTCTAGGGTTTGCTCTATATTTATGCTTGGCTCATATCTTATTCGTCCAAACACTGCCAATCGGACTTTGTAGTCCAATCGGCTTCTTCTTCTCTACCTGTTTCTAACAGCTTCCTTGTTTGGGAAATTTGCTTGTTTTCTTGTTGAAATAAGTAGAGGGGTTTTGTTTCCGTTTTCTGCTTGGGAATGTTGTCCTTCTCCTTTGGGAAAAAAACCCTAAATTCCTGCCTCTGTTTCTTGAGTTTCTTGCAGTTAAATCTACTTTGATTGGTTGACTTTTGGGAAAGTCCGCCCCTCTTTCGCTTTGCTGCCAAACATATACTCTTCATTTGTACTGTAAAACTTCATATTATTCTGGGTATATGGTATTTTTCATCTTAAGTCTTGCATGTGGGAATGAGGTATGCAGTGCAGCCAAGGATGACTTGCCGGCAGCAATGTTCAGTTACAATATTATGTATCAACCCAAATCTTGTATACATATATATATATATATATATATCTATATGTACATTGCATATTTATGGGATGTATCATGTATGCTGATATCATCTCATGCATATATACATGATACAGAAAGATACATGATCTTGTGACAATGAGATGATCGGCAAGTCATCTCTGGCTACATTTTTGCCTCCTTTTCTCATGCTAGATTGATACGATGAAGATAACAACCCTGATCTGGACCACCGTATATGCATGAAGTGATGGTAGTTGTAGTCATGAGAGCGTGACCTCAAATTTGAAGGGTTAGTTTATCTATTTTTATGGAAATCTCGTTTATTTCTTTATGTATTTAGCATTATTTTTTTTATTTAGATATTTGGGCATAGTCACATTAACTAGAGTATATACGCTTTCCTTATGCACTCAAGTTCGCATATCTCCATCATAAATTTGATTGAATTTCGGTAGAATATCGCTTGTATTAGGTAAGGGAAAACATCATTCTTTCATCTAATCTTTCCCAAACTTTGCTGATGGAAGTCGCCAGCTTGCATATATCCGATTTCCTGTGAGTTTACTTGAAACTTTCTGCTTCTTATGTTCGATGTTTTAAAACTTTCTACATGATACAGAAGTTGGATAGTATATGGAGCTTTACTGTCCAACTATCCTCTCTTTCTGCATTCACTAGGTATTATCACAGATAACTGCAACTTGAAGGAAATGTCCTTGTCTGCTAAGTTGATGCTTTATTTATTTTAGGGCAATTTCGTGTATATATAAACAGGTCGTGTGTAGCTTATGATAAATGGTGAATGTGAGGTAGTTGGGATTGGTTAACTTTTCTCATAACGTGAACGTGTTACCATATTTTTGCATAATCTATGAAAAAAAGGTCACTTTTGGAGAAATATTGGAGAAATTTGATTCAAAGTATTTAATCAACCGATGATTTGGAGAAATACTGGGGATTCATAATTAGGAGATTATTACATTGGGAGTCGTCGACCAAACCTTGGTATGGCGATTTTTGGGAGAAAACTAATGTATCAGTCCTCACAAAAATGGTGCTAAGGTCCGCTCACACCCACCTGTTGCATAATTTGATCAAAGCGGTACGAAAACAAGGTAGGTTAGGCAAATTAACCTTGTACTATTTAAGTAGGCTTAATTACCAAGTAAATGTAAGCTGGTTGTCTTAATGTGTCGTTCTTGTTATATTCAAGTTCGAATCTCTCATTGTATTAAAGTTCAAATCGCTCTTTTATAAATAACTTGAAATAACGACTTGTTTAAGGGGAAAAAAATATCTTTTAGAAGAACATATATTATTTTCGCCATGGTCTCATGCCATACAATAGTTATGTAATCTATGTTGGCCTCTAAATATGAAGATCTATGGGCCCTTTTTGCACTCGTTCTCTCTTAAATGTATCTTTCTATAGTTTTAAGCTAAATAAATTAAAAGGAAAACTAATAAAAATGACTGGAAAACTTTAAGTTTTAACGATAAGGACAAAATAAAGGGTAAAGTGAATAGTATCAAAATTGATATTAAGTGTAAAAATATGGTTTTTCGTTAAAGTGAATAGTATCGAGATATTTTTGTTAAAGTTCCCTAAATCAAAAGGAAAATTATTTCCTTTAAATAAATTGGAAGCAAGTTATTTTCTCAAAAAAGTATTCCCATTTGCACTTATGCAGCTTTGATTTGCATCATAATTGACATATAGAAAAAAGAAACATACATATTACATATAACAAAAGCCCAATCCAAATAACTACTATGAAACAAACTCTAGATCATACAAATCTCCAAGAAAAATTTGTGTGAACCATATCAATTACAAAACCGTAATGGGAAACGAAGGAAGAAATTAAGACCGATAGATGGGGTTAGCTAAAGAGATATGAGACCTTCCCTGACCAGCAATCCAAACATGAGAACAAAGAGGCCGACTCCGATGCACTGAGTTGGAGAGACGAGAGTCTGAGAATAAGCAGACAAGGTCACTGCTGCACCAACTATTCCAATCAAAAAAGCACTCGACTTCGGATCCATTTTTTTACCTTTTCTGTTAATAACTTGGGAGGAATGAGAGAAGACACTTTTTGATGAACTTCAACGCTGATATAGTTCAAGATTTTGGTGGATGATTAGAGTTTAAGAGCAACTGAGGTCAACTCTTACGGTTTTTGCATCTCAAGGGCAATGCTTGCCCCTTGATGCTCTCTGAGAGTTCCACAAGTCAACCCCTTAGGTGGATCATCGATAACTAATCACACAGGTGGCTAATTTTTAAACATGATATAAAATTTAGCTCATTTTTCAATATTTTTCAGAATTGAGTCCATTTTTTAATGTTATATTCGGTTTGGATAGTGATTTTTCACACTTTTGTTTTTTTTCATTTTGCATTTCTCTTTATTGATGTCTATTGAGTCGTCTATGATTTATTCAAATCAAAGAATATTAATTAAAAAGAGAACCGTGGTAGAGTTACACGAAGGACACGTCGGTACAGCTGCCCTACTAGAGTAGCTCTCAACGATGTGGGAAAGTTGGGTTTGAAGCTAGTAAGGTTGAGTCTTTGTTGGGAATTTTCAAGTGGGTTAGGGGTTGCTTAGAGAAGTTGAATTCTTGCTTTCCACAATGGAAAACAAAGAAATTGTATTGAGTGTTCATGTTCTTAGTGATTTGATTGAAGGGTTTGTTACTTGTGAATCAGAAGGGGCCGTTTGGATGTATGATAGAGTGAGGCAGCAATTAGTCCCTAATTAAGGAAATGAAGAAACCCCAGTTGGCTTTTTCAAGGTTGTTGGTGTTGGAAATTTTGAGTAGAAAAATTTATTGTCCCACATTGGTCATTCCCAAAAGGTTTCCTCACTTTATAAGACTTTGTCTCTTATAAAAAGTGATTGGAGTAATAGGTTTTGGAGATTAAAATTGGGCTCACCCTTGGGATTGGGCTTTAGGGTTTACTAATTAATTAATTAATTAATAAATAATATATATATATATATAATTAATTAATTACCAAAACAATGGCACGAGATATTTGATCATACTTTGTTGACACATGGGTTCAAAATAAATGAATCTGATAAATGTGTCTACATTAAGAGTAATGATAAAACTTTCTTTATTGTCTGCTTGTATGTGGATGGTATGCTCATAATGGGAAACGATAAAGATGTAATAAACGAAAAAAAAGAAAATGTTGAATTCGAATTTTGACATGAAAGACTTAGGTCAAGCCGATGTCATTTTAGGAATTCAAATTAAGAGAAATAGTGAAGGGTATGTCCTTACACAATCCCATTATGCATAAAAAATATTACGAAGGTTTGGTCAAGTTGATTGCAAACTTGTTGCAACTCCTTTTGATGTTGGATGCAAGTTGGAGAAAAATAAAGGCAATGTCATATCTCAACTTGAATATTCTTAAGTAATTGGAAGTCTAATGTACTTGATGAATTCAACTAGGCCCGACTTAGCTTATGCAGTAAGTAGGCTTAGTAGATATACAAGTAATCAGGCATAAGCGCATTGGGATGCTTTAGTAAGAGTGTTAAGGTATTTGAAAAATACACTTAACTACGGATTACACTACACTAAGTATCCACCTGTTGTAGAAGGCTTCGGTGATGCCAATTGGATTTCTGACACTACGGAATCCAAGTCGACAAATGGATATGTTTTTACCTTAGGAGGTGCAGCAATATCTTGGAAATCCTCTAAACGGAAATGTATAGCTCGTTCCACCATGGAGTCCGAGTTTATAGCTTTAGATTTGGCTGACGACGAAGCCGAATGGCTCAAACATTTTCTGGAGGATATTCCAGTGTGGCCAAAGCTTGTAACTGCTATATGTATACATTATGACAGTATGACCGCACAATCAATGGCCAAAAGTCATGTATACAATGGAAAGTCGCAACACATCAGGCGTCGGCATGATACTCTTAAGAAGTTGCTCTCCAATGGAATAATATCCATTGATTATGTAAAGTCAAAGGAACATATAGCTGATCCTTTGACAAAAGGCCTACCAAGAGAGCAAATATTATTTACATCGAGAAGAATGAGTCTCAAGCCAATTCAATGAATCAAACTAGGCGGAAACCTAACCTAGCTAATTGGAGATCCCATGGTCTAGGTTCAATAGGCAAACTAGTTGAGTTTAATTCAAACGTTGAACACACAACTTACCCATTCTTATGATAAAATGTGTGTTGTCTGTTGAGTTTAAGGGGTTATGTTTTATACATTTAATGACATTAATATCTTGTTATCAAGAGGAATATGGTAGACTATTCTTAATTAATGTCACCTATATAGGAGTAAATGGGGCCGCATTTATGAGAAATGAAATGGCTAAATTCTCTAAAACTCCTACAAAATCCGAGATATATTCAGGGCCAAAATGAACACAACCGTATGAATTGACGTGTGGCAGATATGATATGTGTGTAGCATATTGTCTCGGTTTACTATTGCGGTGAACACTTCAAGATCTTCCACATCCACTGCGTCACCAGGTAAACCCGATATGTTTTCACTAGGGAAAGTTCAAGTCCAAAAGACACTTCACCCGATACATATCATGTCTATTCTCTCTCAGTTTTTGGCAGCCTAGTCATACATTTGCATTCAAATGTGGGGTGTTGTTGAAAATTTTGAGTAGAAATTTCATTGTCCCACATTGGCCATTCCCAAAAGGTTTCCTCACTTTATAAGGCTTTGTCCCTTATAGAAAGTGATTGGAGTGATAAGCTTTGGAGAATAAAATTGGGCTCACCGTTGGAGTTGGGTTTTGGGGTGTACTAATTAATTGATAATTAATTAATAATTAATATATATAATTAATTATCAAAAGATGGGTTTTGGGGTGTACTAATTAGTTTATAATTAATTAATAATTAATATATATAATTAATTTGGCTCTTGGGCTCTGAAAATTAAATTCTTTAATTAATTATTTTTTTAATTAATTTCGAATTTAATTAAATTATTTTTTATTTGAATAGACACATCTTTTCAGATGAAGTTTGAAATCAAAAAACACAGAGAGCACAGCACCTTTCTGAAAAGATGTCTCCCAACAGTCACATCTCATTCTCATACCTGTTGCGAACAGGCATAATCCCACTATATATACATCCATCTGCATGACATTTAGAACACAGAAAATACAATTCTTCTTCTATAATCCAAAACTTCTGTACTGAGAGAACCACATAGAAATTCGCCAGAAGTCAAGTTTTCCGGTGTTGGAATTCTGACTTGATCGTTGAATTCTGGTGATTCAGACGTCCGTAGAACTACAAGTACTAAGTAGGGATGAAATTTCTATTTCAAGGACATTGCGGTACGCAAGCCTCGATCTTCAATATTTATGTTCAATATTATTTCATTGTTCATACTCTGTTAATTTCCTATTCGCATTTATTATTTATTAGCATATATAATTATATCACAGATTGTTGACATATATCCAACAGTTGGGTTATGGTGGAATTAGGTGTCGATTTGGGAGGTTTGAAGGTGCGTACAGTTGAGAAAATCATTGGATTGCTTTGCAAGGATGGAAAGATACAGGAAGCAAGAAATCTTGTGAAGAAGGCTATGGCTTTTGAGCTCAGGCCTAGCAACTCAGTTCTTTTATGACATTAGTTGTGGTTATTGTGAGAAGGATTTTGATGATCTGGTTGAGTTTCTATGCCGAAATCAAGTGTGCACCTGATGTTCAGGCTGGGAAAAAGATTATCCGTTCTCTATGTACCAGTTTCGGAACAAGAAGGGCCGAACTATATATGCGAGAATGAGAACATTTAGGCTTCAGTCCTGTTGGGTTAACCTTCGGGTGCTTCTCATGATTATGAATGGAAAATCGCAGGTATACAGCACATCAAGAGATAGCCCGAATTCTTAATGAAATTCAAAAGTTGTTGATTCTGCGTATGTAGTGAGTAGGGCAAGATGCAGTTGTACGTACAACATAGCAAGCACTAGTGTGTGGATGGAGTAGAAAGATAAGCGAGAGCTGGCTTGTTTTTCCAGCATGCAGGCGCAGCTTTCGGGGGGTCAAGGATATTATAAACTAGAAAAGCTTACCAACTCGAGTGAAAAAAACCGACCCAGATATATAACATTGTTGTGGAACACGGTGGGGAATTTGGAAAATTGTTAAATGGAAAAGCGTCAAAGGTTTAGATCCAACATCCAAGATTGTATAATTAGGTTTAATGGAGTAGGGAAACTTTGATGATAAATGGGTTCTTTAGATATAGACCCTTGAAACTCCTATTTTCCAAATAAAAACCCATCTAAATTTAAACATTTAAATAAAACCCAAATTTCAAATAGCCTACCATGTAGACAAATATATGACCAACTATTACAATACAATTACAACTTATGCCATAGAATCCTAATTTGGTCAATAAATGTTATTACTCATCCTAATTATGATGAGCAATTAAATCCATATGGATATTTTACCTTTCTTGTATCATAAATATTAGCAACATATATAAATTAATTTACCAAATTTAAAAGAGAAAGACAATCTTGTACGGAAAAAATAATATTGTTTGAATTATGTAATTACCTACATACAAATTAATTTGCCTACTTATAAAATATTATACTAATAAACCTGCATTTTGAATCATGTAATTACCTACATACAAATATTATACTAATTTACCAACATTTAAATTAATTTACCTACTTATAAAATATTATACTAATTTACCTACATTTAAATTAATTTACCTACTTATTAATATTATACTAATTTACCTACTTATTAATATTATACTAATTTACCTACATTTAAATTAATTTACCTATTCCAAAAAAAAAAATTAGTGATATTAGATAATGTTCGAATGTTGTGGGTTTGTGCTTGTAGGCAATTAAATAAACTTTTAATCTAATGCACATAAATCATGTAGGTAAATTAGACCATTTTGAAAGTAAACTAGACCCTTTAAATTTTGGTTTGATGTAATAGGTAAATTAGACTATTTTGTAGGTAAGAATTGTGCGGAACATATAGCTTTTGTTTTGTGTATTAGGGATTGGAATATTAGCCGAAGCTGTTTTAGGTTTATTGTTGTGTTGGTAGGTAAATTAACTTATATATGTAATGCACAAAATTATGAAATTAGTATTATTATTTTTCAATTGGCACGTTATAACAATTTGAAAGTTAATACATTGAATATACAATGAATGGCATGAATTATTTTGTAAAATATATAAAATTAATTAAATGGATATAACAAGTAACTGATCCAAAAACCCCATCCAAATATTAATAGGGGTAGTTTAGGCATTCAAAAAATACACAATTTGAAAAGTCAAACTGAATTAAAGAATTTGTTTAATTGGAGGGTAGTCAATGGCCTTTATTCAAGAAAACAAAAGGAGATGAGTTTTAGTAGAGGAAAATATAGTTTCAAGGGGTAATATCAAATTTTCAGTAAATCTTATTATGGTTGTAAAAATGTAGTAAAGTATTTATTATTATTGCCTTTTTTTTATATACAAAGTCATGCTCTTCTAAGGTCCTCTTTTGAGGACATTTGAGGACCAAATGAAAAGTATCACAAGATTACATAAATATTTAGTTCTAAAAGCTTAAAATATTTGACAACTTTATAATGTAAAACAAGAAAATGTGTTTTTTTAATGATTTATGAATTTCAAGTTGGTTTTACTTTGTTAAGTTGTCAAATAGTTTAAGCTTTTGGATCTAAACTAATCTAATTTTGTGGCTAATATGTATTAGGTCCTCATAAGTCCTCAAAATGAAGCCTTAGCAGAGCAGGATTGTTTTTATACAAGCGATAGTAGGAAGAGAGAATTGAAATTAGGACTTTGAACACAGAGGTAAATACTCTTAATTCCGAAAAAATGATTAAATTTAATTTATGATGGGTATATGGAGAGTTTTTTCTATGTGTCAGGAACACAATTCACTACAGCAAGTATCGTAATACAAGTGGTTGAAAAAAAAAATTCAAGTATCCAACCACTTGTATTATAACACTAGGTATACTGAACTGTGTTCCCACCACACCGAAATTTCCGCAAGTCAAGTCTCAAAATCTTATATCATATACATGTTTCCAATTTGGTCGTGATTCACTTTGCCAAATTGGGGTCAAAGTTGGTGCAGTTGGAAGTGTGTGGTGACCTCTTTTATTTGGTATATCAGAGCAAGTACGAGAGCAGGTAATACACTTCACAATTCATGGATCCGTCCGCCAAAGAAGAATTTTTGGGAGCTTTAGTACTGTTCACTTTAACGAAAAATCACATTTTTATACTAAAAAATCAATTTTTATATTATTCACCTTACCCTTTATTTTGTCATTATATTAAAACTCAAAGTTTTCAAGCCATTTTCATTAGTTTCCTGAAATTTCTCAATTTTTATGAATCTTTTCAGGTCCTGATGCAAACGTAGAGAGAGACTTTATGTGTTTACTGCATGCATATAAACACCCCTTCGACTCCTGTTCCAAGCACAACAATTAGCTTCCACAACTCGGGTTTCCAAAACCGATTAAAAACCGCGAATTTAATCCAGCACGAAAAACATTTGGAGAAACATGAAGGCAGGAGCAGCTATTGAGCTTGGTCATGGTGAGTCCAACTCCAAAGGGATAGCTTCAACCACTGCAAGCGCAGGGGTGAATCGAGGAGCATCTATCCTCGACTTCATTCTGCGTATAATTGCGTTTCTTGGGACATTGGTGAGCGCAATCGCCATGGGAACCACCCGGGAAAGGCTTCCTTTCTTCACTCAGTTCCTTCAGTTCAGGGCTGAGTACGATGATCTTCCCACATTCACGTATGTTTCCTCACCACCAACTTTTCTGTGCTCATAAAATAGTAGACCTTCTAATGCATAAACTAATGAAGTTTAATCTTCTTACAATAACAGGTTTTTCATGGTTGCGAATTCCATTGTGTGCGCCTATCTGGTGTTTTCTCTAGCCCTTTCCGTCTTCCACATCATACGAAGCAATGCTAAGAAGAGCAGGATTATCTTGATCTTCTTCGACACGGTAATACCTCATTAAGATTTTGCGAGTTTACATCGTACTATCCATTACGCTTAAAGTTCGCTTAACGAAAGTGAGTTTTGTACCGCTGTGCAGGCAATGCTTGCTCTTCTGATGGCAGGTGCTTCTGCAGCAGCAGCTATTGTGTACTTAGCACACAAGGGAAATGCCAAGGCGAATTGGTTTGCTATTTGCCAACAATTCAACGCCTTCTGTGAGCGTATCTCTGGCTCTTTGATCGGATCTTTTGTTGGAGTTGTTGTGTTCATGCTCTTAATCTTGCTGTCAGCTGCGGCCCTCTCTAAGCGCTGAGCGTTTAACACATGCTTCGTGCGTCAGTTTGTTGATTCACTTGACAGAGTGAATTTGCGTGACTCGTGTGTCATCTAAGATGTTTGTTTTTCCATTTGATACAAAATGTATATTGTGTTAATGTATTCCATTTTCTTTCCTTGCTCAATTCGACTGTGAATTCGGGTTTGTGTAACTATTTCAATCTGCTATATTGCATGCAGTCTATCATTTTATTTGGACACAAAATGTTGCTCTTAGAACGAACTAAAATGAATGCAAACGAAGACCGGTAGCCAAGAAGGGTTCAAACTCATTTACAAATCATATCAGAACTTTAAGAAGCAAAACTTTCTATTAGAACTACTATATTGGTCACACTTGTTTAACAATTTCGAATACACTGGGTCAACAATCTGAGGCTTAAATCCACGGTGTTTTTAACGGGATTTCGTGCTATTAACGTCCACTTTGCAGATTTTGTGGAACTACATACCACGACTCCAGCATGAAAAATAAACATGATTAACAACCTAACTATTACTCCTACAACTCAGGGATTCTCCTGTAGACTAGGTAAACAAGTCTCCTAACTACATGCAACCACTTTATTGAAAAATAAATAATCTAAAGATAAATCTTAACACCCTCCCTTAAACTGATTTCTACAGAAAAACAGTTTAGGATTGATCTTCATCTTCACTTTACTCTTGTGCGAGTCCCTCCCTTGAACAATCTCCAAGCATACTTCTAAGCTTCTCGAACACTGATTGTTTGAGAGGTATTGTCATGAGATCAGCAGCTTGATCTTCACTCTTACAGAACTGCAACTCAATCACACCATCTTTGCATAGATCACGCAAGAAATGGTATCTAACATCGATATGTTTGCTTCTTCCATGCATAATTGGATTCCTGGAAAGCTTGATTACTGAAACATTATCACAATAAATTGTTGTTGAATCTTGTTGCTGGTTACCAAGAACTTCTAGCATTCTTCTCAACCAAATAGCTTGGTAGGAACATGAAGCAGCTACCACGAACTCAGCTTCAGTAGTGGATAATGTCACAATTTGCTGCTTCTTCGAGGACTATGAAACTGCACCTGAAGTTATTAAAAACACATTTTCAGAAGTGCTTTTACGATCATCAATATCACATGCGTAATCACTGTCAGTAAAACCAATGAAAACTTGACTTTCTTCCTTTCTTATAAAGAATCTCAGAGTTAGTTGTGTCTTTCAAGTAACGAAAGACTCTTTTGGCGCCCTGAGATGCATCTCAGTGGTATTCTCTATATATATCGACTTATCACGCAAAATGCATGATATCATACCTCGTGGAAGTTAGATACATCAAACTTCCAACTATAGGTTTGAAATAAGTGTTGTCAACTCTCTCCCTATTAGGATCTTTACTCAACTTTAATCCTTACCTCTGCTAGAGTTCCAATTGGATTGCAGTTCAGCATTTGAAACCTTTCCAATACTTCCAAAACATTTTTTTTTTTTGGCAAATAAAAATACCAGTTGCTGATTGTACTACTTCTATGCCAAGAAAGTAGTGCATCAGTCCCAAGTCACTCATATCAAACTCTTTCATCATACACTTCTTAAAATCATCATACATATCAACACCACTTCCATTATAAATTGGATCGTCAACATAAAGGCATACAATGAGCATTTTACCTTCATCACCAACCTTAATGTACAAAGTATGCTCATATGGACACTTTTGGAAGCCTTGTTTGACAAAGTATGCATCTACACGGCTGTACCAAGCTCGTGGTGCTTGTTTCAACCCATAAAGTGCCTTCTTCAACCTTACAACCTTCTTCTCTTTACCTTGCTACATAGCTTGGAGGTTGATCGACAAACACTTGTTCTTGCAATTCACCATGTAAAAAGGCAGATTTCACATCTAATTGAAAAATAGGCCAGGAGTTTTAAGCAGCTAGAGAGATTACCAAATGAATTGTGTCTTGCCTTGCAAATGGGGCAAACACTTCTTTGAAATCAGCACCATATTCTTGCTTGTATCCCTTTGCTAGTAAATAGGCCTTGTGCTTGTCCACCTCGCCTTTCTCATTCAATTTGGTTTTAAGAACCCACTTCACACCAATAGTCTTTTGACCCTTAGGCAAATTAGTAATCTCCCATGTATCATTTTTCACAATTGACTTAATTTCAACATCCATTGCCTTTATCCATTTTTGAGTCCTCAACTGCTTCCTCAAAGGCGAAAGGAGTATAAGCTGCAAACAAAGCAAAGTATACAGTAGTATCATTATCAAAGAGTTCATCTTCACTTACATAATCAATCATCCAAAATGGTCTCTTCCTTGTACGTTGAATTTGAGGTGGTTTTGCATCTGCAGGTTGAGCATTTTCTGGTGGGATTTTGTCAGGCTCAAAAGATTGCTCAATCCTATCGTCTGTTGCATCAAAGTTAGTTGGAATTTAATGCTACTGCTTATCTTTGCAAGACCAAACCCCCGTATTTTCTTCATCAAAAACCACATATCTGATGGTAATTACCTTCTTAGTAGTTGGGTTGAACAATTTGTAGGCTTTGGAGTGTTCACTAACTCTAAGAAAGACACACTTTGCACCCTTGTTGTCGAACTTCTTCATTTCTTCGTCTGGAATATGTGCATATGCTATGCTCGCAAACACTTTAAAGTGATCCATGGAGGGTTTCTGTCCACTCCAAGCTTCCTCAGGTGTCATGTTTTTAATAGAAAAAGTAGGGCACCTGTTCAAAACTTGAATGGACCATAAAACTATTTCAAGCCAAAAACTTTTAGGAACTCCTCCATTAACTAACAAGTTTATGACCATGTTAAGAATGGTTCGATATTTTTCTCTCAGATACACCATTTAGTTGGGGTGTATATGAAGCAGTGAGTTGCCTTCGAATCCTTTGCTCATCACAAAAAACTTCAAACTCTTTTGGGCAATATTTACCACCATGATCAGTTCGAAGGGTTTTGATCATTCTTCCAATTTCATTCTTAACAAGTGTCTTGAAGCTTTTAAATGTATTAAAAGTCTCTAATTTTTCCTATAAAAAATACACCTATGGCTTTCTATTGAAGTCATCAATAAAAAAAATCTTCTTACCATTCGATACTAGATTGATTGGACCACATATGCCTTCATGCACAACTCCAGTAGGTTTTGAGCTTTCTAAGCCTTTCCTTTGGGAAATTGATCACGATGTTGTTTGCTAACAACACACTCTTCACAGACTTCAAATGGAGGTGTGATCATGGGAATGCCATTCACCATTTGCTATTGATGCAGTGTCCTCAAGCCATTGAAATTCAAATGGCTATATCGAAAGTGCCACAGCCATGATGAATCATCTTTCTTAGCCATCAAACAAGTTTGGACAGTCTTGATCTTCAGCGGAAAAAATCTGTTTTGGCTCATTTGAACCATAGTAATGGCACCCCTTACAGGATCATATATCTCATATGCATCGTTCTAAGGAGTTATTATATAACCCTTTTCTTGTAACTGTCCAACGCTTAACAAATTTGTTTTCAAACTAGGCACATAAAACGCATTTGAAATTGTTTCAACAAAATCATTCTTAGTCCTATTCTTAGCCCGTATAAGTCACAGTAATTCGAAAGTTTTCATTCAGAAATGAAAAGGATGACTTACAACCACTCATATGAATGTTGCAACTTGTGTCTACATACCACACTTCTGAATCGATCTCCTCATTGACGTGGAAAGCCATCCAAAGTGTCTCATCATCCTTCTTTTCAGCAAAGTTGGACTTCTCTCCTTTCTCTTTGTCTTTTGGCAACTTTGTGTAGCATTCATTACGATAATGCCCTCCACACCTGTAGCACTCAATGTTAGACTTGTCAACTTGTCCTTTTCCTTTATTCTGAGAGTGATCATCATGTCTCTTAGAACTTTAGTGTTATCTGTGTCCATCTCGATTGCCTCGACCACATCTTCCTCTACCTCTACCTCGACCTCTTCCTCTTGAACTTGAGGATTTAGAAAAGGTAGAAGCTTTCAGAGCTTGTTCTTATGAGTTGACACGTTCTGTGGTGCCACGATTCAGCTGTTGCTCATGACCAACAAGGAGCTTCTGAGCTCATCAATCGACATCTCTGCAGTGTTGTTTGACTCTTTAATATAGCAAACGATGTAGTTGATCTTTGGAGCTATAGGTTTCAGGATCTTATCTACAATGGAGCCATTATCAAGCTTGTCACCATGAATTCATATTTTGTTTGCAATCTCCATGGTCCTTGCGAAATACTCGATGACAGACTCTCCATTCTTCATTTGAAGAGTCTCAAGTATCGTTTTAGGGCCTGAAGCTGTGCACGCTTCACTCTTGCTGACCCTTGGTACTTTTTCTTCATGGATTCCCAAATGTTCTTGGAAGTATCCTCCTGAAGAATAGTCTCCAATATCGCATGATCAATTGATTAGAATAGGTAATTCTTTATCTTCAAATCCTTCAACTTCAACTCTTCAAGCTTCCGTTGCTGTGCAGCCGTAATTGTACTTTCTTTGGGTATAGTATATCACGTTTCCACAAGATCCCAATACTTTTTGGACCTTACAAAATTCTTCATCAACATGCTCCAATGATCGTAGTGACCGTCGAAGCATGGAATCGCTGGCTGAACGAAGTTCTCCGCTCGCTTGTCAGATGCCATGGATGCTTGCTACTGCAAGGACAAAAGCTACTGCTTCTGTGTGAGATTCTCAACACATGCCTAGTAAGGGCTCTAATGTCAAATGTTGGTTAAACTTTTTGAAACTGTAAACTTAAGCTTGCTGATAAAGAGATGGCTTAAGCTTGCTGATAAAGAGATGGCTAAGAAGCTCTGAATTTCATTAATTCAACTTTGAATGAGAAATTACAACTTAAATAAGAAAAACAAGTCTACTGCTGCAACCAACATAATGTCCACTTTGCAGCTTTTGTGGAACTACATACCACGACTCCGACATGAAAAATAAACATGATTAACAACCTAACCATGACTCCTACAACTTAGGAATTCTCTTGTAGACTAGGTAAACAGGTCTCCTAACTACGTGCAACCACTTTATTGAAAAATAAATAATCTAAAGATAAATGTTAACAAAAAGACTCAAAAACATTGTCACTTCATCAGGCTTTTCTCCCAGATTTCTCTCATCTCGTCAAACATGTGCAATGCCTGCTCATTTGAGGCGCAGAGTACATAACCAGCAATCATTGCATTCCAAGTCACGTCTCTTTCGGAACCTCATCAAAGAGCTTCCTTGCACTCTCCATCTTCTTGCATATCCTGCTGTCAAGGGTGACCACGGCACAACCCCCTCTTCGCCGAGTCATCAAAAAGCGCGCTTGCCAACGTGTTCGACTCGAAGCTGAACCTCACAACCTTCCCATGAATCCCCATTCCCATGTTAACCCAAGAAAGCTTAGTGCAGGATTTTCCATCTGGGTATACAGTAAAACCGCATTTAAAGGGTTTTGGCTCTGAGCTGAGCCTCTGATCATGGTGTTCCACATGAAGGTGTCTGGTTCAGACCCATGATCGAATGGCATACTTTACGGTGCCTGAAATCTCCATGGCGCTGCAGAATATGAGTTCTCGTATGGCGGAATAGTTCGAATTGAAGCCGTTGACCACCATGGAGCCGTAGACTTGCTTGAGAGCTCGGAGGTTGGTGCATTTTAGCCATAGGCTTGACCGTTAGTGGCGGTTGGCGCTCCTGTCGTTTGGTCTCCTTCGGATCATTACACGTAGCTCCGCCGCTAGGACTCCTGGGAGGAAGCCCAAACTCAAATTAAAAGGAGAATGGGCTGAAATGGGCTTTAAGCTCAAATTTTCGGCCCATCTAATTTAGAATGGACCATCAAACTATAATTTTAGGCTCAAATTATTGAAACGGAGCAACGCACAATGAGAAAGAGTAAGAGTTTAAATAGTTGGAATAGTTGTGGTAGAAATTTTATGTGCGTTAAAGCATAAATTTTGTATTAGTAGTGTTGATATTTGAAACCGCAGGAGATCAATAACTCGTCAATATGTTTTGCTACTAATATATTATCAATAATTTATGGGCATCATATCAACCATCTACGTAATAACTGGTTTGTGTGTTTGAGCTATATGTTTCATCATCGTAGTTGTCAGCATCACCATGGCAAGACCTAGTTATTTGTATCATTTGTGAGTGTTGTATAATATAGGGTAGAAGTGGAAATGGATTGTCTTAAAGTATACCAATTTATATTTTTGTGTTATGTTCATATCAATCGATGAGTTGATTAACATGCAAAATGATACAAAAGTTTTTTTTTTTTTTTTTTTGGTCCAAATACAAAAATAATAATCTAATAATACGATAATAGTTGGACAATGTTAGCTACGTTCTTAACATGTTCGCATCAAATTTTTCATGCAAGTTTCGAACTATATATTATGTCGTCTAGAATTGTCACTCTTAATATAAACGGTAACGTGCACTTTGTTCATGGTCCTTGTGTGTTTCAAACAATAATTAAATCAAGCACAAATAATTGTGAAAAAAAAAAAATCAACTTAGGTGGTAACAAATCTATGAAATAATAACCCTACAACTGCCTCCTACATAAGAAATTGTTTCAAATCTATCCCCAAGAATCTAACATGATAATTTCGTCAACGATACAGTCATGATCATCCCGATTTCTCAACAAAAACATGTTCTTGATAAATAATTTTAAAAGAAGAAATAATGTTGCATTTTTTAAGAGCAAATAAGAAGAAAGGAAAGAAAAAGAAGATCTGCGGCCTCCCCCGGATACCATATATAATTTGTTCAAATAAAATATAAGGTACTTCTGATAGCTATCACATCTTAAAGAATAGAATAAATATATTTAATTAGCGATGTTTATGTCACAGAAGACTAGTCATTGGTATATAGTTATAAATATTATCTTTCAACAATATTATATGAGGAATATATCTCTCGTTTCAACGTATTTTTAAAAATAACTTAAAGTTTTTTTGTTAAAATTATTTTTTGATTCCAAAAGCATTTTAAGTGTTTTTTTTTCTCATAATTTACTTGTATTTTTGTTAATGATTAGTTCCAAAAACACTTCAAGTATTTTCAGTCATTTTAAAAACACTTCCAAACGAGCATATAGATGCTATAATTCTCAAATAGATAGTTGGAGACGGTCACTACCAAAATGTCCCCTCACTTTATAAGGCTTTGTTCCTTATAGAAAGTGATTCGAGTGATGGATCATGAAGCATAAAATTGGACTCAACCTTGGGGTTGGACTTTGGGGTGTACTAATTAATTGATAATTATTTTTATATCAACATACATCTTTTCAAATAAAGTTTGAAGTGATGAAAGAATGCCAAAGAGCAAAGCACCCCTTTGAGAAGATGGCTTCCAATAGACGCATCTCATTCTCATACTTGTTGAAATAGGCATGAACCTATTATATATACATCCATCTGCATAGTATTTAGTACACATAAATGTAAAATTCTTCTTATACAATCCCAAACATTCATACTTAGAGAACCACAAGGAAATTCTCCAGAAGTCAAGTTTTCCAGTGCTGGAATTCTGACTTAGATCGTTGAATCCTAGTGAAGCAGACGTCTGTAGCACTACAAGCACTGAATAAGGATGAAATTTTTATTTCAAGGACATTGCGGTACGCAAGCCTCGATCTTCAATTTATCTATTTAATATTATTTCATTTTTGTTCTTACTTTGTTAAGATATTTATTCACATTTATTATTTATTAGCATATATAAATTTATCATTGATTGTTGATATTTATCTAACAATAAGTGGGTGGTAAATTTCACTGTAGCATTTGTGTCTCGTCAATGTCGTCACACTGTTGGCAGAGTACGAAACAGTACATCTAATAAAGGTATTTGATAATGTTATAACTTCTAACTGGTGTATTGTCCGCACCACCATAGTTAGTTTAGTGGTTAAAAACGAATTTTGTATTTTTATTCTATATTGTATATTTGGGGTTCAATTAATTTATGACGCTGATGAATCACTCGGTGATAGTCAGAAAGATGTTGAAATGTCTTTATGAATTTTTCCGGTCTTGAAAAATGTAGACAACAGTGATAAAACTATTAGCCGATCCCCTTTTTCGAAAGAAAGAAAGCCGGTTTATTGTCTGATTGTGGACCTGTGGTCCTAACCCTTCTCTTTGTATCCTGCGTTTCCACAACTCTCGCAAAGATAAGCTTTTAGGTTTTTGATGTGCCCCATGCACTCAAAGATAAGTGAGAATTAAGTGGAACAACTTGCTTCAACTTGCTTCCACTTTCGATTAAGCAACTCAAAAGCATCCGATAAGCTTTTGCCGATTTGTTTGTGAATTGCTTGAATTTGGTCTGATTAAGGAGAGGGACTTTGAATCATGTTCCCAATAGTTCTAATTAGTCTGTATAAATATCCCAAATCGTTTGATTTAGGTGCACTAATTCCATCATTAGCCCAAGTTTGATCACCAATAAGCCTATAGTTAGATACCTAAATTAATTAGAGTGCCCTTAATCTAGACAAGATCAATTATCAACAACTAATTAAATCTGACATTTGAGGTCTAGCTAGATGCCATGCCAATTATTCCTCTTTGAAAAGAAAAAAAGAAGCGAATGCATATGGTAACTAGAAATATGTGATGAAAAGAAGCTATTAGTCATATTGCAAAGAAGTTTTCGGCGTCAATACATACATATCTGGCACATTCCGATCGAAATCAAGGCGTGCTGGCCATCACGCGAATGTGACGTAGCCATGTGCACAGTGCGGAAGCAATAATAATATAAAATACGAAGAAATAAAAACCAAACTAACTAGAGCACTAAATAAGATAAGGTGCAAAACGAAATAAGTGTGAATTCACAACCAGAGCACAAGTAGCCTAAGTGCAGTCCAGCAAGACAAATACTAATTATACAACACCCAAAGGTGACCATACAATGGTAGTAATCTGTCAGAGCTGTCGTGGATTCCTCGCAAGCCACCAAAAAGCACTCCTTACTAGAACTTGGAGGGGCGCCAAAACAGAAAGTGTAAGTGAGCAAAAACAAAGCTTTTAAAAACCATTTCAATTATCAAATATTGTAACCCCTCGCCGTAAAACCTGTATAATTTCCTAGAAAATAGAATATATAACTATACCACAACCATGCTCAGAATAGAAAAATTCACAAATATGCCATGTCGAATATCTCAGCAATAAAATATGTAAGCCATGTGATATAAATCAATGCAAATGATATGTCAACCGGAGTCACCTAACGTGACCTGTATGGTTGAATCTAGAGCTTATCCATCTAGCCGGAGTTACCTAACGTGACCTATACGGCTCAAATCCACATCTCATCAAATACACTTGCACACGAGTCAAAACCACCTAAAGTGGTATGTATGATAAGACTGGGTGTAAATAAATACGCTCAAGTGCTACGATCACGTGAAGACTGTGCGAATAATCGTGGTTCACCTACGAGTCGGAACCACCTATACTGATCTGTACGACAAGATTGTGCACCTAACTTGGATCCAAGGTGAGCGTATGGTGCGGGAGGTGAACATCACGTGAAAGACTATGCCCTAACTCTGGGTGGGAGCACTAACACCGAGGTGCAGGTTTATGAACTCTCAACACATCTCACATAATCCTCAATTACTTTAACAATCTACAACTCACCTGGTACTTACCTGAGCGTCCACCACGTCAAATCACAATATGCACACTATATTAATTCAATGATCTACGTATAAATCAATATGCATGGCATTTCTAAAAATAATTTCATTTAAATCGATTTTCTGGGAAAAATCTCAAGTATATAGGTATATACGAAAAACCAAAAGCCCACTCATTGGTATGTGGAAGGGTCATAGCCCCCAAGCCTCGATTGACTACACTCGTCCTAAGGATAGGTCTCACCTATATGCGAAACAATTATATAAATGTTAATTTAAAGCACATAAACGAAACTAGCTAATAACTTCTCATACATTGCTCAAATGAGGTGTTTGAATATACCAACGTGATCTAATCAACACCACAAACATCCCTATATTTTTAAAATAATTTTTGGACCATCCACGTGCCGACAAGGGCACGGCCAGATGCGCCCCCACACACGGCCAACCCTGACGGCAACTTAACTGCCATTAGGAATATTACGTGGAATATTCCGTTAAACATACCTGACGCCGTTAATCGCCGTTAGGAATATTCCGTCAATTGGACCTAATTGGACCTATCTATTTTTCTTCCTAACTTTTTGGACCTAATTGGAAGTAAAATTTTGTTGATTTTGTTTGGTTGCCAACTGGACCACATGCACACACACACATCCAATCTCGTTGCCCCTCTCTCTCTCCTCCCTCTCGATTTTTTTTTCCATTCGTCTGTACACTCGTACGGTCATCTTCTCAACTCTCGTCATCTCTCACAGATCGAGGTGTTTAAGACCACCATTGTTTGGTCACCTTTGGGTGTTGTATAAGTAGCATTTGTCCTGTTGGACTGCACTTAGGCTACTTGTGCTTTGGTTGTGAATTCACACGTACGTGCTCCAGTTAGTTTGGTTTTTATTTATTCGCATTTTTATATTATTATTTCTTCCGCACTGTGCACATGGCTACGTCACCTTCGCGAGACGACCAGCACGCCTTGATTTTGGTCGGGGTGTGTTAGTTTGAAAATAGATGGGTCCAAAAGCTTAGCCCATTTACACACACAACCACACAACGTTCAAGAGCAAAATCGTCATTTCACGTTATTGATAAAAATCATTCGGGACGGGCTGTCACAACCTACCCCCTTTAAGAAAATTTCGTCCCCGAAATTCACACAACAAATACAAACTATTAGTAATCATAAAACAAGCGTGGATACATCTCTTTCATACGCTCCTCTGTCTCCCAAGTAACCTCTTCCACCGAGTGATTTCTCCACAAAACTTTCACTAAACGCACAGTCTAATTTCTCAAAACCTTATCTTTCCAATCTAGAATAGTCACTACATCCTCAACCTTTGGAAATTAATCCAGATTTGACTTATAATGAAGAGCCAATGACTATTTTGGATTGGAAAGATAAGGTTATGAGAAATTAGATCGTGCGTTTAGTGAAAGTTTTGTGGAGAAATCACTCGGTGGAAGAGGCTACTTGGGAGACAGAGGAGCCTTGATTTCGGTCAGGGTGTATCATATCAATCGTGTCGCTCATTCATATTTTAAAACGTAAATTAAAACGTAACAGTATAATTATCGTACTAAAAATTGTATGTTAAAGGTAGAAAGTTGTATTTATGTCATTTTAGTCAATGTAGAAAGTTGTATAATTTCACTCAACATATCATTAATATTTCATCTTACCTTTAGTAGACTAATCTTATTGGTGGTGAGGAGTACTTAGAATAAATTGAACTGTGTGTTATAATTTTTTTAATAAAAAAACTCCCAAATTATATAGCTCGTTTGAAAGTGTTTTTAAAATAATCGAAAGCGTTATAGAGAAAATATTTTTGAGTTTCAAAAGCACATGAAGTGCTTCCTGAAAGTACTTCAAGTGCTTTTGAAACATTTTCGTTTTTGCTGATAATTGGTTTTAAAAATTATTTTTACCAAAAGTATTTTTAATCACTTTAAAAGTACTTCCAAACGAGTCCAAAGGTTATGATTAACACCCAAAAAAAAAAAAAAAAAAAACCATTTTGAGGTAATGATTTGGCACACAAATATTACCCCAATGATTGAAACCCAAATTTCTATGCCTCCATCCAAAGTCTTAGTCAATGGAAGAATAAAATGAATTAATAAACAATAAGAGAGCAGTTAGGCAGCTGTAGCCTCCTCTTATTTATTATTTTTTATTGCCTAACCTACTTTTTTTAAATTTAATAAAAAATAATTAATAATGTAATCACATTATCATAAACGGATTTGGATCGGCTTCGGACCTTAATGTCCGGAGCCTAAGAAGCAATTCATCTGGGCCGTATAAATTGAATCTAACGGTTTTTTTTTAACTCATTTTCTTGGCCCACCACACAAAACCAACGACTTTGATTTCTTTTACACACCAATTAACAGTCCAAATGAATTGATATCTAGCATTCAGACACTAAGGTCCGTAGCGGATCCAATTCCATAAAATACCATACCTTCACTTGGTCAACATTTTCTGCGAACCGCATTAACCCACGTGTCAATCTCAGTCGTGGCCTCTTGTCGGAGTGGAGGAAGCAGGACCCACAAATGCCAACACAGCACCTATGGTCAACGTAGCTTAATTTAGGTTTGGCACAAACTTTTCCTCTCAGCCAATCAGAACTTGCCAAGTTTATGAGTTTGGTTGCTTTTCAGTGGGCAACGGCGGCACAGTCAAATTTTTTTTTTTTCTGGACGGCGGATGGTAGATATTAATATTGACCGGACGATCAAACATGAGCCGTCCGATCATGAAGGTTGCCGAGATGATTGGAAACCCTAAGTTATACTACTATGTCCCACGCACTTTGTTAATTTTTGTCAATTAATTTTCTGCAATTTATTCGATTTTATAAGCAAAAATTGAGAAGAGTGTTTGAGAGATAAAAAACCAGTGTTTGGATAGTACCATCCAAAAAAAAGCTATTTGTTAACTAAAAACTAATGAAAATACCGTTATACCCTTCCATTCATAATTAGAAGAAGTATAGTGATATTGACACACTCCTTTTTGCTTCTCACACACCCTTGTTAATTTTTGTCTATTGATCTTCTTCGATTAATTCGATCTGACAATCAAAAATTAACAAAGATGTATGAAAGGTAAAATGAGTGTGTGAATAACATCATCCTAAAAGAAAATATTAGAAAAAAAATCATAGCCAATAAGTAATTTCGCATAAAAAATTTTGCTCTTTTGTTTTCTTTTACAAACATGTCATCAAAACACGCCTCTAAATTTTAAAAATAAAAATAAAATTATCTCACTCTCATGTTCTCTTTTTCTTCCCGTCTCTCTTTTACATTTCTTTTCAACTTCTTTCTCTTTCAGATATATATATTTTTTTCTTTTTAAATCTTTAATAGATGAAGTCCCTACCCCTACGCTTTCAACTACATTATTAAAATATTTCCTGAAAAGGAAAGCGTTTAATTTCTTATCAAGATTAATCAAGAACGTAAAAGGTTAATTAATTATATAGTTATTGAAAACCAGGCACGGGATGGAAATCAACGCAGCTGCTAATGATGCCAAATTTTGCTGCTTTGTTTGTTGGCATTGAGGATGTAACAAAATGCACGTGCATGTTTGATTTCCATATGATAATAACCTGACTAAATCAAACACTATTAATTAAAAGGGTAGTTTGGATTAGGTATTTGCAAATTAGATGAGGAATCGTTTTTTTTTTCCAAACCTAAGTACTAAACAATACATAGTACAGAAAAATTTGACGAAAAACACACGAGCTAGTACCACAATGCATTATTACGTGTGAACGTGGGTTTCTGATACGCTTGTAGTCAAGATATTGAAAGTGGATTTGTTATTATGATCTATGTGTTTTCAACCTTATTAATTGTATGACCTTGGTGTTTACACCTGCACCACATAAAAACGGTTATAAGCTATTACCAATGTTGAATTATGTTAGCATCAATCTCGGACGCTCCATTCGTTTCAGGAAAATGTTGAGCCCATGGTCGTATATGCCCCATCCATGTGCCTTAGGTGAACCCAGAAATAATTGATAACTATGAAACCCACACTTAAATTTCTGTGAAACCAGCTAGCTGGCTAGTTGGGACCCTATACACTACATATAGTTTCTCAAGGCAAAGCCATAGGTCCTTTTTTTTTAGCTTATTTATTTGTTGGAGGCTTTTTAATCAAAATGATCATTCAAACTGACATAATTCCTTATTCTGATGTCTAACAATGAAAATCGTTAAAAGTGATCCTTGAATTTGTCCAGTGTAAATCATTTTGGTCATTCTGTGAAATATCTGTCAGTATCCTCATTAAATGAAGGTGTTGGTTTGACAATAATACCCTTGAAAAATAGTCATATGATCATTCACGTGACAATTTAATGAGAATCAGAAACTATTTTGACTTAAAAGCCTTTGCTCAATGACAATAGATCTTGTTGGCAGAAGTTAATCTTTGGATGGGTGCATTTGAGGTAATAGCATAATTACTAAAACTAGTTTGAAAAGTTCAGTGGTTTGATGCACCACCCTTTTTTTTCTTTTTTCTTTTTTTTCTTTTTAAATTGACTGCCTATTTCACGAATTGAATGTGACTTTGTCGGTTTTTGGTTGATGGAATTGGACCGTAAATTGCAACATTTGTTATGGAATTGTTCTTGTCTTCAATGTTAGTAATTTGGTTTTAGTTGTAGTTACGTGTGATATTACATGAGTAATTTGACTGTGAAAGGAATTCATGCGCTTCATATTTAAGTTAATTCTAAGTTACGTCAGCATTAAACAGTTGACTAGATGTAAAAATTGAGAGAATAGTTAAATTAGCATAATTATGAACGCAATATGAGAAAATTTGCGTGTTCTCATTTTGGAAAATGACTCCAAACCTTAAGTTGTAAAATGAGGTTAGTCCTAATGTATTTGGTAATTCATCTTTACAAGCGATTCATTACTTACCCGTTTGGGGTGATATTCCTTATATTTTCATGTAATTTTTTTCAATCAACGAAAACTTTTAGTTTGGAGCCCCAAATATAAGGCAAAAGAAGTGCACGCAAGGGCTATAACTTCATGATTTTTGGCTAATTCAAGTTGGAGCAAGTTCCTCGATGCATCATCGTTATATATACAACCAAACACATGAGTCGACTATATACCTACCTGAAATATGCATTACCACACTGAGAGATGGTCACCGTTCACACCTAGCTCGCATATATTGGTAAAGAAGTTTTGTCTACTTGTCCAACAGACCGTCCCCTTTATTGCCAAAAACAAAAATGTTGCAAATAGAAAATAATTATTTTGTTTTTTTAGTACTTTAATGTTCGTTTTGATAATTGTTTTGTTTTTCGCTTTTATTTATATTGTGTTAAGAGTTATAAGAGGAATATGTGGGAGAAATGAGAGATGAAAAAAGTAGATTAAAGAATAAAGACTAAATTACGTAGCGCTGGAGTGCAGAGATTGTCCTACATTACTCAGTAGGAGTCTCTTGGGTGAAATAGTGAAAGCAAAAAGTTAGTGTACGTTTTTGCCAACCAACGAGTGCTCAAACCAACCAAGCAACTTTTACTTTTATAGGACGTGACTCGGATTTTTGACATATTGTACCTTTGAGACTACGAACAGAGTTTTGAATGACTTATTTTGAAAATTACCGTTAAATACCGAACTTTATAAGCATTTGCACTATATTGCAGCCCCCAAGTTTAATGGGTTGTTTTGCCTGTGGCAAGGGCGGTGAGAGTCCATGCAAAAGAAGTGAAAAATAAACTGAATTGGTTCTCAAATGACCTTGAATTAATTACTTTTTTTTTAGTGATAAAATTCTAATCCATCGGCCGGAAGGCATGCTCAAGCGAGGGCTATTTGGTCAATTTGACAAAAAGAGAGTTCATGAAGCGTTTCATCTTCTCAAGTGTCTTCTTATGCTGAGATCTTAATGTGTCATTTACATGCCAAAGAGAAATAGAACTCTTGCACCATTTAGATGACTTTAGTTAAACAAAAATAACTAACACAGTGACTTTGGTCTCTGAATCTTTCCCCACCTATAGTCAATTAATTACATGTTCAAAAGTCAATTAATTACGGATTACAGATTAGAGTTGAATTTAAGGAAATAATTCTTAATCATATTTTTGATATGCAAACCATCTCCAAAGTCAAGAACCAGGGAAGGATTACAGAAGAGTTAAAAAGGGAGAGCTGAATGTTTGAAACTATCCACCAAGTTGCCTTACAACCCACGCTTCCTCTCCCTCTCTCTCTCTCTCTCTCTCTCTCTCTCTCTCTTTCCCCACCAGTATTTAAGGAGGTTCTGAACCTTTCCACACATTTTTTTTTCAAACATCTTTCAATCTCTCTCAGTGAAATCAGAAGCTTTTCAGTTTCACATCTTTTTCCTCCCTTCTTTATCTCATATAATATCTAGTATTCAAGCTTTTGGTAGCTATAAATCCGTTTGTGATTCATAGTTCGGTAGGATTTTCGTGTCGATTTCTCGAATTTAGAGCTTGTTGGTGAAAACCCAATTGAGATTCAGAAAGGGGTTTTCAGGTTATTAGTTGATTTCAGTGTCAGAAATAGGGTTTTAGTGGAAATTTGAAGAAATGGAAAATACTTCTGGGTTTATTATGGAAGATGAGAAGATGGAACTTCCTCCGGGGTTCCGATTTCATCCAACGGATGAAGAGCTCGTAAGTCACTACCTATCCCCCAAAGTTCTTGACAACTTCTTCTGTGCTAGAGCAATTGGCGAGGTGGATTTGAACAAGTGTGAGCCTTGGGATTTGCCTTGTAAGTCCTTTGATTACACCAAACCATATGGTCCTCTGTTTTTCTCTCTTTATTTTTCAATCTTTATCCAATTTTTTTTTCTTGTTTTTTGTTTTATAAAGGGAAGGCAAAAATGGGAGAAAAGGAATGGTACTTCTTCTGTGTGAAAGACAGAAAATACCCAACTGGTCTGAGAACAAACCGGGCAACGGAGGCCGGGTACTGGAAAGCCACAGGCAAAGATAAGGAGATTTACAAGGCCAAAACCCTGGTTGGAATGAAGAAAACTCTGGTTTTCTACACAGGAAGAGCCCCAAAAGGTGTGAAGACCAATTGGGTCATGCATGAATACAGATTGGAGGGCGAAAGCTCTACCCATAATCTCCCCAAAACTGCGAAGGTATCAATCAAAATCTTGCTCTACTTTCCTCTGTTTTTCAATCGATTTTTTCTCGGATTATTTGTTAATGATATCTGTTTGTGTTTGGTTTTCAGAATGAGTGGGTGATTTGCAGAATTTTCCAAAAGAGTAGCGGTGGGAAGAAGACTCATATTTCAGGGTTGCTGAGGCCGAGCCCCTTCGGGAACGAATTGCGCCCTTCTTTACTCCCGCCATTAATGGATTCCCCAGCCTACAACAGCGACGCTAGAACAACAGCCACCGCCTGCGAAACCTCGCACGTGTCCTGCTTTTCTGATCCAGCGGAGGATCAGAAGACTGAGGACGACATTATGGACAGCTTCAACAACAGCTACAACCACCAACACCACCACCACCACCACAACAACATTCATTTCGCTTCTTCATCACGTTCGAATCCCTCTGCTCATTTGAACTCTTTTTATTCCAACCAAATCCCACCAAACATTGGACTATTGCACCACCAAAACTCAGTTTTGATGCAGGACCCGTCCTTATTGACGATGTTAGTTGAAAACCATGCACCAAACTTGAGGCGTAGTGCAAAAATAGAGTTCTCACCGGACACAGGGCTGAGCATCGATGCTTCCTCAGTGGTTTCAAACAGAGAAATGGTACAGGACGATCCATCGTACTCGTCCGCTCCGATAGAACTCGATGGCCTCTGGAATTATTGAACTCGAAGGTCGAATATAATGACGAATTAAGAGAAGATTTTTCAGGGATGCATAATTAATTGGTACTTAATTATTGTGTAATTTGTATAGGAGCTCTCCATTGAATTATTGAAGAACCAAGGAAGTGCAACTCGTTGTAATTTGCAGGGATTGTAAAGATGTTCATAAGGAATTTTACATAAGAACAAACATTGACGGGCTTGGAAATTGATATTCCGATTGAATTGTTCATGCGGATTACTTTATTAATTTTGATTTTTTTCTAGATGATAACAAAGAAAAACAATTCATGGAGTGAATACGACGGATTTGTGATAGTGGCCGCGATATCTTAAGTTGATCTGTCATCCCCGGTTGTGGCATTCCAAGTCACATATCGTCACCAATTGCCTCTGTTTTGTGTGATAAATTTCTCTGTTTGTGCTAGATATGATATTTGGTAGATTAGTTACATAGTAGCAAGTTGGCAAGTGTGACATGCATTGTGTTCTCTATTTTCAAGTTCATTGGTTAGGCTTAGGCCACCAACCAAGAGTTCTACTCGATGAAATAACAAATGAAAACTTACAGGATAATGCTAGAAAGATAAAAAATTTAAACTAAATTTGCAAACTAGCTGATGTGACACCAATTAAAAATAAGCACGGATCCAAAACTATCAGATAATGCATCAAAAGCAATAACATCTTTCTGAGCTTTTCAACAAAAAAATTTGCATGCGGTACAATATCCTAGTAGATAGTGTGTAGGGTTCCTGCCATATGTCTCGGGTTCAAAACTTTGTCATCTTCTTAATTATTGCAATAGTTTCGAATCATCCCCTCCTCTTAATAATAATAAAATTGAAAAGAAAAAAGCATAAAGAAATTCAGTTAAGCTTATTTTTCTTTTACTCTATTTTCATTTGTGGATGTATACTGTATAGATTCATTTTTTTCTCAACATTTAAAAAACATTTAATTAAAATAAAGGTAAATTACATAAAACTACTTCAATTATGGGTCGAACCACAATCTCATACCTCATATTTTAAACATTGCAATGTTACACCTCAACTTATGAATTCGTTGCAATGTCTGACCTTCGTTAAATTTTCTGTCCATTTGGCTGTTAGCTGCTGATGTGGCAGGCAGCGGACCCACTCACTCACTCATCCAATTGGAATAAAAAAATTAATAATTTATTAGATTAAAATTAATTTTAAAAAAATAAAATAAACTTTATCTCCTTCGTGTTCGTCCCCTTCATTTCTTCGTGTTCGTCCCCTTCATTTCCTCATCTTCATCCTCCTATTTCCTAACCCTAACCCTAGTTGCAGAACCCATTTCTTCTTCCGAGCCCAAACCCCTAAACAACAGTAGCAACCCGAATACGATTTCGAAAATTTCCTCCTCCGCGACGCCGCGCTAGCAAGCGGTGGATCCTATGTCAACCTTACGCGGCCGTTCGTCTCAAGCTCCGATCTTTTCCTCTGCAGAAAACCCTTTAAATTTGTCAATGGGAATCTCAGCAACTCACCCGTCATTTTCCACCGAATTCGCACTCTTGATGATGCCTGGCAGCGGCGACGACCTCTTGGTCGTCTTTGCTCCCGGAGATTTCGGGTCTAGATTATCGGGTAAGGGTCCATTGGGATTAACAGTGAGAATCGGTTTGTGGGTTTTGAATTTGATACTGAGATTGAGTGAAGGTAGGAAGAGGAGATGAGAATGAAGGGACGAACAAGGAGAAAGAGGTTTTTTTTCCCTTAATTAATTATTTTTTAAAGGAAATGGTTATTGACATTTTAAAAAACTCATTCTACAGTACTGATAAATGTATTTTTCTTTCTAAATATAGAAAGTTTGCAGTGTAGAATGAGAAATTTGAAGTGCCAATAATAATTCCGTTTTTAAATACAAAATTAATAATTTATTATTCCAGTTGATGAAGGAGTGGGTCTCGTTCTTACTACGTTATTATTTAAAAACCAAATTGACAGAAAATTTAACAGAGGTTTGATATTGCAACGAATTCGTAAATTAAGGTATGAGATTGTAATGTTTAAAATATAAGGTATGCAATTGTAGTTCGATGTAAAATTGAGTTGGTTTTGTGTAATTTACCCTAAAAATAATTAAGGACCTTAATGATATGGTGTCCCATCAAATTACTTTTTTTGGTGTCCCATCAAATTACTTGAATCCAATTACAAAAGCCAAAATTTGATATAAATGACCTGTAAGACTAAATACATGTGACCCACCTTTTATTATTATTTTTTATTTATCTTTGGACCAGAGGATTTTGGTATATATGATTTGCAGAGTATTACATGTACGACCCACCTTTTATTATTATTATTTTTGTTTATCTTTTGAGGAGGGAATTTGAATTTGGGATTAATCTCTTCCAACATTGTAAATACGAAAAACCAAGAGATTATCAATAAGACTCATGTACCTGAATAGGTTATGATCAGCAACTTTGGCGGCAAATCCACATAGGAGTCAGCGTATGCAATCGCATCCACTCTTTATAATTGCAATTGATGACAGAGGCAGATTCTCTGCCTTCTCATTTCTCGTGTCTTCCTATTTTGTGTAGTCACGGTTAAATCACGTCAACATTTTATTTTTATTTTTATAGAGATAATAAGATAAAAAGAAATAGTAATATAGAATGTTGATGTGACTTAATTGTGATCAAACAGGAGGGCACAGGAAGTTGGAGGACAGACAATCTACCGCCATTGATGACATTGTTCAAGATTTTTTATTATTCTTTTTAAAATAACTTGATTTAAGTCATATTATGAGGACAAGATGTTTTACAAAACGTCTAAAAGAGGTTGTAATGATTAGAGACATTGTTGGTAGCCGCAGGCGACTAACAACAGTGACACGCGAATCTCATCTTGTATTTGAGAAGAGAAATTCACGAATCTATCGTTGATCAATTATGTGATTAATAAATATATCATGCACAAAACGTTTACATATTATATTGGAAGGTAGTATATGAAATTTAAATATTTTGTTCATGCGTAGTTGCATACGTATAGAGAGCTACAAGCTTAGCATTATAATCTTTTAGATTATATATTAAAGTATGAATATATATTTATAATATGTGTATTTTATAGCAGTTAAACATTGAAGTCTTGAAATATGCATGTAGGCAATTTATATTGCTCGACCTCCACATCATAACGTGTATGACCTTAATATTCCCAGTTGATCAAGTTGATATGAACACTTTTTGTCATATTTGAGACTCATTTTTTTTGAGGAGTGACATAAGACATAACTGTTTCTTTATACCATGACACGAGGAGGACGGCATCATCACGTCAGCGTGTGATACTTTCATTTAAAATTCGACACATGAACAATTTTCACAGTTGGATTTAAAATTTCTTTTACTCTTTGAAAAGAAAATAAAATAAAATAAACAATGCCGAGCATACACTTCCTTCCACGGCAAAGCTCCACCCCTCACTCCCACTGCCTGTCATGGCTGCTGCCCCTCCCTAATTCTGTAAGAGGCCCAAATTTTTTCCGCTTATTTTCTTATCTGATCGCAGCAATTTATTGGGTGTTCTCCATTTTACTTTTTGGGAATGAGAGAGATTGTTTATGGTATTCAAAAAGAAAGAAAGTGATCTGGAGTTTAAACCAGATGAACCTTACAAATTTTCTAGTTAAACCAGATGGCACATGGTAAATTTTGAATGGAAGTATCACGGCTAATGTGGTGCTACCGTATTACCAAATAGTTGTCATCCCTAAAACATCCACATACGAAATTAGATATATATCATAATTTGGTATCCAACAGTAATTATGTATATAGAAATAGGTCTCTTTCTTTATTCTGATAATCTGCTATATCTTTATAGAAAGTTCATTCCCTTTCAGTTTCTCTTTTTTTTTTTTTTTTTCCTTTAATTAATTTGTTTTAGATTTCATAGGCTGCATAAAGGAATTATAATAATATGATAGGAAATGAGTTAGGAATATGTAAATTGTATTAAGGGTTTGAATTCCTTGAAGACATTATGTTATAATAAGGAGCATATGTGATTTACCAGTTGTACAACTGCTGGATGATAGGATAGGAAAATGAGTTAGGAATTATGTAAATTGTGTTAAGGGTTTGAATTCCTTCAAGATAGTGTGTTAGACCCTTAATTTCTAATGTATGTATTTCTAAATGATTCATTACCATTATCTCATAATATCTTAGCGTAGGTAGCAAATGCATGCCCGAACTCTTAACGGGTAACTTGGCTTACGTATTTCTAACTCATGCATGTCCAAAACTCATAACATTTGAACGATGCTAGTTAGCAAAGTAGGAGAGTTGTACAAGTTTTTAAGGTTCATAAACCTTGTAATTTAGTTATTAGCTCCCACATGATTATGGTCCTAATCTTGCAACCCTTGCACGTACGAAATGGTCCATACTACATTTTGAGCATGTGAAATAATATATTTGATGCTATCTAACTAAGTCCTTTTCTCATACAAGTTTTTCAGGTATTTAAAAAAAGAGAAAAGTTTTAAGTATAAAAGTTTGGAAGTATATGTATTGTGTAGAGCTCTCGACCTCACGCCGGGTATGAATTTGGTGTGTTGATAAGTAGTGCTATTTCGTCGGTTACTGTTGATCATAATTAGCTGTTGAATTACGCCAAACAGAAAGATCCAAATACTTTTGCATCCTCCCCTCGGCCTTATTTGCAAGAATATATATACTTATTCTTCTCTGGCAAGCTAGCTGCATCCCTTATCGAACGTTAGAGATTTTGTGTGGGATAATATTCAGCTAATAAAAAAATAGTAATAACTGGGTATTTGGCAAAAGGAATAAACCCTATTTAGTTTGCAACCATTGTGGTCTAAAACATGGCTTTAAGATGTCACTTAGAAATGATAGTTTAATGATATTTTTCTTTATTTGTAAATAAGATATTAAGTTTAATTCTCGTCAAATGCGAATTTAAATCACATTATTGATAATCTATTGTAAGACTTGCCCTACTATTTTACCTTTTCAGTGGATAATATCATTTTTTTTCCAAAAAATGATATTGAAAAAAAAAAAAAAAAAAAAAAAAAGAAGGAAGCCAGCCTCAGAACCAGTGTGGACAAAGAGGGAGTTAGGCCGAAGCCGCCATGCTAAAAAGGAGGTTTGGAGGCCCGTCTCTATTCCCAACGGTCCAGATCACATCACCTACGACTTAGGTCCCGCACACCACCTCTACTACTCGACACGTTGTTCAGGAGCTTACGTCATCCTTCTTTGCCCTAATCCATCCACCATTCACGTGGCACATCGTCATTCTGGTATCTTCAGTCACAGCACTTTTGCTATGCGTTGTTAACTGCTCTTCAAGTATGAACGTGTGCAAAATTAATTACGTAAATTACTTAATTGGTATTTATTTTGACGATATGGTCCTGCATGAGATCACTCACTGCTGGAACGATTGATGATGAGAGTTTCAATATTGCGGTAAACAATATCAATATGTTAATATAAAAAGAGTCGTCAATAAATCGTTAACAACATTAGTAGATAACATGTCAATAAACAAATGTATTTATATATTGTGGAGCCAACTATTAACATTACAAATCCATCTTTGTATACAAACGTCTTGCACAAACATATATCTCTAATAATTACCTTTATCATTTATTAGATTGCAACATTTAACTAATCCCAAGAATTACAAGTTAATAATGACAATAATGAATAAGCTGGTGATTAATCAACTTACCCAAATAGAAAACTAGCAATATAAGATAAGGCCGTTACTCAAGATGATAAAATTTGTTAAGATTGTAGTAATGTAATAATATGATATGAGTCACTCATAATGAGTGGATAAAAATTGCGTGGAAAATATATAATTACTTTGGGATAAGGGTTATACCTAATAGTACATACACAACTCAAGCTTATCAACTCGTTTCTTCTTTTATGTGCATGGAGGAAGCTACTTCGTGAATTTTCGACAAGGACTGAAAGTTTTACCAATTTGGGAAAGGCTCCTTGCTAAATTCACTGAACTCTCTCCCTATGCGTCCTTTCTAGTTAAGTAATAGATTGGGTTGCAGTCTGACATGAAGGCCGATAAGGCCTTCCCGCATGCATCGTGATGTGAAAGACAAACTACGCTTCGACTCTATCCATCCAGGAGGATCCTCTTTATAAAGATTCTGGAAATCTTCATATTATGTTTGTTCATTGTATATCATACGATTAATTTTTATTAGGAATTATTTATATTTAATTTAAAATAATTTCTGACCGCATAATATATGATAAACAGACACAATTTAAAGATTATCAGAATCCTTACAAAAAAGATCCGGAGAGGATACTCATTCTCTATCCATTCACATTAGCTAGTGAATAATCAGAACATGTAAATATCAAATTTGAATGGGGGAAAGTCATTGTAGTTAGTGGACCCACATGGTGAAGGGTACGATGTAGGGTAATCTGATGAGAATAACTTTCTACTGCAAGGATATCATCGCAAAAGTATTTTAAGTCAATTATGCATTTTAATATAGAAAAGTTAAAGTGCATAACGAGAAGTAATTAATTTGAAATATCGATACAGTAACATCTCATGTATGAGAGAATCTTTAAAGGAGTTAGTAAAAATTTCTTTAAAAGTGTCATTTGTTAACATATTTGGCACTTTTATACTACTTTAAAAAGAATAATACATGCATTCCACTATTAGGGGATGAGCTCATTCCTCTAATTACAAATAATGTTCTTTATCGTAAAATTTGTATAATCGAAACTGTACAATTTCTTAATCTTCATTTAAAGATCATCTCTACAAAATATCATTTGAATCCGAGATTGTTTAGTCATCCAAGTGTATCAAATGAATCAATGATATAGGTACCACGTCACTATTAATAATAAGCCGTTCATTAATTTATTTGATACATTTGAATGACTAGCTAAACGATCTCGGGCTCGAATGATTTTTTGTAAGGGCAATATTAAAGTGAAGATTTATGAGTTGAACAATTCTGATTATGAAATTTTTACATTGAAATTACGTTATTTGTATTACGTTATTTGTAAGTGGAGGTATAACCCTAAGAGGGAGGGGGGGAGGGGAGGGGGAATGCAAGTATTATCCTATTAAAAGTTTGTCACTACAACCCACTCTTCATCAAACTCTTCAAATTTGATCTTTTACTATAAACTATTAATATCTTAATTTTTATTATATCTTGTGAGGCCCAATTTGTATTTTCAACCTGTTTACCACAAAATACTTTCAAAATACTTCTGAATAAAATATTTTATGGTACCAAATTTGCTAACTTGAATAAAATATTAGAGTATCTCCAATAGAATTGCTAAATTATCTTTTTAACTATTATTAGAGCCATATAGAATTTCCTTGTTCCAAGAGAGTTGCTATAAACTCATCTTCAAATTTAGGACTTTTACTACACTCTCTGGATTTAGAGAGTTTCTAACCAAGCCTTCAAACATTATTTTTATTATCATTAAAAAAACATATTTATTATTATAAAATGTGTTTCTTCTTACCATCTCCATTAATTACTTCAATAACAACATAAAACATGTGACATGTGAGAATGTGAGGACAAAGTCTCACACCAGTGAGAGATTAAACTATGCAAGAGCTTATAAGAAGTTATGCTACTTCTCATACTACTAATTAGTTTTATGATAGAATCTCAACTTTCTTCAGAACCAACTTATTTTATTTTAGATAGTATATAATATATATTAAAATTTATAGATCTGTTGAAGAAAAAAAAATTGACAAGTATCAAGCTTTACCCTACAAATTGCCACATACGTAGGCCAACAAACTTGTATTTGAAAAGTTACATTTGTGGAGGCTGTTGAAGATGCTCTTACAAAGTCACTTGCAAATTGAAGTTGTATTTGAAAAGTTACATTTGTGGAGGCTATTGGAGATGCTCTTACAAGGTCAGTTGCTAATTTTTCAATTTGCTAATTGGATTGCTACCTCCGTTCGAGATGCTCTAAGTAATCAAGGGTTTGTTTGAAAGTGATTTCAAAATAACAAAAAGCATTTTCAAATCACCAACAACCTTTATGATAATGTTTGACAAAAGAAGTTTGAAGTATTTCTAGGTTATCAAAAAGCATTTGAAAGAAGCGCCTGTTTGTGTACATCTTTTAGAAAACACTTTAAATACTTTCCACACTTGCATTTCTGTTGAAAATTGTTGATGCCCTTCCAATTGAAACGTATTTACTGTAAACTTTCTTTAAGCATAAGTGCTTTTTAAAGAAGCATTTGCAATGCAACCCTAAGTTTTTTTTTTTTTTTTTCCTAACAAAAGATATGTCAGAAATTATTTCGATTCCGAAAAATGAGAAAAATTGATTAGAAAACTAATGGAGGAGTGATCAAGGGAAACACTCATGGAATAATTATGATTCCATGGGTTTTAGCTTTTATGAAAAATGAAGAGGTTATAGTCAGTGATGAATATATAAATTAATATGTGTCTGACTACGACCTTATAAATTTGGTGCAAAAGATTATTATTACATATGAAAGCTCTTGCTCTAAAGGTTGACATGCATCATATGCTACAAGAAAAACTAAAGAACAAGCAGCATACATAAAAAATAAAGTCTACTTTCATACTAGTAGGGTTAGAAATATGTTCGTAGACTTCACCACAAAGAGAAAAAAGGCCTGGACAACAAATCAAATTAGCCTTTAAGCCTGTTAAAGAAAAATAAAAATTCGGTTCTGGGCATGCTTGAATACACACTTCTCAAAGCGTTAAAAGTTAAAACCCTTTTCGGACAATCAAAAGTGTTTTTCTCAAAATGCTTATGAATTTTCTTGTTATTCGAGTAATATTCTTAATTAATTTAAACTTTAGGAGATAAAATTTGTAGGGTTTTTATCATAAATGGTTTTTGAAATTGACCCTCATCAGATAGTTTCTGAAATTAAAAATCAATCAATGTAGTCCTTGAAAATAAGTGTCACAAATCTATGTGGTCATTCCGTCACAATTCTGTTAAAAATATCATTAAGTGCTGATATGACACATAAATGGGCCCCACAAGCTTTATGGGTTTTTATCACAAATGATCCTTGAAATTGACTCACACCATCAAGATGGTCTTTGAAATTGACCTATATCATCAATATGGTCCCTGAAATTGAAAATCAATCAATGTAATCCTTGAAAATGCATGTCGTAAATCAATATGATCATTTCACCACAATTCTGTAAAAAAATTTGTTAAGTGCTGATGTGGGTTTAATAATTAATTTAAAAAGTTGTCTAAATACCTTTTTGCACAATGATTTTTTTTCTTCTTATAGTAGGGCCTACTCTGAAGATAGATCTCTTCCATAAATTCTCAAAGGCACAAGGCTTAATCAAGGCCTAAGAGGGAGTGTGGAAATAGTTTTCAACCAACAAGGGACGCACCTCAGTTATAACCTCATTAGCTCAAGGCAGACCTCATTGTTCTTTACATTACCAGACCACCATGGAAGTGTTGAATAAGCTCTCCAAGATTAAGGTTGTGAGGATGTTAATCACCTAAATGTTAACGGTTATGTCCCAGTAATCGTTCCTAATGGACCAAGTCATCACCAAAGGTGATCTCAATTCAGGTTTAATTCGGTGAAGGGTATCAAAGTGTGTAAAGGGTGTGTTGAGATTTTTTTTTAGAGAATAAAGAGCGAATGAGGTAGAGAAATGTGGACTGGGATCGGAGGTGATTGCAGGACTGGGTTTTTGGGTTGACAATTTTTTTGTTAACTATTAAATTATTAAGCCTATTTGTAATTTTTTAAATTTAATTAGACTTGTGTGACCCATTTATGTGTCACATCAGCATATAACAGAATGATTTTTGTCACAAATGGTCCCTGAAATTGATTCACCCCATCATGATAGTCCCTGAAATTGAAAATCAATCAATGTAGTCCCTGAAAATAGGTGTCACAAATCAATGTGGTCATTCCGTCAAAATTTCGTAAAAAAAATCTATTATGTGCTGAATTTAAAATATTTAAATAATAAAAAAAATAAATTTTATTTGTATAAATCAATTAAATATTACCATGTGAATTTAAAATATTTAAATAAAAAAAATTTATTTATATAATTAAAAACTATATATATAAAAAAAAAAAAAACAGTACTGTTCATCTTATTCTTCTCCATCATTAACTTGTTTTTCAACTTTTTTTTTCTTCAGATTTTTGCTGGGAATTTCTAAATTTTTGGGGATAATTAAGGGGTAGGTCTCATGGGTCTTTGTCCTACGCTTTTCATGGCCAATGGGAGCAAATGGGACCTGGATTTTGTTTCACAGCCACCTCTCATTCCAGTGTTAGAATTCCTCTGTCCCACATTGGCTATAAGGCTTGAGAACAAGCACTTTATATAGAATTGCCCCACTCTAACTATCATCGAGGCTTTTTGGATTAAAACCCCACACCTGATGGATTAAGCAAGTGGCCAAGTGGGGGCAGTATTGATGTTGTTGGAGTGGGCCTATGGCCTGTCTACCTGAAATTTAACATGGTATCAGAGCCAGGGGGCGGGCCCATACTGCCACGTGAATGAGTGGGTCCCCTTTGACCCCTCGTGAACGGGTGAGTCCCGACTTAGCTCCACGTAAGCTAAGAGATGCCATGTGAATAGATGGGTCCCCATTCGCCCTGCGCGAATGGGTGAGCCCCGATTTGGCTGCACATGGTTGCCGCCGTGTGGAACTTCACATGTGACCCATAAAATGGGCTTTCACGTGCGGGGGAGTGTTAGAATTTCTCTGTTCCACATTGGCCATAAGGCTTGAGAACAAGCCCTTTATATATTTGTGACCTATAAAACGAGGTATCACATGTAGAGGAGTGTTAGAACCTTAATGCCTTTTGTATTAAAACCCCACACTTGATGGATTGAGCAGATGGCCAAGTGAGGACAGTATCGGTGTTGTTGGAGTAGGCCCATGACCCGTCTACCTGAAATTTAACATTTAGATTCGAGGCCAATAAACAAACTAAAACCAATAACTCAAAAAAATTCAATCTTGGGAAGAATGGTTGATGAAGCCAACAGAGCTTCGTTCTTGGAGATTCAAGGACGCATGATTAAGCTCACTACGAAATTGAAGCATGTACATATGCACATGCAAAACAAGGAAGGAGAAAAGAAGTGTGCTTTTCTAATCATGGAGGAGTTGTGAGCTTCATCTGATAATTCAAATGGGAATTGTTATTAGCACTCCAAAAATCTTATTTTGCACTCTAAACTTTCTATAATTAGAAAGAAAAATACACTTGTGAGAAGTGTAAAATGAGATTTTTGGAGTACTAATAACAGTTTCCATTCAAATACTTACACATCTATTGGGAGAACGTTTGTGTTAGAGCAGATCGATGGTAGAGAAGAGGGACAGGGTTAGTTTAGTAGATCAATGAGGATGGGAGTCGAGGAGGAACATTATTGTTCATCTTCCTTTTCCCCACAATTAATTTTTTTAAAACCCTTTTTTCGTATTTAATTATACAAATAAAATTTATTTTTATTATTTAAATATTCTTAATTCACATGACAATATTTAATTGATTTGTGAGATCCAGTTATGTGCCACATCAGCACATAATATATTTTTTAACGGAATTATAACGAAAGGACTACATTGATATGTAACATCTATTTTCAGGGACTACTTTGATCGATTTTCAATTTCAGGACCATCTTGATAGGGTGGGTCTCAATTGCAATTTGCGATAAAAACTCTATAACATAATTTTTTTACATAATTGTGACATAATGACTACATTGATTTGAGACACTTACTTTAGGGACTATGTTGATCAATTTTCAATTTTAGGGACCATTTTGATGTCGCGAGTCAATTTCAGGGATCATTTTAATGTTGTCGGTCAATTTCAAAGACCATTTGTAAGACAAAAGGACTTATGGGGCCCATTTATGTGCCACATCAGCACTTAACAAAATTTTTAACAAAATTGTGACGGAAGGACCACATTGATTTGCGACACCTATTTTCAGGGATTACTTTGATTGATTTTCAATTTCAGGAATCATTTTGATGGTGAGGATCAATTTCAGGGACAATTTTTGATAAAAATTTAAATTTGTATTTGGATGCAGAGGAAGAGTGTATTTGCTTGCTAACTCGGCTACGCCCAAGCTCTTATAAATTAAAAAACACCTTTAGTGTTTTCTAGAGAAGCTTTGCTACGAGCTTCCTTATGTAGTGGTTCCAAGTGCTTTTTTTTAACGAGTGTTTAAATTTTACCTAAGTTCTTGAATGTGCTCCTAACGAAAAAGCTTATTATGAACACATCAAGTCCATGATTGGCAATTGCTTTTCTAGTTTTTAAAGGTATTTTTGGACACTAAAATTTCAGTTGAAATCCACGTCGAGACTCTGTAATATGGATTGAGATTAGGGCTATAGCAGTATCTGAACTCTGAATTTACTGGATACTACCTCCTGTGGAGAAATTAGTCTCACAACCCTGCACCTATACTGAGTATTGATCTGGACAATATGTTCTATTTTCTGACTGTCTTTCTTATCGTTGTAGCAGGGACGATCACACATGAATCCCTCTTGTAATGGACCTATCTCATTGTGATATCGTGTGGTGGGAGGAAGAGCAACCAATTATGGGGTGCAGAATAAAACTATGTCATTATGCGCCGCCGCCACCACTGGCACTCGTTTCAATTTATGAAAACACGTGAGTCTTTGGAATAAAGGAGCCAGCGGCTTGGATGACGACAGCAACATTCTGCCAAGAAATTTATCGTAGTACGTGTCATCGGGGTTTGCTTATGATACTAAATTTGGACAGATTGAAACCGGGCAGCAAGCAAGGACTGGAGATGAGAGTGCACCACCACTTGGACAATTGAAAAGTCGACAAAGAATGGGAGATCGTCGCTATTATTGGCAAGATCCTAAGCTAGCGGCCCAGCACTGCTCCAAGGGACGATTGAGTTTAATTAGGGTTATGCTTACAGATTAACCAAATTACTCGGGACAAGATAGATATAGCTAGAATCCCAATACAATTAGATCGCAAAGTAAACAATTATTACTATTTTGCTTGTGATGCAAGCCTTTGCTTTTCTATATATACTATTATTTATTGACCTAGTTTACCTGATAGGGTATATAGATCGATTCCTGTTCTCTTATGAAAGCTTTATTCTGTGAGCCGCCATAAGAGGTGCTACCAAAGGATGTATTTTAGAAAGTCATCTCCTCATTCACAACGATCATCATCAAAAAGAGTAAAACCATCGCAAAGGGTGATGAATAATATTAATACCATTGACGATCTCACGGATGTTGTATTGGTTGAAATTCTTTGTCGACTTCCTTCTTCTAAGTTCGTTTTTCAATGCAAGTGTGTGTCTAAGCGCTGGTGCACTCTCATCTCTGATTCTTATTTTGTTGACCGCTTTGCAAGTCTGCAAATTGAATATCATGCGCAAACGCTGATCACTCTAATAAACAGCAGAGGGGAGGAATTCCTTGATAAAATGTCCAAACCCCTAAATCTTTTTCTCAAAAAACTCAAGGATTTTCATGGTTTGGATAAACAGCCAGTTGTGTCGGTGCGTATAACGATTTACTTTTGTGTTGTGTAGGCACGTATTATCAACGCCTTTACTACATCTGCAATCCATACATCCAACAATGGATTGCTCTCCCTGCCCCACCTCCATGTTACAAAAAGATTAAAACGTTACCGGAGGGATTCATGTGTGATCTTCCCTACTACAAGTATGCGAAAGAGGACGCGAAAGGACATACTGTCCAGCTTAATCCGCAGTATGGGTGCAGGGTTGTGAGATTGATCTCTGACCATTCTAAGCTATCATCCAACCAGTTCAAAGTGCAAATCTTCTCTTCTGAGACTGTTGAATGGAGGGAATCTGTTGTATCATCCCCACGAGATATTAGTCTCGATCATATCGATTACGATACTTGCTATGTTCATGCTTCCAACAGAATGCTGTATTGGATGGGTTATCATAATTTTGTTCTCAGTTTTGATCCCTTCCTGATCAACAAATCTGTTAGAACTAGTAGCAGGGATGGTGATGAAGATATTATTGATCAGAGTTATAAATGTCATCTCGTTGATATTAAGTTTAATTCAGACAGCTTGTCGGTCGAGTGCCTAGGTGTGCACGGAAGGTGTCTCAAGATTTACGCGTACGACGAAGATACCAATACTTTATTAGTTTTGGACTTGAATGGCGACGAAGAATTCATCAATGGAGGATTTGAAATTTTTTTTCTGGAAAACAGTAAACGCATGGAGATGGAGATGATAAATCCGGAAGAAGACCCGATGGAAAGTATAATTTTGGATCCAAATAACGATGAAATTTGTTATCTAACAACTACAGATGGAGAGCCTTTCATGTTCAACCTTGGCACAAAAATTTCGTCAAGAATGGATGACAAGATTACTGAAGACTTATGCTCGTACTGCTTCCCATATGTGCTGACTTGCTGGCCGACGCCAGTTCCTAGATTACCACAACACATATAGAGGAGGAGGAAGGGAGAAGATTTATCTAATAGTGGCAGCAACAAGTTAAAGTTGTTCTTGTGTTTAATCCATTTATTAATCAAATGTTTTTTTTTTTTTGAAGGGTTTACAAAAGATAATCGGATGAGCCGTACCATTTGGTGGCTTCATGTTTTGCTTGATACAAATCCAATTGTTTTTCTTGATTATGTATGAAAGTTGAAACTGGTATTTAGTTTCAAGGTTTTTGATTGTTTGCATTACAAGGCAAATATTTTAGTTTGTTTTAATTGTATTTGGATTAATTCTAGCTGGAATATCTCGGTTTTGGTCTCCTTACATAGCTCCAAGACAACTACATTTTTATTTATTTTTGCTTGTGATGCAAGTATCCCGATACAACTAGTCACAAAGGGTGTGTTTGTTTCCCTTCACTAGCCCTCACTAGACTGGACTAGACAAACAGTTAGTCCAGTCCCATGTTTGTTAGCAACCAAGACTGCGTTTAATGGAATTAACCGGGACTCGCGTCGACTAAAACCTTCGCTAAAAGGTCTTAGCACCTTCGCCCTCTCGTCTTCTTCTTCCCCGCCTTCTCCTTCCTCGTCGCACCTTTGCCCTCTCGATCGTCTTCAGCTCCCTTGTCGGTTTCCAGTCGCATACTCTGCGTTCGCTACCAAAGGCCTCCTCAAGGGGGCGGTCATCTGTTTGGTTGCTCAGGGCCTCACCGTTAGCGGCTCCAACTACACCTCCAGGCACCGGTCAAATTCGTACTCCCACCATCTCAGTTACGCTTACCTTCCTATCTCTCTCTCCCATCTCTTTCTCTCTCTACTCTCTAAACTTTTTTTATCTATCAAATTCTCAAAATTCAACCTGCCTGATAAATTGATTGATGGTAATTTTGATTCAATTTCAAACTCGTGAAGTTGCAGCTCCAAAAAGGGCAGCAACGCCTTGCCCTGCTGCTCCAGCTCCATCACTGACCACCTTCTTCAGCCCCCACCAACTTGTTCATCAGGTTTATGTTAATTGGGTTTATAGAATTATGTTAATCAAGAATTTATTAATTTTTGGATTAAAATTTGGCACTTGGAGTGGATTATGGAGGTAATTTTTGGTTCTTTGTTCAATGTACTTCAAAAGCGTGTCGTCACTTTTGAAAGATGCTCTGGTTTAGTGTTCTGGTCTTGATCTTAATGCATCATGCGTGTGCTGCTATTGCCCCAACTCTTTGAACTTCAACTCACTTAACTAGTATGCAGTAAGTTTGGTCATAGACCAATGGATTCACGATTCATCTCTTATATATTGCATAAGAATATCTGGGTCTCGTTTTCTGTGAGGTTTTAAACAATCTAGCTTATGTTTATGTCATGCGAAATATATTTTTCTTAATTGAAGCTTGCTGAATGCTTGATTGCGTTGTTGACTGCAGAACTCGCCGTGTGACCCATGCTTGACACACTGCTGCTTGCACTGGTGCCCCCTGTGCCATGAGTATAACACTGGTCAATTGAAGGCAAGATGCCTTAAATAAGTTATTTGAGTATTATACGATCATACTTCTTCAGGTTTTTGTTATATGGAAACATTACATATTTATGGCATCAACTTGTGTTCACCGGTATTCTTTTTCTCAGCCGAGGAAAATTGTTAGAAATTGCAAAACTGTTGGGATCTTTTGCTTGAGTTCCCACAAATGAATCCCATCTTCTTGAATCTTGCTCATTGAGTGTTTGCAGCCAACCCTGTAATTGTCAATCTCTATTTATATTCAAACTTGTACTTCTATTCTTAGTACGTTCAATTTATCCTCGTAAACTATTGCGGGAATTATAGTTCCCAGTGATTGATATTGTGAAACAACTCTGCTGCTGTACTAGTTTTGTTTTCCTTCTCTTTTTTGTTTTTAAAGTTCACAATTTTTCAAAAGATACAACCCCTCGTTTAAAGCCACTACTGCTTAATGTCAATCATGTTTTTTCTAGAGGCCACAATTGGTGAAAGGAAATTTGCAACCGTTGTCCGTGGATTAAATTTTTTTTTCTTTTCTTGCTGCAGCTGCTGTTCCACTGTTATTGTTGAATAAGTGGCCAAGTGGCCATACTTTAGAATAAACAAATTCAAAGGTGGCAAACACCTTCCTTGTTTTGGGGAGGAAAAATGGGAAAAGTTTGGTTGCTTTTGAAAAAGGTTTTGTTCTCTTAAACACCCGTGGGTGTTGGTTCAAAGAGGAGAGCTATTTCATTTCGGTTTTGGGAGGAAACAATTGAGAAGAAAAAAGAAAGAGGGAGCTCATTTTTCTGCAGAGATAAGGAGAGTTGCAGAGAGCCCAAAAGGAAGAAGAAGCTGCTGCTTTATTGGTTAGTAATCATCCACCAAAGTAGTTGTTGTTGTAATAGCTTTGAGCTATATGTATAGAGAAGAAATTATTCTTTATATTTCTTCCTCTATTTGTTTCTTTGGTGTGAGAGAGCTATTGGGTGTATTGGGTTATTTGGGCTGTGAGATTGCCAACACTTTGTAAACTCCCATTTGGTTGATAGTGGATTATTGGGTGAGCTCCTACTGCTCCGAGGACGTACTCCAGTTACACTGACTGTTGAGGAACCTCGTTAAAATCTTGGTGTCTGTATATTTTTGTTCTTGCATTTTCATTTGATAAATTTCCTGTGGGTTAGCTTGAGTTGGTTCCGCTTGGTTTGGTGCTATCCTAGCACAACAATTGGTATCAGAGCACTGGTTGCTCTTGGGTACTGTCTAGTTGCCAAAGATGTCAGACGGGCAAGATGAGAATCCTTTTGGAAGCAGCTCCGGGTTTGCAAGAACTACGGTGCAAAATGCAAAGTTCGAAGTTGAAAAGTTTGATGGCACAAACAACTTCGGGATGTGGCAATGTGAGGTCAAAGATGTGTTGGCTCAACAAGATCTACTTGCCGCTTTGGGAGAGAAGCCGGAAGCTATGTCGAAGCCGGAATGGGAGAAATTAAATTTGTGGGCTTGCTCTTCAATTCGGTTGTGCCTTGCAAAAACTCAGAAGTATTTTGTGATGCGGGAGACATTGGCAAGTGTGTTGTGGCAAAAATTGGAAGACAAGTATATGACGAAGAGTGCAGAGAACCGGCTACACTTGAAGAAAAAGCTCTACCGCTTCCAATACAAAGAAGGTACAAAAATGATTAGACACCTTGATGCTTTTAATAAGTTGATTGCCGACTTGTTAAATTTAGATGAGGATATTAAGGATGAAGATAAGGCCTTAATATTGTTGAATTCCTTGCCGGACTCTTATGAGCATTTTGTTACCACTATTATGCATGGTAAAGAAACTGTGAAATTTGAAGATGTGTCAAATGCCTTGATGAATTATGAAATGAGGCATAGAGATAAAAATCATGATAGTACCTCTGAAGCTTTATTTGTTAGAGGTAGATCATCGGAGAGGAGATCCTCTTCTAGCAGGAAAAAATCACAGTCTCGACCTAGAGGAAACTCTAAAGGTAGAAAACCTTTGGAAAGGGATGAATGTGCCTTTTGTCGTAATAAGGGCCATTGGAAGAAAGATTGTCCTAGATTGAAGACCAAAGGCAAAGAAAGTTCTGAAGCTAATGTTGCTGAGGTTGAAACAGATTTTTCTGATTTTGCTTTAACCACTTCCTCATCATTTGATTGTGCTACTAAGTGGGTGTTGGATACGGGTTGTACTCATCATATGACTCCTCACAAGGATTGGTTTTCAAGCTTGAAAGAGTTTGATGGCGGTGTTGTGTTCATGGGAGATGACAATCCTTGCACAACAAAAGGGATTGGTACAGTTCGTTTGAAGTTGCATGATGATATGGTTAAAGAGTTGACAGGTGTTCGGTATGTACCGAATTTGAAGAAAAATCTTATTTCTTTGGGAACTTTGGAAGCCAAGGGCTTCAGGTTTCATTCAGATGGGCAGACATTGAAGGTGACTTATGGTGCACTTGTTGTGATGAAAGCTCCTCGATGTGGCCATTTGTATTTATTGCAAGGAAGCACTGTGACAGGTGAAGCATCTGTAGTCTCAGAAAATATGGGCACATCCGATTCTGATACTACTAGACTATGGCATATGAGATTAGGCCATGCCGGTGAGAAAGCTCTACAAGGGCTTGTGAAACAAGGTCTTCTAAAAGGTGCCACGACTTGTAAGCTTGATTTCTGTGAGCATTGTGTCTTGGGGAAGCAAACTAGAGTGAAGTTTGGTACTGCTGTACATCAGACGAAGGGCATTCTTGATTATGTGCATTCGGATGTTTGGGGTCCTACAAAGACTCCCTCTTTGAGTGGTAGACATTGGTTCGTGACCTTTGTTGATGATTATTCAAGAAGGTCTTGGGTCTACACTATGAAGCACAAGAGTGAGGTGTTGAGCATTTTCTTGGGTTGGAAGAAAATGGTTGAGAACCAGACTGGGAGAAAGATTAAGATTTTGAGATCGGATAATGGTGGTGAATACACATCCGACCCTTTCTTTAAAGTTTGCAAAGAGGAAGGGATTGTGAGACATTTTAGTGTCCGTGGAACTCCACAACAAAATGGAGTTGCAGAAAGATTGAATCGAACCTTGCTTGAGAAGGTTAGATGCATGTTGTCTCAGTCGGGTTTGAGCAAGTCGTTTTGGGCAGAGGCAGTTACTTATGCATGTCACATCATCAACCGATTACCCTCAGCTGCTGTTCAGGGTAAGACGCCAATGGAGGTATGGACTGGAAAACCTTCTAATGATTATAATTATATTCGTATTTTTGGTTCACCTGCTTATTTTCATGTAACTGAAAATAAACTTGATCCTAGAGCCAAAAAGGCTATCTTTCTTGGTTTTAGTAGTGGTGTTAAAGGTTACAGGTTATGGTGCCCGGAGATGAAGAAACTTGTAATCAGCAGAGATGTGACATTTGATGAAGAAAATATGTTCAGAGACTCTGAAAAGAATGTGAAAGATGTCCAACAGGTGGAGCTTGAGAAAGTTGCCTCTAGTACTTCAAATCCTATTTCCGCTGATGTCGAAGCCACTACAAGTGAAGAAGTGGGAGACCATGAGGATGTTGAAGAAGTTGAACTTGAAGATTCTATTCAAGTTGAAGAGCAAGTTTCACCTCAAGAGTCTATTGCTAAGAACAGAGGAAAGAGAAATATTACCAAGCCAGCTCGGTATAGTGACTATGTTGCTTTTGCTCTTCCTATTATCACTGATGAGATTCCATCCAATTTTGAGGAAGCCATTGACAGTGAGGAAAAAGAGAAGTGGTGCAATGCCATGGGTGATGAGATGAATTCTCTCTTGAAGAACAAGACTTGGGAGTTAGCTAAATTGCCTAAGGGTAAGAAAGCTATTGGTTGCAAATGGGTGTATGCCAAGAAGGAAGATGCTGATGAGAAAAGCAATGTGAGATTCAAAGCAAGATTAGTTGCTAAAGGGTATGCACAAAAGGAGGGCATTGACTACAACGAAATATTTTCTCCAGTTGTGAAGCACTCCTCAATTCGTATTATGTTAGCTCTTGTTGCACAATATGATCTTGAACTTGTGCAACTCGATGTGAAGACGGCTTTCCTACATGGTGATTTGAATGAAGAGATCTATATGTGTCAACCGGATGGGTATAAAGTGAAAGGGAAAGAGAATTTGTTTTGCAAGTTGAAGAAATCACTTTATGGCTTGAAGCAATCTCCAAGACAATGGTATTTGAGGTTTGATAAATTTATGAGAGGCCAAAATTATTCTAGAAGTCAATATGATCATTGTGTGTACTTCAAGAAGTTGCAAGATGGGTCTTTCATTTATTTGTTGATATATGTTGATGATATGTTGATTGCCTCAAAGAATGTTAAAGAGATTGAGAAATTGAAGAAGCAAATGAAGAATGAATTCGAGATGAAGGATCTTGGTGAAGCAAAGAAGATCCTTGGCATGGAGATCACTAGAGACAGAGAGAAGGGTTTGGTTTGTTTGAATCAAAGACAATACCTTGAGAAGTTGATTCGGAAGTTTGGAGTTCATGATTCAACTAAACCGGTTAGTACCCCTTTGGCTCCTCATTTTAAATTAAGTTCTCTACAGTGTCCTAAAACTGATAAAGAGAAGCTGCAAATGAAAGATATACCATATGCAAATTTGGTTGGTAGTTTGATGTATGCAATGGTATGCTCTAGACCGGATATTGCTCATGCAGTTGGCATGGTGAGTCGATATATGCATAATCCAGGTAAAGAGCATTGGCAAGCAGCTAAATGGATATTGAGATATCTCCATGGTACTCGAGACGTTGGTTTATGCTTTGAGAGAGATGACTCTGGTATTGGTCATTTTGCAGTTGGTTATGTTGATTCAGATTATGCAGGTGATCTGGATGGAAGGAAGTCTACTACAGGCTATGTGTTTACTATGGCTAAAGGGCCAGTTTGTTGGAGGTCCATTTTGCAGTCGTCTGTTGCTTTGTCTACTACAGAGGCTGAATATATGGCAGTTGCTGAAGCTATAAAGGAGGCCATTTGGATACATGGGCTGATTAGAGATTTGGGGGTTGATCAGAAGCAGGTGGAGGTGCATTGTGATAGTCAGAGTGCCATTTATTTGGCTAAGTATCAGGTTCATCATGCGAGGACCAAGCACATAGATGTGCGTTATCACTTTGTTCGTGAAGTTGTTGGTGAAGGAGAAATCATTCTCCAGAAGATTCCAACTAAAGACAACCCCGCTGATATGTTGACTAAGGTTGTTGGTGTAGCCAAGTTTGTTCATTGCTTGAACTTGGCTCACATTTTGCCTATATAAAGAAGGCGTTGAGCAGTAGGAGTTTTGGAGAATTGGCTCGGCATGAGTTGTTCTCTTGCTAGTGATTGGGAGTGATGTTGTGTGTTAATTGTGTTGTTTGGCTTATCATGGCGTTTTTCGGAACTTGGCCAAGGTGGAGATTGTTGAATAAGTGGCCAAGTGGCCATACTTTAGAATAAACAAATTCAAAGGTGGCAAACACCTTCCTTGTTTTGGGGAGGAAAAATGGGAAAAGTTTGGTTGCTTTTGAAAAAGGTTTTGTTCTCTTAAACACCCGAGGGTGTTGGTTCAAAGAGGAGAGCTATTTCATTTCGGTTTTGGGAGGAAACAATTGAGAAGAAAAAAGAAAGAGGGAGCTCATTTTTCTGCAGAGATAAGGAGAGTTGCAGAGAGCCCAAAAGGAAGAAGAAGCTGCTGCTTTATTGGTTAGTAATCATCCACCAAAGTAGTTGTTGTTGTAATAGCTTTGAGCTATATGTATAGAGAAGAAATTATTCTTTATATTTCTTCCTCTATTTGTTTCTTTGGTGTGAGAGAGCTATTGGGTGTATTGGGTTATTTGGGCTGTGAGATTGCCAACACTTTGTAAACTCCCATTTGGTTGATAGTGGATTATTGGGTGAGCTCCTACTGCTCCGAGGACGTACTCCAGTTACACTGACTGTTGAGGAACCTCGTTAAAATCTTGGTGTCTGTATATTTTTGTTCTTGCATTTTCATTTGATAAATTTCCTGTGGGTTAGCTTGAGTTGGTTCCGCTTGGTTTGGTGCTATCCTAGCACAACAGTTATTAACAGCCGTTAGCGGCGATTGTTGGTCGTTGGGAAAAGGTGAAATGTATTGCTGAGCTACCTCAACTCTCTTCAGAACACAAGGCAGCCAGCAACCACTGAAAGCCAATTGCCGTATCCACTCAAAATGTTGCAGAGTGCAGGAAGTTATGGATTTTCTGATTCTGAAAGCGAATTGAGAGTGCTGCAAATCGGAAATGATGTTACACGAGGATGTGTCTTCGGGGCTAAGGAAGCGAAGGACTACACATTTTGTTGTATAGTTCCGAAGTAGTAATTATGTAAAGGCTGGTAGTATTGCATTCGTTTATTATTTTTGATCATTATTGCAATAAGAAGCCCAAGCTGAAGAGAAATAAGAGTGACATGAATTAGGATTTGTTGTTGTAGGTTCTTCTTGGTTGTGTCTCCTTTTTTGTCCTCCATTTCAAATGAGCCCAAGAAGAAAGGACAAGAAATGGGAGTGTAAAGGAAAACTAGAACACGAAAGAACACGTTCTAGTTTGGTTTTGTTGTTTCTTTGTTTTAGTTTGTAGTTAGAAGTTGAAATCTGATAAGAATTGTGAGTGGAAAGGATAAGTGGCTCAAATTCACCTGTTATATTTCGTTGGAATTGTTTCATTGATTTCTCAATTTTTTTCCAAGAATTGCTTATATTTAGCTTTATACCTCGGTCGATTGGGGTTCTGCTACTTTGGTGTTGGAATGAAGCAAATAACATTTAATATTTTTCATACATCATGGTTTTTTTTTTTCTTTTTCTTTTCATTATCCTGTTTTTTAGTTCAACACTGCACTAAATACTTCACTAAATCAATCCAACTTAGTCTATTCTAAGCCAATCCAGCTTAGTCTCAGAAGTTAGTCCAGTTCGAGATAGTCCGGTGCAACAAACCCATCCAAAGTGAACAATTATATTCTATTTAAAAACAATTAATATTATTCTTTTTTCTTGTGATGCAAGCTTTTTATTTTTTATACTTACTAATATTATTGTTTATAATTTACACGACAGCAATTGTTAGGAGAGGGTTCTAATGACAGGTGTTGACATTCAAATGGTGTGCTGATTCATCAGAACCCAAGTATCAGAGAGATTTTTTAGTGTGATCGGTACATGGGATAGTACACCACGTGTTACTAAACAAATGGTGGGATATGTGTACTAAAAAATTAATAACTTAAAAAATAAAATTTCTCACCATTCCTATTAAAACATATGGTATACCACTTGTATTTCCGTCATAACTAAACATTTCTCTAAACATTGTTAGTGTGGTGACGAGTCAATACCAAGTATTGTCGTTTTTACTACAACATTTGCTTCTTTTTTTCTTTTGTTTTTAATTTTTAATCACACTTTTTGATTCATTTGAAATTCACATCTTCAATGTAACCCAAGAAACAGATATATCTTTTAGCCACAAAATGACACAAATCAAATAAGTGGTGTCAAAACTCGCCTAGTTACAGAGACGGAGAATTTTGGTACATATTAAAACTCTACATTGATTTGGAATCGGCCTAAAACATTTACAAGTGAGCAAATAAACAAGATTTCAGGCTTGTTTGAGATTTTTTGTTTAGGAAATATTTTTCCTATAAGTGTTTTTATTAGAAACACGTTGAAACTTTTATTGAAAACTCAAGTTTTTTTAAAAAAAAAAAAAAAAAAAAAAAAAAAGACTTGAAAGTAATTCATAAAGAAGCACATGTCAAATGCTTATCCATAAAGCATTTATATGACCTAGAAGAAACACTCATAAATTTTATGTCCAATACATACAAAAGTGCTTTTAGTATTTTTTAACCCTTTCAAGAATTGGTTAGGATCTGGAAATATCTATTTTTTGACATACATTTTTTAGGGCCCACTATATAATTTTTTTCAACAGTTCAAACTTTTTATCTTTTAAGTCTTCCATAAAAAATCATATCTACAAAAAATCACAAATATCTGAATCATATAACCATTAGATTAAATGGTAGTCATTCTAGTGTTTCTTTATGAAACTGTATTGTCCCGGCCCGGGGCGGATCACTTCCCGGGCCCGCTCCACCACCGTAGCACGATATTGTCCGCTTTGGGCTTACCATTCCCTCACGGTTTTGTTTTTGGGAACTCACGAACAACTTCTTAGTGGGTCACCCATCATGGGATTGCTTTAGCCCCCTTCTCGCTTAACTTCGGAGTTCCTACGGAATCCGAAGCCAGTGAACTCTCAAAAGGCCTCGTGCTAAGTAGAGTTGAGAATATGCATTTAAGGATCACTCCCCTGGGCGATGTGGGATGTCACAATCCACCCCCCTTAGGGGCCCAACGTCCTCGTCGGCACACACGCAACCAGGGGCGGAACACTTCCCAGGCCTGCTCCAATGGAACCCGAAGCTATTGAGCTCCCAAAAGGCCTCGTGCTAGGTAGGGATGAGAATATACATATAAGGATCACTCCCCTGGGCGATGTGGGATGTCACATGTATTCATCTATTTTTTTCACTATAAATGAATGTCTTAGTAATTTTGGTTTTGTCTAATTTTTTGTAAGTATGATCTATAAATAATAGCTTGAAATATAAACGGTTCATATCATTGAAAAAAGTTATGAAATGATCCCTAAAAAAGTGTGTAAAAAAGAGTGACGTGTGATCCAAACCCTTCAAAAATAGTCTCAAACACGCGGCTACATGTTATAAGTCCTATCCATGGTGTGAATGGACCATATGCTCCTAACCTTTGTTTTCGTATATCTCTGTATAATTTTACTACATATACACAAGTTTTTGAACTGTTATTAACACTTTAAAATAATCATGGTAAACTCGCACTGAGTGTATAACAAACTGATATTGCAATGCTGAATAATATTTTTGAGACAAACTTCTTTTCATCTTTTGTTTTGATGTGCCATTATATATGCACGTTGAGGTGTGATACTTTGACAAGCGTAAAATGGGACTAAATTTAAGGAGAAATTATTCAATGTGCCAAGAACAATTTTGATACACAAAATATCAAAATACAAATGCTTAAAATTTTCTTTTTTCAAATATCCAATCATTTTATTCTAACATTTGATATATCAAATCGTAATCCTACCATTCTCAAATTTAAGAGGGTCATAAAGAACTTGTTGGACCATATACAGTGGCTAGAGCTGGCACTCATCAAGTAGAATTTAAGATGGTGTCCCCAATTGTCCTCTTTTTCTTCCCCACCCCAGCGAATATCATATTTTCCTTCACATTTTTTTGCTTCTGCAGTTTTGCACTTCCACGCCACACACAAACAGGTATTTTAATTATAAGGGTTTCTCTATTTTAGCCCCTCCATGGGACCCCTTTTTTGTCTTTTCATGCATCCACATCATTCAAGATATTAACCCCACGGAGCCGTAGAGGCCATCTCAATAACTTAGTTTAGTCCTGCTTTGTTCTGGAATTACCAAGCTGCCCTCTTAGATTCCTTTGCTTTCAAATTTGTATTTGTTAATTAATTTAAAGCAGGAGCGGCCTCTACAGGTCTCCATCACCGTTCACCACCTTCGAGTGTCTGCCTCTTTCGGCAGGGCAACTTTTGGACCTGATTCAGTAATGGCTTCAGACCCACTGACCCACACCAATGTTTATCCTTGAAATTTTTACTTTCTTATATGCAATGCCAAATTTTAAATATAAGCAGTGTTATTTAAATTCTCATAACGATGTTGTAGCTGTTCATTTTTTTTTGTCAATCACAGTTTCACCTATATTGTTTAGTGTGATCAGATTATGGGTGTATAAGAAGAAGAAGAAAATTATGTACACGAGTACTTTGAGCTACAATAATTAGGCGATTGATCTATGCCTTGCTAATTAAGGTGCTAGATCCATATGTAGGAGAGGGACTACAGATTCATGAAGTTGAATGTGACACTTACGAAAGCATTATAAAGACACTTTGTCCTCCGTTTTAATAGCAACAAGGACTTGGCTTAACTAGCTAACCCTAACTAGCTAGGGCAAGAGATATATGCATGTTGCTAGTGTTATTCCAAGATCAGCTATAACCTGACCCAATTATGCAAACTTCCATGCTAGGCTAGTTCGAGCATGGTGTGACTTGAATGAGTTGAGGGGTTCCATGTGGATACCCTAACCAATTAAGTTAACTTCACCGAGGATGGCTAGTTAGTATGCATCATCACGTATCTAAATGGAGTTAATCTATTTATCTTAGCAGCAACAACAACAACAAAGTATTATTCCACTAAGTGGGGTTGTTTGTATAAATCTTAGAACACCAATGCGTTAGGTTTTGACCTAAGTCTTTCGTTCACTTCAAGTACTTCATGTTTTTTCTTAAAGTTGCTTAGCAACTAGAGAGAAATTTCAGTAGGTTTATCTAACCAGGACAACTCTCATACTGAATGAGACTAGCTGGCATGAGGATGAGTGTGATCGAGTTACAAAAGATCTCATGTATGAAAACTTGCCTAGGAATGACGTGATCGGATAACGCACTCAAGTTTTTCTCTTGTAGTAGAGGAAAAAAGTAAGATTGAAAGTTGTGAATTGATTTTTCTTTTCTTTTTTTGTTACTAATATTATGCACCTACCAAGCAATACTAAAGGTGACTAGGTCACACTTAAATAAGACTTGGACCACCGGTATGTGCTTATGCTTACATTAAATCTTTACCTCTTTTAGTGTTGAAACCCACGGCAGATTTGAGCAGATTCTGAAATTCTAGGAGTAGCATTTTGTGTAGAATAATTACTTGCTAGAGGCGGCCAATGATCTTGTTCTAGGAGTTCTATCCAGTTGCCCCTCTCTGGTGAATGGCTTCAATTAATATTTGATGGACTGCATAGCATAAAGCAATAGGATTTGTATTGATACATTCAGCTAGCTAGCTATATCAAATTACCCACCAAAAAACAAGGCATTATCTTTGTGGAAAGTGGGTTGATCATCCTATCCAAGACCTAACGTTTGAAATCTAGACTATGTCTTCAATTTATCGAAAAACATATTTCCAATCCTAGGTCTGTATGGATGAGAAAGTCTAAGGTGTTATTTGTATTAGAAATGGATATGTAAATTAGTTATGCATGTAGAACTTGAAAATTTCAGAAATGGAGCATCAATTTAAAATAATTTTAGAATTATTGGAACTCATCTTAAAGAAAACACAATTCTTAATCTTTAAGAATAAAATAATCAACTTTAAACAATTCAACCAAAGACATTTAATATTTTTAAAAAAAATGAAAATACTTGTGTCCACTTCGCGGTTGCGCGTGTTTTTACATCCCTTTGTGTACAACAGTTTAAATATTTCTCTTTACTTGTAAGTAAAATGTCTTTTAAGTTCGAATCTTTTAAATCTCTCACCATGTCATTAAATATATCGTTAGACAAAAAAATTAAAATCAAAACGTCTTTTAAGTTCGAATCTTTTAAATCTCTCACCATGTCATTAAATATATCGTTAGACAAAAAAATTAAAATTAGAATTGTTAAGTGGACACTACAACAAAATGTAAATTCTTATCGAAATCATTGATTTACGAGATAGAATTGGTGACCAATCAAGAAAAAAAAAAAGGGTCACCCCAAGTCACAAATACTTCACTTGTTAGTGAGAGGTTTTTTGTACACAGTCTTATTCTTACTTTACAAAAATGTTGTTTTTATGACTCGAATCCGTAATCAATATCTATTTAAATTAATTTTATAGAATGGATCTTTACATTGGTAACTAATAAAATATAAATAATCAAATTGAAGATTTAATTATCCATATGTAGCCACTTAGTACTACGGTATAATGATATTCTTCTTCACTTGTTAGTGAGAGGTTTTACGTTCAATTAATTCTCGCTAAAGTGAATTTGAACCACATTATTGTTAGCTCATTGTGAGGCTCAACCCACCTCTTCTCCTTTAATATAGAAAATATCGTTTATTAAAAAAAAAAAATATATATATATATATATATATATCCATATGTATGAGATAAGTGGATACTACACCAAAATGTAAATTCTTATCGAAGTCATTGATTTATGAGATTAATTAAATTTTTTTTTATAGAATAATCTTTATATAATCATTAAAAAATTATTTATTTAAGAAAATATTTGCTAAAAAGTTACCCTCACATTTTCAAAAGTAAAAGTCAAGAAGAAGAAGAAAATAAGTGAAGAACATTGAGGATCAATATTTTGAAATTTAAGTCACTTAGTATTACGGTCTAGTAATATTCTTTTTTACTTGTAAGTGAGAGGTTTTAGGTTCGATTCTTGCCAAAGACAAATTTGAACCACATTATTACTAACCTATTGTGAGGCTTAATCAACTCTCCATCCCTTTAGTGGAGATAATAACGTTTGTTAAAAATATTATACATATATATATATATTGTCACAAGATAGATTTTGTTAGATTAAATGTTATATTAGTTACCGATGGAATTTATCCATGCCGTTATGCAATAGATCAACTCTTTTCCATCATTGTGATGTAGGTTACTTGCAAAAATAAAAATAAAAACACATGTTTTGGAATTTAATAGGTTTGTTGATTAATGGAGGAGAACTATTCTCGTCATAAATGGGTCTACTACAAAGTCTGCAGGACATGGGGAATGCATATTACAAGACATTGACATACATTTCAAAGTTATATATAAAATTAGTGGAGCATAAAATTTCATGGAAAAGAAAGAAGGGTGTAAAGAAAAACAAATCATCTTGAAAACGAGGACTGATCCATTATTCTTGATAATATCTGCCAAGAGATCCTTCCTTTAAATTTTTAAGTTGAAGGACGATATAATAAAAGATAAACCATTAATAAACTTTCCTGATAGAGCAAACAATTCTCTTAGAAATTAATATAAAGCAAATTAAAGAACGTGGCATATTATATACTAGATTTTGAAGTCCGGAGCTAATGTATTCAGAAATCTGGACCGTTCAAGATTGAGAGATACAAATCTTTGGTTTGTGTGAAGTGGATCAATGAAATGCACTAATAAGTACATGTTTAGTATTTAAGTATAGATATCAACTACAAACTCATAGTTTTCTGATTTCACACGTGGTAATACACATAGTGAAAACTTAAGAAGTGGAATGATTCTCAGACTCATATTTAGTTAACATGATTTGAATTTATATTTCTTGTACTAAATAAACATGTCCAACTCGAATATACTGTAGGAGCACATCCGCTCTAATCAATATTTATGTGAATATTTACAAAGTGATGGAAGGTTAAGAGGGTAGTTTTGTCATGAGAAATGTACCACGCTATTACTCTCTGATAAAAAAATTATTTCTTTATCCCATTTATGTCGCTGACCTTTCTCATCCTCAATGCATATGCCCATTTCTTCCCTTTCTCTATTTAATTTCCTCCATCCATATCATCTTCTTTTTCTCTTGCAGAAGGTAAGTCTAGCCGTATAAACAAGAGCAGAACCTACTACTTTGCTTTGCGGGTTCAGAATATTCTGATGGGTCGATCACCGTGCTGTGACAAGGTGGGTTTGAAGAAAGGACCTTGGACTCCAGAAGAAGACCAGAAGCTCTTGGCTTACATTGAAGAACACGGCCATGGAAGTTGGCGTGCCCTCCCAACAAAAGCTGGTGAGACTTCCACTTGCATTTCCCCACATATTATACTATAAGACTGTACGTAATTACATAACATGTGTAATTTAAGTACTTAATTATTTGCTAATTTCACGGTTTAATTAACTAAATGTGTGTAGGTCTTCAGAGATGTGGAAAAAGCTGTAGGCTTAGATGGACTAACTATCTTCGACCTGATATTAAGAGGGGAAAGTTCAGTTTGCAAGAAGAACAAACCATAATTCAACTTCATGCCCTATTAGGGAACAGGTACAATTGTTTATATTGTCGCTCAATTTGTTGTCCCTGCAATTTGAACACTGTAACTCCCCTATCAGTGTAGCTAGACCAAATGGTCATAAGCAATTTTGTTGTTATCAACTGTCTTAGTCTGATTAGTTCTGGACCTCTGGTAGACATTGTTTCCAAATGTTAATTAGTGGTCTTATTTTTCATGGCTGTTAATCCTTTCTCTCAAATATGTTCTTATTTTTCTTTACCTTGACAATGTAGAAGCTAGAATTTGTTAAGAAGTCGACATTCTTTGTAATCAAGTTCCATCACTGTTCTACATTTGTTTAAATTTTTCGACGTTTTGAATGTGAAAGCCTTGATCTCGCAATTACTTTCAACCACTCAACTCCGACCTGTCACTTATTCACAATTTTGACTTGTGCAACCATTTTCCATAACATGATAATTCACTGTTGTTCTAAATTCTAAGTCATGAATCTCCTGACTGCGAGTTAATTATTTATGGGTCACAGTCTTTAAATGAAAATGGTCCTCTTCAAATTTTCTTATCATGCAAACTCCTAATCATTTCTGATTTTTTAAAATTCAACTGATCAAAGAAGAATCAACGAATAAAGTAAATAGAATGTTAAATTGCCCATTAAATCAATTTTTTATATTATATTGCTTACAACAGATAAATGAAATAAAAATACTTATAAGATCAATGTAGTTTATGTTGTTTTTTATAGTATTTTGGTGCTAATATTTGTCTTTGATGATCAGGTGGTCGGCCATAGCAACTCACTTGCCAAAGAGAACAGACAATGAGATAAAAAACTACTGGAATACGCATCTTAAGAAGAGGCTAGCCAAAATGGGCATCGACCCCGTCACGCACAAGCCAAAGAACGACGCCCTACTCTCTAGCGCCTACGGTCACTCCAAGAACGTCTCCAACCTCAGCCACATGGCTCAGTGGGAAAGCGCCCGGCTCGAAGCCGAGGCTCGCCTCGTCAGAGAATCAAAGCTCCGCTCCCACAACTCCTCATTACTCCATCAGCTCACCACCACAAACCCCAATACCTATGTTCTGGTGAATTCTTCGTCTTCGTGTTCGACTTCAGCTCAACTTCAGATTAAGTGGCCGTCATCAAACCCTTCTAATAATAATATTGATCTCGAGTCTTCGACATCTACGCTCAATTACAATTCCGATCAGACTAACGTTAATAACGCATCGTCCTCCACAGTAGGGTCCGCGATTATGCAGCCGGCGATGATCGAATTTGTTGGGTGTTCAGGTTCTTCTGAGACCAAGGAAGAATGTGGGGATAAAGAAGAAGATTGGAAGTCCCATTTGTCTTTCACTTCATTAGGGTTAGTTCATGATCATCAGACCATCACAATGTCCATGGACGCTGGAGGGGCATGGACTACTGCTACTGATCATCAAGTTGGCAATGTGGTTGCTGACATGGCAGCTGCTGATCAAGAAGGGTTCACTAATCTCTTGCTTAACAACTCTGATGAGGTGCACAGTTTGCCAGACGGGGATCACGGCGGGGATTCTGATAACGGTGGTGGAAGCGGCAGCGGTAGCGGTACTGACTACAACGAAGATCATAAGCATTACTGGAATAGTATTCTCAATTTGGTGAACTCTTCTCCCTCAGAATCTCCACTGTTTTGATGATGAACTCTGTAGCCACTGCCATGTCCTCTATGTGATCATTTCGGATTAATTGGTGTTCTGATTGGGAATTAAATCAAAGTGTGCAACAAATTTAGCTCCTCTCATGATCAAATTACCAAAAGCAAATAATTTGCTTAATTTCTGTTCATGAATTCATGCTATTGCCGAAGCAGTTTTTGGTTGCTTATGCAATTTTCATAGGATCGGTACCAGAAAAATGTAATAAAATATGCAATTTTCAACTTGTTAGAGAGTCGTTCATCTAGGTGCAAACTATGTATTAGTCTCGTATAGTTTTCTTCAATATATTCACCATTCTTCATCTGTACTTTGATTTTTTTATGGTTATGAGTGAATGTATCCGTTAACCCAGAATTTCTTTGGATTTTTTCCCTTTATATTATTGTCTATTATAAACTAGAAAATAGAAGATTCATTCGGACGTGAATGCAAATAGCCAAAGAAATTATTGTCTAATATAAACTAGAAAATACAAGATTCATTCGGACATGAATGCAAATAGCCGAAGAAATTACACTCTGCTCTAGTAAACTTGATTATGCCAAGGTCTTGTTTATTTGAAATTGGATTTTCTGTTTGGTTAGTTTTATGCTATTTAAAACTACACAGGACATTTATATGGACATGTCCAATACAAGATATTTTTATGACCGACTTTACTGATGGTTGGTGCTATGTCAATTTGTTCTTTTGAGGTAGAATTAAAAGAGGTTTTAATTTCTGAGTCCTTTTTTTCCACTTTCCTGTCTCTCTATGCTTTAGTTGTATTGCAAATAGCAGGAAACACAAATCATAAACGAAATGAAGGCTAATGCCAAGTGGGGTAAATTATAGAGATAAAAGAAGTTGACCAAGAAGAAAAAATCCTACATTCTTGTCAATTTCCCAAGTCTAGTACTCTTCCTCTTCCCATCTAACATGGCGGTGGCATTAAAAACTTAATGCTTTTGTGACGGCCACTATACATTAATATTGTTCTACGTGAAAAAGTTTGGAAGTATTTTTAACATAAACGAAAGCGTTTTTAATGAAAGTGTTTTTAGAACCAATCCTTAGTAAATGTAAATAAATCTTGAAAAAACACTTGAAGTGCTTCCTATAAGAATCATATCCAATTAAATTTCACCAAATACATACGCATTCAGACATTTTAAAAACACTTCCAAATAAGCCCTATTATGCATGCATATGGCTGTTTAATTAATTTACTAGTAGTCCCTCACGTTCATGTTTTGTGTAACTTGTTTAAGGTCTACATAACTTCTGTTTGCAGTTGCTTATTCTCGTAACCTTTTTCGGCTTCTTAGTTTAGGTTTTCATAAACGTAATTTTGGTTTTTTAAGTTGTATATTGTTTTGTTTGTTAAAAGGGTATTGGTTTTATGTTACGCATGACTAGTTGTAAGGGTTTTTTTTTTTTGTTTTTTTATTCTAATCAGGGACGGTGGCCCTCAATGCCTTCGGGACACTGCATCTCGCATCATTTCACTCAGAAGAACTAATATTGCATAATTCTCTATTTTATTTGAAAGAAAGATTCTACTCATTTTCATTTTAATTACTTTCTTTTTCTATTCTCTGTTTTTTCTGGTCGACCCTTTTTCTATTTTCTATATATGAAACCATTTGGTGTGTTCAACTTGGTAGCTTTCTTAATGTCTATAGTGATAATTTCCTTTTCAGTAGTACTAGTACAGTACTTTGCTGAAGGCTATATCGAAAAATAGTCTGGTGTAGTATGGTAATTAAGCTGTAGATATGATATTATTGTCAACTATGACCCAGATCAATTGATGTAGAATGTGATGTAAGTTGGTGGTATTTGATTTTGTTGTTCTTATGTACGCTTAAATGAAAAATAACTTCCATTAATTTTCATGCATAATTATATAATTACAATATTTAGGCATTGTTGTAAGTATCTTTTCAAGGGCTAATTTATCTTCCACTTTAACATAAACCTCTATATTACTCATCAAATGATAGCATTTGACGTTAAACAAAATATGAAATTCGTTGGCACTTCGAAAAGTCATTTTATTCAACTAACTTAATGATCAAAGCTGTGTAATATATATATATATATATATATATATATATATATATATAGCTATATATATTATGAACTTAAAATGAACAATGTAGGACTAGACTAACTAGTGTTTGTCACTTTAATAAGTATTGAGAAATTGGTTAAAATAATAATGTAATCTCAATTGTAGAGTTGATCAAAATCAAATATATATCAAAAAATATTGAAGACATAAAGATTAATAGATCGAAATATGGTCCATATTTTGGGTTGGGTTTAATATTTGGTCTGCAAGCTAAAAAATCTGAGAAAATAAACTGGACATATTGGCTAATCAAATGGATGATTGATTGATACAACTTCAACGTGTCCAGTTCTGAACACAGAAATTTTATGCTATAGTTGGTCACACAAATACTCATTGCTAGCAATAACAATGCATATTGCTAATTGCGTTCAAAGTGACCCAGTGAATAAAGACCAGAACCAGAATGTATATGGAGAAAAAGCTAGGATTTACTTCATTTAACAGCCAATTTATCTTTCAAGTGCATTTTCACCAACATAGGAGAGAACTCAGACCATGCATTTAACATTGGACATGACAGACAATATATGCAAAATCCTTTTCCTTTACACCCCATAATTTAACCCCCCCTAAATAGTTCTCTTTTCTCTGTGTTGTCGGTCCCCCCACCCAGTTGTGCCGACGACCTCTCTAAAGTTGTGGAATACATGCTAACAGTCTTGGTGGTGTGAGAAAACTAATCCAATTGCCAATTATACCACCTTCAAACCTCCACCACCCAGTCGTGCCAACGACCTCTCTAAACTTGTGGAATTCATTCCAACAGTCTTGGTTTTGTGAGAAAATTAAGAAAAAGAAGAAATGGGTACGTATATATGTTGTATTTATTGATAACATTATAAATGACCAGAACGAGTTCGGTTATATGTCAGAGACGACGTATGGAGGGTGGAGCAACGGTGATTTTTAGCCACATATGTCAGAGACGACGTATCCTCCAACGTTCAATATATATATATATATATATCAGCATCCTTCTTCTCTCTTTTTTTTCAGATTTTTTGGACATGAACATTTATTTCAGTGTATAATAATAATAATAATAATAATAATAATAATAATAATAATGCAACTTCATCCTCCCAATTTAATCGCCTCGACTGCGACCAACCTTGCGTATTCAATGAGCTCCTGTCGCATTTTTTCAGCGTGTGGTTTGCATCAACTCGTATAAACTGGAAAATGAATTATTTAGTTTCACTCAGTTATGCAACACTTCACCACTGCAGCTCTATCACTTTGTACTGCTCTTTCTGCTTCCAAACTCCACACCAGTGCAATGTAATAAATGAAATGAATAAGGATCTTTACGATGAATGCCTTACTTCATCTGTTTAAGTTCAAATTCGAGTTAAATGAAATCGACTTCTATTTTCGACCGGTGCTAGCATCACTCGTTAAGACTCCCGTCTTTGAGGTATGTGGATATCATAATGCATCAACAGCTACACACGAGTATTTATAATTCTCTTTGAAACCTAGCTCTACACTAAAATGTGTGTCGCAATGCTCTCTAGCATACCTATAGGGTTTCTTTTGGGGTCTAGTATTGAACTGAATTGCATAATTCACTAGATTTATTATATGTTAATTTTTAAATTTTGTCCAAATTGAAATTGATATCTGATTTTGAGCGGAGGCTAGTTGTGAACACATTTTAGATCGTTGAGGCATGTGTGTATTAGATTGCATTAATGGTGCACAATTAGTTTAGCGTGTTTACGAACGATATTATAAGCTTTTGTACTATTGATGTATGTGAGATTCTAACAGTCCACTGTTACACACTCATATATAGATGACTGATGCTAGCATATACAATTATGTGTGAGCTGAGACTTATCTTTGCACTAAAATGTGTGTCATAATGCCCTAAACCCTACACGTAGTGTGAATTTGAAATATCATCCTCCCTTGCATCAAATTTGAGTGGGAACTTTGATAAATGATGAAGGGTCCACAGTGTAAGGTACTGAAAAGTCACTGCACTTGAATATAAAGTGGGTTGCAGATAAAAATAAATATGTTACAAGAATGGAGTGGCACCAATTATTATTCTACTCATCAAAAGCATTGAGATCATCATCATACATACATACTATAGAATACATCTTGCAAATCATTTCTCAAGCATATTTGGTGTCTCACAAGGAAAAGTCATAGATTTCTGTGGCCATGATCGAATTTGCGGTTTTGAAGTTTGGTAAAATGATAAGAGGGTCCATATCTTTAAATGAGTTCCCCAATCAAGAAGGATGCAATGACCTTACATATGTCTAAACTTCAAAGACTTACTCAACCATCTATTCAACTTTGCAGCCAGACTTTCTCGGCTCTTTTTCTCATCTTGTAATGCTTTACGAGCTACTGCTTTGATTGATGCAAATGATACTTTGGATGTTTAGGATAATGTTTTTTATTAGGTCAATTATGTTAAAAATAAATCAGATTAGAAATCATTTAAATGTTTAATTAATGTGTAAAAATTTCATAACTAAAGAACATGGTTGGTCTATTTATTTGATTCCTTTTAAATGACTAAAAAAATTCATATTTGATTTAGGGCATGGCCAATCTTTACGGGGGTGACCTAGAAAATTGATTGTTGTGATCATTGTACAACAGTGCAGGATATGAGAATGAGAGCCTAGGAGGTAGAATGAGAATGCATAAGTACTATGAATACTAGTCCCAGGGGTACATATCATTTTCGGGGTGTGATATCGGCACACCCATTTTTACTTCTCATACACTCTTCTAATTTTCGACTGTCAAATCGAATAAATTGAAAAAGATTAAAGAACAAAATTTAACAAAAGGTGTGTGAAAAGTAAAAATGAGTATGTGGATAGCACACCCCATCATTTTCTAAGTACTCTTCTTCTGTCAAGGCTCATCTCAGTTTTCTAAATACTCTTCTTCTGTCAATACCCATCGGTAAGATGGGAGACAAAAGTTGCAGGAATGCAGCGATGAAGTAGTGAAGTGATGAAGCAATACAGGGGTTTAGGGTAATGCCGCAAAGGGTTGCCCAACAGCCCAAACTTTCCAGCCAGTGCCAGTATTGCATTCCTTGCAAAATTAAAACTACCAAAGAAGAGAAAGAAAATACAAAGCTAGAGAGGGAGAGACGATATTGACAAGTTTAAGATAAAACAATTCCGTTTCTTATTCATCACAAACAATCGAGTCCAACAACGTAGCTGCAAGTAATAGCTTAATTCTAAATACACAGGGTAAGAACTGTAATAAGTGACACTGCAGCTATCCACATCTCAAGCACACTTCCTGTCAACGATTTGGTTTCTTCACAATGAGAATGAGGTGATCAGATTCCCGAATTCAGCGCCCTACAGTCTTCGTAAGAAACCTGCGTAGACAAACTGATATTAATAACAAGAAACAAGATCAGATGCATGCACTGCAGAAACCTTATAAACAAAAGCTTCTTGGGAACAAAATCTGGGTCAGAGTTGAAAACTCAGTTTTGTAGATTAACTTATTTAACTTTCGGGGAGGATTCATTGTTTTCATTCCAAACTATAAGTTCCACATTCAAACAACAAAATGGGACTATGATCGTCTCTTTTCCTTCATCTTAACCTATTCTCAACGTGATTGCAGAGCCTAACTAAGCACAAATATTACTTAAGCATGTGAAGGCATTACTGGCAACAGAAACATTAAAAGTTTAAGCAGCAAAGCGGATCCCAAAAGTCTATCTTTGCTCATTCAAATTAGGCAACCAAAAATTCTGATAGTCATGGTGCCTAGGTAATAGAGCAACAATCAAACATAACGCAAGTTGGCACCATTGAGAAACTACTACAAAATACCAGCTACTGAGTACTAACTTAGATTGCGAGTGGCAACTAAATCGAAACATGAACATTTCTAGTGTTCTAGTGAGCTTAACGGATTTCATAACTCAGAATTATCAATGTGTGGGCATTTATGGCAGCAGAAACATTACACGCTTAAGCTGCAAAGTGAATCCCAAAGTCTATTTTTGCACCTGAGACTAGGCAACCAATAATTTGATGGTCATGGAGCCTTGCTCTAGTGCAATATCAAAACTAATGCTAGTTCACAAGACTGACACGACGAACTACAAACCGCTGACTTAGATTGCTAGTGGCAACTACATCTAGGCCATTGCTCTATGACCGAGCTCCGAGCGTGCGATCTTCTTCTCTAGTAAAGGGATTGAATATTCATTCATAAACAAGATTTATTGAACAATGTATGGGTTTTTACTGGCAGCAGAACACTCGAAATTTAAGCTGCAAAGCGGCTCCCAACGTCGATTTTTGCACATTGAAATTAGGCACCCAATAATTCCATATGGTAATGGAGCCTAGGTAATAGTGCAGCAATCAAACCTAATAACAATTTACAATTGAGTTAAACTGGATTGGGGAACCAACAGAAACAACAGTCCAGTAGCAATTCCCCAAAAACCAACCAAATCAACTTTCAATTTTCTGATCCATAAATTGAAAATCTTCTTTAAAAGTTAAAACTACAGCAGCATTCATTCATTTGATTGACATTTGAACCACAAATTAGGGCTAGACATGCAATATGATTAAGAATTTTGGAATTTTTGCTTCAAATTAAAATTTTGGGGCCACAAACAAATTCAAACCAAACAATAATTCTGTAAATTCAACAAAGATTGAAACTTTATAGATTGATAATACGATACCTTTGCAATCTGAATTTGGGAAGTAGTCCCAAACCCTAATTTGAGCCGCCAACAGAGCAGAGGACTGAGAGGGGAGAGGACCGTTGGGTTATTTATACAGGTTTCTGAAATTAGGGCGTTGGCTGGAAAAGCCGCTTTATCCAACGGCTGGAGGTAGAAGCCGCGTAATCGTACGGTTAGTATTGAATTTCGTCGAGGGCCAACAGTTAATGGTGGGCTCTCTTATGTTATTGGATTTCTTGCTCATGCTAATTCAGTAGAGAATTGGGCCTTTTGCTAAGTGGGTAACTCATGGTTTTGGGCTAAGAAATGGGCTTTAATTTGAATCGGTAATGTAGCCCATTTTGACTTGAGGAGATAAGTTTCTGTCATGAACTCACGGTTGTGCCTCTCTCGACTTTTCTCTATCTCTTCACGTAATTTTACATTTCTTTGTTCATGTCAGGAAATAACTTCTATGTTGCGAGTGCAATGCACTCTCTTGAGTTTTCTCGGTCTTTATCTTCATTCTCCAAAAATATTTTTCTTCTCACCTGACCGATTATTCGAGGGCTTCATCAATCTTAACAGTCTTAGCTCAAGCAGCATGATATTTGAGGGTTAAGGAGGGCGATTTTCTTTGTTGCCTACAAGCCCTGAGTGTCGTTGCACAATGATCTTTGTATTCGATCGATTCAACGCATCAAAACTGGTGAGCGATAGCCATTAGGTTTGATCCAACAACTTAGAAAATGTTGACACTCAATGCTTGTAGATACCAGAGAAAAATTGTAAGAACAGTAGAGATTTTAATCTACGAAAATAAAAATTCAAACTTAAGTACAAAAGAGTAAGTACACTCTTAAATGACTAATCTTGTCTGCATCTGCTCCACCATTATAATAATTGATTTGCTTAATTAATTATATATATATTAAATGAGCATGTAGACGATAATGCATGCATGCAGCATGCAGACATATATTATTGTGAATTTTAAGGCATCATTTTGGTCATATTTTCATTTTTTTTAATATTCATATCTAATAATTGCTCTCTTCTACTAATTTAGTACGTGGAAACTGTGAGACCTTCCAACAAAAATAATAAGCTCTATATGGTCTATCTATGTAAGAGACAAACCGAACCACGAATGAGGATTCTCTCTTGATCCTCTTTGTGAGGATCTCGAACATCTTTAAATCGTGTCCGTTTATCGTATATCGTGCAATTAGTTTTTATCAGATACTATTCATATTTAATTTTAAACAAAAGTATTTAAAATAATTTATAACACATGATGTACGATGAACAGACACGATTTGAGAATCCACATGATCCTTACAAAGAGGATCCGGAGAAGATCATCATTCCCGAACCACCATGGGGTGATATGGTAGTTAGAGATGAATTTCAAACTCGTATTTCACACGGTATGTTCTGGGTTAGATTTCTAGCATTGTGTGAATTGCTCAATGATAGTTATGAAATGCCGAAATGCCTCTATGAGTCTTCACAACTCTCCAAAAAGGCAGATTGTCATGAAAACAACCACGAGTTGATCCCTTTTTAGAAAGAAAAAAAATAAGAGACAAACCGACCATCCAAAGTTGGCTACAAGATAAGATTCCTTTGTCTACCCATATGAGTGTACTTCAGTTGCAAAAATGGTTTAAGCAAGGTTTTAGGCTCGTAGCTTCAAAGATCAAGAACGTTTATCTTTGCACTCGAGTTTCATGTTGAACCTTCTTTTCTTTTTATTAAGTGTTGGTGTAAAAATAGAAAAAGTAAAAAGATAAACTATGTACGGTTCTATTTCTCTAACGATCAGATATATTCTTTACAAAAATACAACATAGTAGATGCAAATATATTTTGACAATAATTTGTTGTCACAACCGTACCTTATTGATTTCATTTTCTTTAGGAGTAAGTTTAAATTAGGTCCCAAGTTCTTCTTGTCAATAGCACAAACAATAGAAGGGATAATATAGAATACAATAACAACAAAGTCTTATTCTATTAATTAAGGTCAGCTATATAAATCTTAGAACGCTGTTGCGCTCGGTTTTGCGTTAAGTCTTCCGTTAGCTTCAAATACACTATATTTTTTCTTAAAGTCTCTTTACAAGTATTTGGTATGGTTTGGGGTTGAGGTGATTTTAAAAAAAGCTGGGGGCATTTTTGTGTTTGGCAAACTTCCAATTTCAACTTTTTTCACAGTTTTGAGTGAAAAAAAAGCTAAAAAACAAAAGTAGCAAAAGGCAGCTTTGAAAAACTATCTTTTCAGCTTCTGCGCAAACCTCTAAAACACAGGTGAACAGTAACCCTTTAATGAAAGTTTCTGGCAATCCTACCCTCCTTCATCTCTATCACCCCCTTTTTACTCCTCCTAGCTTCATCCCTACCAAAGATCTTTGAAGATTTGTGTCGTCCCCACTGTGAATCTACCTCGTCCCTCCTCGTGAAAATCTGAATCGTCACCACCAGAGACACACAAGGGTCGCCAAGAGGAGAGCCTTAGACTGCTACCATCACAAATTAACCAAAGTTGTTATACTCAAATGTGCTTGAAACTAAATCAGAATTAGCAGAGGAAGATTGCGTGTTATGAGAAACCACGAATTCGCAGAGGAAGATTGTGGTGGGGAGGTCTTTCCTACAACCTTGCGGCGAGTGAAAGAGGAGTGGAATCCGGTTTCTGGGTTGCAGGGAGCAGAGTGAGGGAGGACTGGAATCGAGTTTTTGGGTTTTCTTCTTCTTGATCTTCCTTGGGGTCCCATGGATAAGCTTGGTTTTGGGGAACGAAGAAAAGAATATGATAGAGAAGCAGCAGAGGAAACGAAGAGGGAAAGGAAGACACGGGGATAAGGGAAAGTGCAGAGAGAAAGAGCTGAGACTTTTCAAGATAGTTCTGCAATGTAGAGGGAAAGAAAGACACGGAGATAAGGGAAATGGGGTGTAGGCCCCACGACCACACAAAATCCTCACATAAAAATAGTAATATTAAATAAAATATCATAATAATAATAATATAGTATTATACTCTTTTTTGTCATTTCATATAGTCAGAGTTATTTTACATAAAAGTTTACCAAACATTATCATACTACTTTTTTTTTTTCTTTTCCAAAAGCACTTTTACAAAAAAGTTTACCAAACACTCTACTGCTTTATTTCACAGCTGCTTATTCTCACAGCACAGCAGAAGTAATTTTTTTTCAAAGCACAACAATACCAAACCAAGCCTTCCTCTACCTCTTTTGCAGTGAATCTCTGTCTCATAATTGTATTTTCTAACCAAAACATGTATAGAATATATGTGACCAAAAAAACTAGTCACACACAGAATACGTGTTTGTGTGGCTCTTACTGTTGCTCTCCACTACCTTTTGTGTGGTTTTTTCTTGTTTGGATTGTTTCTAGCCCCATTTGCTACCCAGCATGTTTAGGGTGTAAAGTGTTAAAGTTGAACGAACACCAGGTAGGATTTGATAACATCTTTCTATTAGGATCGATAGACACCCATGTGACCAGGCGGCTCTCAAGTTTCACCATTGATATAGAAGAGTTCGTATGTACATGAACGATTGAGAGTTGCACACAAGTATATGAATGATTGCGCTGCTGATAAAATTAATTATATACAAAAGTAAATACTCTTAATAACTTCAACTATAATGTAAAAATATCACAAATTTTCTTTCATAAAATGAAATAATGTAGCACATCGAACAATGTAAAATATATCTTTAAAAAAAAAAAAAGTAGATTCGAACTCAGTGATTAAAAAGTTTTATTTATACATGGATGGTTGGTAGAGATACGTGTTGCTAGTCGGATTCCACGTCGGCATCAACCCAACTGGACCAAGTCGGTAAATAAAACCAAAAAATTCTCCCAGAAAAGAAAAGGCGCGTATTAAAGCGGTCAACACATTACTCACTCTCCTCCATTTCTTCGCAACCTCGTTTCCTGGCAAATCCCAAATCCTCCCAGAAGCTCGATCCATCACTCACTCATGGCCGTCTGCACGTATCCTCCTAGGGTTTTCGCTTCCTCCCAACCCGGCGCCCGCCCCAGGCTTTCGGGTCGGGTCGACCCCACAGCGCCGGTTTACCGCCTCTCCTCTCCCATCCTCAGATTTCCCCCCAACTTCGTCCGCCAGCTCAGCACCAAGGCCCGGAGGAACTGCAGCAACATCGGCGTCGCGCAGATCGTCGCCGCCTCTTGGTCGAACAACACCCCCAACTCTGGCGTGCCGGCGGCGCCGTCGGCTACTGCCGTCGATGCCGCCGCCACTTCCGCCATTCCCGTCGATCCGGCCCAGATTTCGGGCGGTGACGAGGTGGCGGTGTTTGGAAATGGTGTACAGTTAGGGGAGGCCTTGCCTGATTTGAAGGAGGCCTCGTTCTTGAGCTCCGATGGGAGCCTCGCGATTCATGCTGGTAACTTAATTACAATTTGTGGGTTTTTTTTTAATTATAATTTGCTTGGACTATTGGCTTATTGTTCCAATTAAGAAGCTCATATCTTGATAATTATGTGGTGATTAGCGTGTGAGTAAAAATTGGGGTTTTTTATGTTTTGGTTTTGTGAAGGTGAAAGATTGGGACGCGGCATAGTAACTGATGCAATTACAACCCCAGTGGTTAATACTTCTGCCTACTTCTTTAAGAAAACGGCTGACCTCATTGATTTCAAGGTATGCAATCATGCATTTCATATATATACGCATATATACATATACACACACATATATTATATCTAAGTTTTAACTTTTTTACGATTTTGTGCATATTTTGGGTGTAACCTTTTTTGTAATAGCTGCAAAAGTTTGAAACTTTAAGAGATAAGACCAAAAAGAATTTTGTTTTATGTATTGGGTTGCTGGTGTGGTGATTGATGTTCTGTGATGGTTTTGACTTATTGTCCTTTTACCATGTTGCAGGAGAAACGCGCAACAAGCTTTGAATACGGGCGGTATGGAAATCCAACGACAGTGGTTGTCGAGGAGAAGATCAGGTTTGCATTTTCTTTCATTCTCTTTTGTATTTAAAGCCTGCCCTTTTGTGTTGGAATCTATACGTTGAATGCTTATTGAGGCCATGTTGTTGTGGTGATGATACAGTGCACTTGAGGGAGCGGAATCGACAATGATATTGGCATCTGGAATGTGTGCTAGCACTGTCATGTTGATGGCATTGGTTCCAGCTGGTGGGCATATTGTGACCACCACGGACTGCTATAGGAAGACTAGAATTTTCATTGAGACCATTCTTCCAAAAATGGGGATCACGGTAAATTATCCTGTTCTCATTTTTTTGGAATGATTTGTTATTCGAAATCTATAGTAACAGGATATAGGTGTTACTTTTCAAATTTCAGGTGAGGCTTTGATAGTGTTATACTTATATTTATCACTCTCTATGCAGGCCACAATCATTGATCCTGCTGACGTGGGAGCCCTGGAAACTGCATTGGAAGAGCACAAAGTCAGTAAGAAAAAAGTCTTTAGCTTGCTTTTTTTAAGTTCACTATAACTCAACAAATAACTGACCCTGATTGTTTGTGGAATTTACTTTGGTGCAGGTGTCTCTTTTCTTCACAGAGTCTCCTACTAATCCATTCCTCAGATGTGTTGACATTAAGCTGGTTTCAGAGCTTTGCCACAAAAAAGGGACGTTGGTCTGTATAGATGGCACTTTTGCCACACCACTCAACCAGAAAGCCCTTGCCCTTGGGGCAGATCTTGTTGTGCATTCTGCAACGAAATATATCGGTGGCCACAATGATGTAAGTCAGCACATGTTGAACCTAATCATATGAAGGAGTGTGAATACTCAGGTTGTCAATTATTGTAAATACTAAGCAAGTATCAATATCTTATTTCAGGTCCTTGCTGGTTGCATTAGTGGTTCTATGAAATTGGTTTCAGAAATTCGTATTTTGCATCACATTTTGGGTGGTGCTCTCAACCCGGTGAGTCATGTTTGTGGGTTATATATGTTTCTTGTCTCTTATTATTGTTGACTGTCATTTTGAGTAGATTGGTGATGTTAATTTGTAAACCCATGAAGAATGTAGAACAAATGATTCCAAGCCCACTTATTACTTCTAATGATTTAAGTCTGACATGAATTTTAAGCTTACATGATAATAATATTTGTTTTTTTTCTTAATCAATAGAATGCTGCATACCTGATCATTCGAGGCATGAAGACCTTGCATCTTCGTGTACAGCAACAGAATTCAACAGCATTGAGGATGGCCAAAATTTTAGAGGCGCATCCTAAGGTATGCGTTTTGTAAGCTTAAGTAGCATTAAATAATGGGAGGCTAACTAATTAGGCCACTGGTGTGTGATTATTGTTGGAAAGATTATAGTACAAAATTTTATGTTGGCATTCACCACTTTCTATTTGAAAACTGATGTTATTGAAAATGTTATTGGCAGGTGGCGCATGTCTATTATCCTGGCTTGCCTAGTCATCCTGAACATCAGCTTGCCAAGAGGCAGATGACTGGTTTCGGTGGTGTTGTCAGTTTTGAGGTGACCATTCTCGGCGCTGTCCCTTGTTGGTTTGCTGTTATTATGTACATTTGGTTACTAATATTCCTTGATTATGCAGATTGATGGAGACTTGACGAGAACCATTAATTTCGTGGATGCACTGAAAATCCCATATATTGCCCCATCCTTTGGTGGCTGTGAGAGCATTGTGGATCAGCCAGCCATAATGTCTTACTGGTATTCCCTCTAATCCTTTATCTTCTAATTCCTTATCTTATGGTGGCTGAATAAATTTGACGTTGTTATGCTATGTGGTTGAGTCTGATAAATTGGTTAGATCTGTGATCTTGACATATCACCATATCGAGTCAATCCAGGTAATGTGTGTAGATCCCTAGTTTCGGGGTTTTAGTCGGAAAGTCAATTTCGTAACCAAATATCAGGTGCTGCATGGAAGTGCATTAATTGGTTAAAAATATGTTTCTGGTAAAAGAAAAATTGTTATTACCAAAAAAAAATTGTTACTATGGAAACATGATGTAGCCTGGATAGATGTCTACATGTTGTATTCGTGTAGCAACATTTAAAGCATGTTATGCGAAGCTTAACCAACTAACGTAGCCGAAATTATTTAAGTTGAACTGTTGAAGTTTACGGTAATGGATGTTTAGTTGAGCACTGTTTGGTCCTTTATGCATCGATATTGCTTGATTAATGTAGGCGGGCTGTAGCCACGGCTAAAAGCCAATGATTTCTTCTGATTGCGGTGTTTTGATGCTCTTGAAACAGGGATCTCAGCCAGTCAGATAGGATCAAGTACGGGATCAAGGATAACTTGGTCCGTTTCAGCTTCGGAGTCGAAGACTTTGAAGATCTCAAGGCTGACATACTGCAGGCCCTGGAGACCATATAGAGCGTGGCCCGCCTAATAGTAATATGCGGTTTTCTGTTTTATTTCTCTTTTCCATTGTCGTTGGTGCTTGAATTGATTTTGATCACCAAATGCTCTGTTCGGATCCAGTCGTTGGGTCGTTGTCGACTCCATCCGGACCCTAAGCTTTGTCTGGTTTTCTTTTGCAACTATCTTTTCCCAATACCTTATCATTCCAATATGACTGCTAGCTTTGTTTTTTCGTGTTTGGATGATTTGAAGTTGAATGACAATTTTAGAATTGTTCGAAATGTTTTTCGACGATTGTGAAGTTATAAACCATGGTTGATTTTGTATTGTGACCCTAGCGACACGAGTAAACAAGATATACGCAAGAGTCAAGGATGGCACTTATTTTAGGGCGCATAATGTTGGGCGGTCACACCACGTGTAAAAATTGAGTGTAGCGAAGATAAGAATGTTTCGTTGGATGTGTGGGCACATGTTAAGAGGGAGGATATCTAAGGGAAAGTAAAAGTGTCAGCAATTGAAGATAAGATGAGAGAAAAACGATTAAGATGGTTGGGAGATGGAGAATTGTGGCAAATGAGGTAGAAAAAGACCTAGGAAGACTTGTAAAGAGACTTGAAGAGAAGATATAAAGTACTTGAAGCTAATAGAAGACACGACATAACATTTAACGGCTGCAAATTTCGATACCCAAGGTGCATCGAAGCATGCTAGAATTTTTGAGATACGATTTGGAAAATCCCAAAGTTGTCATAAGTTAGAGAATTGTGTTAAATTATCAGAGAAACGGGCCAAATGCACATTTTTATAAACATCGATATTGTCTTGTAAATTACCACTGCATAGTACGACGTGTGTGTAATTTTATAACAAAAGACCTCGTGTTGGTTGGAGCCTTCATTCAAAGTTGTCATGGTGACGGATTTATCAAATTGAATGTTGAAACATTCTTTGCAGACTCTGGAGGATAAGAATATGCGGCAGAGGAGTATCCAAAATTCAGTGCAAACAAATAGTTTGATTGGATTTTCCAAACAAAATCTAACATAAAAAACAATCAGATTAAAACACATGGAGAATATTCTGATACGAAGAAAATGCGAACCCAAATACTAGGAAAAGAAAGAACAATCCAAATCCATATCAACAAGAAATGCACTTAGAAAACTTCCCACCACCTTTCCTTCTCACTTTCCAAATATTCCTAAAATATTCCTACCACTTGGAGAAATATTCTCGGATTATCTAAATTAAAAATTGCTCTCTCTTAATATAAATTAAGTCAAATTATGAATCATTTGATTCAGAAACAGCAAAATCCTGTGAGAATTTAATCCACCAGTGTTTGTTGAAAAGCGATGAAATTCGGGAAGGAGTTCAGGACCCACCTGGAAGAGACACTCCCGGAGTGGAGGGACAAGTTCCTTTGCTACAAGCTCTTGAAGAAGCTCCTCAAGGGCTTCCTCACCACCACGGCCGTTATTGCCGCGGTGGATTCCCTCCATCGCCACCTCGAGTTTCAGCCGGCATATGCGCATCCGGCCGCTGCTGATGAAGGTGGCGGGTTCCATCCTTTAGCGGGACTCCAATATTGGTTCGTTGCGATTTTGAATAAGGAGCTGTATAAGTTAAACGATTTCTATATGGATAAGGAGGAGGATTTCGTTATACGATTCCAGGTTCTTATGGTTGACCTTTTTCTTCTTATTTTCTTGAATTTGCATGTGTATATACATATATATGCGCTTTAATTTTGTTGGGTAGTCCATAGATTTGGCCTTCATGTTATGGATGCTACAAAAATTCAATCTTTCGCTTTTTGTTAACGGATTGGATTGGATAACTCACTATATTTATGTATTTAGTATGTCAAATAAAGAAATGGAAATTTTGTCCGAGTTGAAGGTAGGATTCGGAGGGAGAAGTTTCACTTATGACGGGAATTCGAAATATGCATCCATTTAGTGAGTTATCCAATTTAATGTTAGACACCAAATGAGAGCTTAGGATCTTAAGATGACTGATAGGTACAAGTAGGAGGAGAAGGATGGCATCTGCAAACAAGTGCATTTTAGCTAAAACAAAAATGAGACATTCATGTCCGAGGGACACCGGAAAGTGAAACTATTGAAGTTAGGAGGTGAACTGTTAGTTAATTCGGGCGGTCTTGTGAATGTGAAGATGGTTATGAGTGAAATTACAGCGATACGAGACATGCCATTGTTATCTGTATTCGTTTTTAGGCTAAGGATTTTTGAATATTTTGTGAAAAGATATAGATAATGCAGGAAAACAAAGGAAGTTTTAACTATTTTGTCATGACCAGGTCAAGTTTCGAGTCTCAACTAGTTGAATTTTTCTTTTGATCATTAAAGTCGAGTACTAAGATATCTATCATGGATCAACGAACAATGTGTAAATCGAAGTCTGTATTTTGTGGTGCTTGTTTCACTTCTTTTTTCTTTCCTGGTTCGCTGCTTATGTTGGTTGAAAATTGTAGAGTTTTTTGGTGTACTGGTTAAGTGTCTGGTAGGAAAATCATTATGATGGGAGCAATGTTCTGGTCGGTGCAGAGTCATCTGCACAGCACGAATGTTGCAATGTGATATTTTGAATGAGTAGGCTACAAGTACCAACTATCGTTTCTCTTTTCTCATCTGCAAACGGCAATATATAATGACAGGAGCTGAAAGGAAGAATCGAGATCGTCAGGGAAAGGAGCAGCAGGGGTGGAGGTTTTACATCAGAGACCGAGTTCAGCAAAGAAGTGATGGACATCCGTAAGGACTTTGTCACCATTCACGGGGAGATGGTGCTTCTCAAAAATTATAGCTCGTTGAATTTTGCGGGTACAGCAGCTACTTTTCACCTTCAATATTTAACCTGTATTGTACAACTGTTACCATCAGTGAATTTCTTCATTCTATATCTGCGTTATCTATTGCTAAAATCAGCTGTGTCTTCTGTCTCAACAGGGGTTGTCAAAATTCTAAAGAAGTACGATAAACGAACTGGAGGAGTATTGCGTTTACGTTTCACGCAAACGCAACTAGCTCACCAGCCTTTCTTTACAACAGAACTTCTGACGGGGCTAGTCCGTGAATGCGAGGCAAATCTCGAGCTTCTCTTCCCACTGGAAGCAGAAGTCATTCAAGGTACACCAACCACAGAAGATGAAACCACCCCAGACACAAGTCATCCAAACCCACAATCGAATCATTCGGCAAATATTGCATGTGAGACACCTTCAAACATGGAGGCAAACATGGATATATATCGTGGAACCGTTGCTGCAATGAAGGCCATTCAAGGCCTTCAAAAACCAAGCTCCACTTCCGGTCCATGCTTGCTTTCAAATCACTTTAGAAGCCAGGATGAGGAGAGCACTGGTGCTGTCACTGAAAACTCTACTTCAAACTCTGTAGCGAGCTGGCAAAGCGAAGAGGAGGGATGACCAGTTATAGCAGCGCTTATCCTGTCGATTTCTGCAGTACGTCCTCCGTGCGTAGTTTTCTAAATAGCATTTGCTTGAAATTTGTAATGTTGTACTAAATTCTGCTCTTCTTTGTTATCTTCCTTTTTGGTGTATGCGTAGCAGGTTTTTTTTTTTTTTTTTGAAAACTATGCGTAGCGACTTTGGCACACCTTATTATACATAAAAAGAAAAGAAGTGCGTAGATTATTTTTATTTATTATTGCCGTTTTGTAGCATAGCACAGTAAAAATGACAACTTTTTTTAATACCCTATAACTCCAACCACAATCCGAGAAATTTTTCAGTGTCACACGATCCGTATACCAAGTGTTATAATACTAGTTAAATTTTTTTTTTCAAGTATCCAAACACTTATATTATAGAAAGTTTTAACGAAACATTCCCGATACTGTTTACTTTTAACAAAAAACCACATTTTTACCTTTCATTGATACTATTCACTACACCTTCGTTTGTCATTTTTCATTAAAACAAATTTTTTTTTTTTTTTTTACTTTTTGTTAGTTTTCTTTATATTATAATATTTGACGTAACCAGGCCGTGTTTCTGAGATATTAAAAAATCTCTCCTATTAAAGAAGTCTCGTCCCTCATAGTTATCAATTGACTAAAGAATGTCTTCATAGTTATCAGGTGACTAAAGGATGCCTTATCACCTAGCATTAAGTTTGATCAAAATTTGCGACGCATCCCCTAATATCAATTCAACTGTTTGATTAAAATTTGGTTATCTGGTGACCAAGAAAATATTTATGCCACTGGAACCCAACTACCAAGGAGACAAATTTGAAAAGATAATCAAAGTCCCTAGCCATTCAAAATTTGCACTTCTTTGTTGGGTCCTGTCCAAATTTATTGATGTTCTTTTTTGGAAGACAAATTAAAGGCTTCGGACCACTTGGTGGCCTCCTCCATTCTTATATATTTTTGGATACCAGTCCACAGGTTTTTTGGCCCCCAAATTAACTGCAGCGATTGAATGGGGGTTCAAGTTGGGTGCTGAGCTTTCAAAAACTCTGCTTCAAGACATGGACATAGTCGCGTTAGTTAGAGCGGGATGTGTTATCGTTATGCACCTGAATCCTTTTTTGCAGTTTAGATTAGTGTAAAATAGAATATCGCTGGTATGAGAAAAAAGTTGGAAACAAAAACGAAGCAAGATAAGGTATGTTCACTTTCCTTTTTGTTCACTCTTCTAAACAAAAATGAAGAGAACAATCACAACTTTGAAGCTAATATGTGATGAGACATGTTCAGCTGCTCCTGGTGTAATCACGGTCACAGTTGAAGGGTAGGGGTGAAGACTTGAACACGCGATACGTTCCGACATTGTTCATTGAATGGTTAGCAGCAAGGCCGGCTTTGAGAATTTGGGGTCCTAGGCAAGCCTTCGAAGTGGGGCCCTAAAATTTTCTGATCTCCGGTTGTATATAAAAAAAAATTGCTAAATACATAAAAAGTTCTATTTTCACATCAAATATCATTAAAAATTAATATCAAAACAAGATAAATACACAAACATTATTTAAACATTACATGATTCACGTTTTTAGACACAAATATACTAAATGTTTGCAGTCAAGAGTTTAAGATTGAGAGTGAAGAAGAATAAAACTTGATGATCAAGAGAGTAAATAATAATAAACTTGATTGACGAGTATAATAAATTCAACGCCAATTGTTTCTCTTGTGTTTTTTTTTTCCCTTCTAAAATCAACATCACACCAACGAATTGAATATTAAAATAATCCATTGAATAAAAAGTTATTGAAAAGAAAAATATATAATTCAAAGTTTTTATTACCTTAAAGTATAATCTTTAAGACCATATGATAGTTGGTTTAAACATTCAATATAAATTGAGAGAATGGAAAGTTAGTTCAAACATTCGATAGAAATGGAGAGAATGAGAAGTTGAAAGAAAAAAGAAAGATTGCAAAGAGACTTGAGTTTTATAACTTTATATGCATTTGGACATATGGATTGGGAGTTGACAGATGGATTGGTAGTAAATTTGAAAAACAAGAAAAATCTAGTGACTAAAAAAGGCAGCTTCGTGTTTCGAACTCAACACCCCAAAGAAAAATGTAGCCAACATTTCCACTACACTAACAAATGACTTATGATATTTTGTACTTTTTTTTGTATTTATATGTTAATTACAGGATATAAATTTTTTTTGGGGGCCCTTCCGAAGTGGAGGCACTAGGCGGGCGCCTACTTGGACTACCCTCAGGGCTGGCCCTGGTTAGCAGTCAATACCATTTCAAGTTGTTCGATTTTGGAGAATTTCTAAGGAGGAGTAGAACATACCGAAAGAAATTCCATATGCCACGACGAATGATCTCTAAGCAGGCAACTATCGCAATCAAGGCTGTTCTATGGACGAAAAGCCAGGAATATTCGAGGTAAGATGTGTGGACACACGTGAAAGGATAAGAATAAGAATGAGATACCCGAGGTAAAGTAGAAGTGGCAGCAATTGAAGATAAGATGAGAGAAAATCGGTTAAGGTGGTTCGGAGATGGAGACTCATGGCAAAATGGGTAGAAGAAGATCTATGAAGACTTGAAAAGGACTTGAAGAAAAGATATAAGACACTTATAGCTAACGGAAGACATAGCACAAAATTTAACGCCTGCAAATTCCGATACCTAGGGTGCATCGAAGCATGCTAGAATTTCGAGATACGAGTTGGAAACTTCCAAAGCTATCATAAGTTAGAGAATTGTGTCAAATTGTCACAGATACCGGCCGAAGGTCCACTTCCCTTATGATTTTGTCTTGTCAATTACAACTTGTGGTCAATTACCACCTGTGCAGTGCTGAAATTGAGGTTCAACCATAAAACCAATTGGCAATATGGGGAGTAGCTCAAGATCATATAAGCACATAGCAAACCTTGTCCTTTACCGATGTGGGACAACTCTCAACACGCCCCCGCATGTGTGGCGAATTTTCAAGTCTACACATGGACAACAACTGGATGACGTAGAGTGTGTGTGGCCATTTGGCTTCACACGAGGTTAACTTGCTCTGATACCATGATGAAATTGAGATTTCACCATAAAACCAATTGGCAATATGGGGAATAGCCCAAGATCATATAAGCACATAGCAAACCTTATCATGTGGGACAACTCTTAACATGCAGTACGTGTGAGGTTTTATAACAAAAACCCCAGTGTTAGTTGGAGTGAGACTAACAACTTGTGATATTTTAACTTCATTTTCTCATGGAGACGGCCGACGTGGGATAACACATGCCATTTTTGAGCCTTCATTCAAAGTTTGTCAATGGTGACGGATTTATCAAATCGAATGTTGAAACAATCTATGCAGATTCTGGAGGACGAGAATATGCGTCAGACGATTTCCTAAAAAAATCACTGCAAACAAATGGTTTGATTGGAATCTCCAAACAAAATCTAACAACACAACAATCTAGCAGATAAATCTTAAAAATTTGGAGAATATTCTGACAGAAGAAAATGCCAAAATTCAACACTTACCAGGAAAAGATGCAAAGTCCGAATCCACGGCAACAAGAAATGCACTTGAGAAAACACACCCACCACCTTTCCTTCCTCAAATATTCCCACCACTTGAGAAATATTCTCACATTCTCTAAATTAAAAATTCCTCTCTCGTAATATAAATTAAGTCAAACTATGAATCATTTGATTCACAAACAGCAAAATCCTGTGAGATTTTGTCTCCCAGAGTCTGTTGAAAAGCAATGATACTCGCGAAGTTCAGGAGGACCCACCTTGAGGAGACACTCCCGGAGTGGAGGGACAAGTTCCTCTGCTACAAGCTCTTGAAGAAGCTCCTCAAGCGCTTGCCCGCCACCGCGGCAACCATCACCGCGGTGGATTCTCTCCCTCGCCACCTCGAGTTTCAGCCGGCAAATGCACATTTGGCCATTGCTGATGGAGGTGGCGAGTTCCATCCCTTGGGGGGACTGTTCGTTCCGATTCTGAATGAGGAGCTAAAGAAGTTAAACGATTTCTATGTTGATAAGAAGGAGGAGTTCGTTATACGATTCCAGGTTCTTATGGTTGACTTTTTTTTCTTCTTATTTTCTTGAATTTGCATGTGTGTGTGTGTGTGTGTATGGGCTTTAATTTGGATGGGTAGTTGATGGATTTGGCATGCCCGTTATGGATGCTACAAAAATTCTATCTTTTTCTTTTTGTTAACGGATTGGATTAGATAACTCACCATATTTAGCTTATGTTGAGTAAAGAAAGGGAAATTTTGTCCGGGTTGATGGTAGGATTCGGAGGGAGAAGTTTCCTTGATGGGGGAATTTGGAATTTGCATCCATTTCTACTTTAAATCTAGTGAGTTATCCAATTCAATCATGGACACCAAAGGAGACCTTAGGATCTCAAGATAACTGATAGGCACGAGTAGCAGGAGGATGGCATCTGTAAATTTTAGCTAAAACAAATATGAGAATATTCATGTCCGAGGGACACCTAAATTAAAGCTAGGCGGTGAACTGTTAGTTAATTCGGGCGGTCATGTGAATGTGAAGATGGTTAGGAGTGAAATTACAGCGGTACGAGACATGCCGCTGTTATCTGTATGCGTTTTTGGGCAATTGAGAAACAATATGACTGTAAGGATTGTGTGTGGCTGGAGCGATTTGTTGAGATAGAGTGGTGCCATCGATAATGAAGGAAAACTAGGGAAGTTTTAACTATTTCGTCATGAACAGGGCGAGTCTCGAGTCTCAGCTATTTGAATTTCTCTTTTGATCATTAAAGTCGAGTACTTTTTTCTCTGAACTAAGATATCTATTGTGGATGAACGAACATTGTGTAAATCGAAGACTGTATTTGTGTTTTGCTTGTTTCGCTTAATAATACGCCTTTTTCTTTTTCCTGGTTATCTGCTTATGTTTGGTTGAAAATTGTAGAGTTTATTGGTGCATTAGTTTAGTGTCTGGTAGGAAAATCTTTATGATGGGAGCAATTTTCTGGTCAGTGCAGAGTCATCTGCACAGCATGAATGTTGCAATGCGATATTTTGAATGCGAAGGCAACCATCGTTTCTCTTTTCTCTTTTCTCATCTGCAAACGGCAATAATGACAGGAGCTGAAAGGAAGAATCGAGAGCATCGGGGAAAGGAGCAGCAGTGGAGGAGTTTTTACATCAGAGACCTTCAGGAAAGAAGTGATGGACATCCGTAAGGACTTTGTCACCATTCATGGGGAGATGGTGCTTCTCGAAAAACATAGCTGGTGGAATTTTAGAGGTACAGCAGCTATTTCTTTTCACCTTCCATATCTAACCTGTATTGTACAACCGTTAGCATCAGTGAATTTCTTCATTCTATATCTGCGTTATCTATTGCTAAAATCAGCTGTGTCTTCTGGCTAAATAGCGCTTGTCAAAATTCTAAAGAAGTACAATAAACGAACTGGAGGAGTGTTGCGTTTACGTTTCACGCAACTAGATCACCAGCCCCTCTTTACAACAGAAACTCTCACGAGGCTAGTCCGTGAAAACGAGGCAACTCTCGAGCTTCCTTTCCCATTGGAAGCAGAAGTCATTGAAGGTACACCAACCACACAAGTGAAACCACTGTTGAATAGTAAGTTGTGAGCAGATTAGCATTAGAGAAATAAAGCCTTGTGTTTTTTAATTGTGTATTCACTAGTGTCAAAGAATGACAAGTGTAAGGCTCTCAATGTAAGACTATGATTGTCATGTGTTAGAATCCTAGACTACAGAAAGATGAATAGCTGAGATCACTTTGATGAATGTGTGAGCTCCAGCTGCATAACCAACCGTTGTAGTGCTCGAGTTGTGTGCAAGAGAGAAAAAATATGAAATTCTCCTCTGTGACTTGCAAGGGCTGAAGCATTCCAAAATCTTGTGTGAAATTCCTTATGTTCTTCTTCATTTTTTGTAGTGAATTCCTCAATCAAACTTACAAATATCAAATACACTAACATGGCCTCAGAGCCAGGTTCAATCAATCTAAGCTAAGTGTGAACTGTGAATTTAAGCTTCACCGATGTTACGTTTTCTGAGCTACATCTGGGCTGGCTGAAGGTTAGGTGAAGTTTGCTGGGTGTTCAGTTGTGGTTTGAAAATACATTTGAGCTCACAATGGCTGGATCTGAAAGTTCAAAAGTTAGGACTCCGATCTTCTCCGGTGAGAACTATGAGTTCTGGAGAATCAAAATGGTAACCATATTCAAGTCACATGGGCTATGAAAATTGGTGGAGAAAGGGATTACTTTCCTTGACTCGGAGAAGAAAAAGAAGGTAGAAGGTATCGAAGAAGAGATTGATGATGAGCTAACCATTGCAATGTTTATGAAGGATGCGAAAGCTTTGGGCATCATTCAAAACGCAGTTTCTAATCATATTTTCTCTCAAATCGCCAACACAGATTCATTAAAATGGCTTGGGATTTGTTGTATGGAGAATACCATGGTGGTGATCAGGTACGATTGGCGAAACCCAAAATCTCATACCTGAATTTGAATATACTAGAATGCGTGATGATGAGTCTTTACTTGGGTATCTTACTCGATTAAATGAACTGCTTAATCAAATGAAGACATTTAGAGAGATTCTCTCAAATGAGAGATTAATGTAGAAGGTCTTAATTAGTCTCACTAAGGTGTGATCCTATATGCCTAGTGATAGAAAACACTAAGTGTCTAGAATCTGTTGAACTACAAGAAGTTGTAGCCATTTTGAAAAGTCAAGAACAAAGGTTTGATACGCATTCCACTGATGCAACTAAGAAGGCATTTGCCTCATCCTCTATTAGTCCAAAAAGGCAGAATAGAGGTAATGCTCCATCTAATACTTTCAAGCCACAGAAAAATTGGAACCAAAAAGTTAAGAAATGGGACTTAAAACCCAGCTTTCAACATAAGTTATTTGCTAGTCCTGCACAAAATTGAACCTTTCTCAAACTATAGATTAAGAGAGTGTAAAACCTTAGTGTAAAGTATGTTCAAAGTTTCACTTTGGTGAATGTAGGTAAATCCAAATGTCACAACAGTGATAGGTGTGGACATTGGGCTAGATACTGCACTGCAGGTAAAATTGTCTAGAGATCAAATTGTGCAAATCAAATGGAGGTGACTGGAAATCTCTTTTATGCAAACAATGTTGTTACTTAGCCAAAGGTCGATGGGGACTGGTATATAGATAGGTTGTAGCAATCACATGATAGGGAATGTAATGTTCTTGTGGATGTGAAAACAAATGTTGCATAAAAGTTCAAATGCCAACTGGTGTGCTAGTGAATGTAGCATAAATGGGATCATTGGTAATTGAGACCAATGGAGGCATGAAATATGTTAGAGGAGTCATGTATTTACCTGGTTTAAAAAAGAACTTGCCGAGTGTTGGGCAAATAGATAAACATAGGTACCATCTTGTGTTTGGAGGAAGGATGTGCAGTGTCTTTGACAGCCTTTCACTTGACAGTCTCATTATCAGTGTAAAAATGAAAAGGAATATGTGTTATCCTTTATCTCTAATGCTTGAGTTATTCTGAAAACAAGCATCACTCATTGCACTTGGACCTGACATAGAAGATTAGGTCACTTGTACTTTGAAGGACTCAAATAACTAAAAGATAAAGACATGGTTCAAGATCTACCACATTTGAAAGAGTATGATGGAGTATGTGAAGGCTATCAATTTGGTAAACAACACAAAGAAAGTTTTCCAAGTGATCAAGCCTAGAGAACTAATGCTCCACTTGAATTGATTCTTGTTGACGATATGGGTATACTTCTTCAAGTATAAATGTGATATTTTCAATTGTTTCAGAAAATTCAAAGCTATGATTGAGTTACAAAGTGGGTTCAAAGTGAAATGTTTGAAAAGTGACAGATGAGGGGAATTCTCTGTCAACTGAGTTTAAGCAGTTTTGTGATACTGAGGGAATCTAGAGACAACTTTCGTTAGCCTACACTCCTCAACAAAATGGAGTGGCAGAGAGGAAGAATAGAACAGTGGTTGAAATGGCCAAATCAATGTTACATGATAAAGGAATGCCATATTATTTACGGGAAGAAGTTGAACATATAGTAGTTTACATCCTGAATCGATGCCCTACCAATTCTCTAGATAACATAACTTCTTTTGAAGCCTACAGTGGAAGAAAACCAGGTATTGCTCACTTAAAGGTCTTTGGCTCCCTATGTTATGTTCATATACCATCTGAGTTAAAACATAAGCTTAAAGCAAAGAGTACTAAATGTGTGTTTATTGGATATGCAACATGTGAGAAAGGATATAAAATCTTTGATCCAATCTCTTAGAAGTTAATTCTATCAAGAGATATTGTAGTAGATGAAAATGCAGCTTGAAACTAGCAAGAAAGCACAGAGAAGTATGTGTCATTGCCTGATTGTGAGTGGAAAACTATTGATGCACCAAGAACCGGAACTGTGGAAGATGAGTTTATTACTTCAAGTAGCTTGTCACCAACTATACAAAGGGAAATCCCTTGTAGTCATGATGTTGTTCATACTTCTTCACAACCACTTTCAAGTGAATCATCCAGCAACATAAGTGGGAATGTGAGAGACAATCAAGCTTTTGAGCACACTCCTTTAAAATGGAGAAACTGAATGATGTGCTTACTCAATGCAATCTGTGCATTATGGAACTAGAAAAATATGAAGATGCTGCTCAAGATGAATCTTGGATGAAAGCTATGAAAGATGAGCTATCAATGATTGAAAATAATGCAACTTGGGTGTTAGTAGACAAACCAACATATAAGCCTATTATTGGAGTTAAATAGGTTTTCAAGACCAAACTTAATATTGATGGATATGTGTAAAAGAACAAAGAAAGGCTTGTTGCAAAGGGATATGATCGAAAACCAAGAGTAGACTATAATTAAACATTTGCACCTGTGACTAGATTGGACACAATTAGAACTCTTGTTGCTTTGGCTACCGAAAAGAGTTGGAAACTTTAGCAACTTGATGTTAAATCTGCTTTCCTAAATGGTCTCTTTGAGGAGGAGGTTTATGTGGATCAACCTGATGGTTTTGTGATCAAGGAAAGAAAAGACGAGGTGTATAAACTTCACAAAGCACACTATGGATTGAAATAGGCACCTAGAGCCTGGTATGGAGAAATTGACACCTACTTTGCACAGTGTGGATTTGAGAAAAGTCAAAGTGAAGCAACTATCTATATCAAGACAAAGGGAGAAGAAGAAATATTGATTGTATCTATCTATGTGGATGACATAGTATATACTGGTAACAGTAATGAGATGTTGGAAGAATTCAAATGAGATATGATAGTTAAGTATGGAATAGCATATTTGGGCCTTTTTCACCATTTTCTTGGTATGTGAAGCATTCAAACTCACTCAAGTATCTTTATTCACCAAAGAAAGTATGTTGCTTCTTTGCTGAGTAAATTTGGTTTAAATGAGTGCAAATCTGTCTTCACTCCTCTTGTTTCATCTGAAAAACTTTGCAAGGATGATGGAAGTAGGCCTACAAGTGAAGAACAATACAGAAGAATTGTGAGAAGTCCACTATATCTCACTGCACCAGACCAAATATAATGTATACAGTTAGTCTTCTTGTTAGGTTCATCCTACACACAAGTACTATGAGACTGCCAAAAGAGTACTAAGATACATCAAGGGAACTCTAGATTATGGTTTGGATGATGTGAAAGGAAATAATGCTGTGTTAATAGGATTTTGTGACATTGATTGGGATGGATCTCTTGATGACAGCAAGAGTACCTCTGGTAATGCATTTTCCTTTAGGAGTGTGGGGTATTTTCTTGGGCTTCTATAAAACAAAATTGTGTGGCACTTTCCACTGCAGAGGTGGAATACCTCAAAGGCATAAGCCACTGCACATGCAATATGGCTTAGTTTTGTGCTTGAAGATTTTGAAGAGTTTTAAATTGAAGCAACTCCATTGCAATGTGACAACACAACTGCAATTGCAATTACTAAAAATCCTGTGTTTCATCAGAAGACAAAGCATATTGATAGAAGATATCACTTCATCAAGGAAGCTTTACAGGAAGGGATAATTAACTTGGTGTATTGTCCTACAAATGAACATATGGCAGATATATTCACTAAGGCTTTAACCAAGGATCGGTTCAACTACCTTAAGGACATGATTCGTGTGGAATCAGCTCAAAACTTAGAGGGGAGTGTTGAATTGTAAGTTGTGAGCTGATTAGTATTGATGAAATAAGCCTTGTGTTTTAATTGTGCATTCACTTGTGTCAAAGCATGACAAGTGTAAGGCTCTCAATGTAAGGCTATGAATGTCTTGTGTTAGAATCCTAAACTATAAGAAGATGAATGGCTGAGATCACCTTGATGAACATGTGAACTCCAGTTGCATGACTAACCGTTGTAGTACTCGAGTTGTTTTCAACAGAGAGAAAATATGAAATACTCCTCTGTGACTTACAGAGGCCGAAGCATTCCAAAATCTTGTGTGAAATTCCTTTTGTTCTTCTTCATTTTCCATAGTGATTTCCTCAATCAAAACTTACAAATATCAAATAAACTAATAACCACCCCAGACAGAAGTCATTCAAACCCACAATCGAATGATTCCGCAAATATTGCATCTGAGACACCTTCAAACATGGAGGCAAACATAAATATATACATCGTGGAACCGTTGCTGCAATGAAGGCCATTCAAGGCCTTCAAAAACCAAGCTCCACTTCCGGTCCATGGTCACTTTCAAATCACTTTAGAAGCTAGGACGAGGAGAGCACTGGCGCTGTCAAAGTTGAAATCTCTACTTCAAACTCTGTAGCGAGCTGGCAAAGCGAAGAGGAGGATGACCAGTTATAGTATTATCCATCGGTTTCTGTAGTACATCCTCCGTTTCTGATCAAGAGAACGACAGTGTACGTAACAGCGTTCATCTTATTAGTTTCAGCGTTGTCTCGTACGTTCTTGTTTTCGATTCTTGTAGCAACTGGAATCGTAAAAAGGCTCTGAATTGTAAACTTAGCACATCAAATAAGCTGTGAGCCGATGGAGAAATTTATCATTGCATAATGTTGTGCAGTTTTCTAAATAGCATCTGCTTGAAATTTATAATGTTGCACTAGATTCTGCTCTCTCTGTTACCTTTCTTTATGGTCCATTTATTATGTGTAGCAATTTTGGCACACGTTATTATGCATATAAAGAAACAAGTGCGGAAATTATTTTCCTTTGTTGTTGCATTTTTGTAGCATAGCAGTAGCACAGTAAGAATGACAATTGTTTTTAATACCCTATAACTCCAACCACAATTAAAGGAGAAAATTTTCAGTGTGCTGAGAATAAGATCCATATACCAAGTGTCATAATACTAGTTGAATTTTTTTTTTCAAGTATCCAAACACTTGTATTATAACACTTGACGTACTGGTACACACTAAGAAATCTCCTATTAGAGGAGTCTCGTCCCTCATAGTTATCAAGTGACTAAAGAATGTTCTCGTAGTTATTAGGTGACTAAAGAATGTGTGATCACTACCATTAAATTTGATTAAAATTTGCAATTAAAACACTAGGAATGCATCCCTTAATATCAAATTCAACTGCGAATGTGCATTTTTTTGGTTATCTTGTGACCAAGAAAATATTTATGCTACTAGAGAGTGGAGAGTAAACCCAACTAAAAAAAATTTCCACTTCTTTGTTAGGTCCTTATCAAATTTATTGGTCTTCTTTTTGGAAGACAAAGGTAAGGTTGGGACCAATTGGTGGCCTCCTCCATTCTTGTCTATTATTGGATACCAATCTCTGGCTGCTCTACTATTTAAGAGCATCTCTAAAAAAAATGTCAAATATAATATGTTAAAATTTTATTTGATGGCTGCTGTGGCAAATTGAATACAAGTGCTAAATTCTCTTCTTTTCTCATGGATGTGTCAAATATTTATTTTATTGGACCTAAAGTTACATTAATTATTAAAAATAATCAAAATTAGTTTTTATTCTATTGGTTATTAATGGGACCCATGTATTAAAAAATTCAATTAAATATATTTGACTCCTTATTTGTTTGCTGTAAAAAAATGCAGCTAGAAAGTAAGGAGTCAAATGACTTACATGCCACATCATATATGACATATCCATTGGAGAACACCTAAATGTCTTTTAATCATATTTAGCATATTTGACATCTCCTTTGAAGATGGTCTAAGTGGCATCAACTTCAATTATATCCACAGGTTTTTTGGCCCCCAAATTAACTGCAGCTACTGAATGGGGGCATCAAGTTGGGTGCTGATCTTTCAAGCCTCTGCTTCTACACGTGGACACAGCCATGTTGGTTGGAGCATGATGTGTTATCGTCATGCACCTAAATTCTCTCCCGCAATTTAGATTAGTTTAAAATAGAATATTGCTGGTACGAGAAAAAAGTCAGAAAACGCTTTTAACACTTGATAACAAAGCAAGATAGAGTATGTTCACTTTCCTTTTTGTTCACTCTTCTAAACAAAATTGAAGAGAACAATCACAATTTTGAAACTAATATGTGATGATACATGTTCAGCTGCTCCTGGTGTAATCACGTTCATAGTTGAAGGGTAGCGGTACAGACTTGAACGCTCGATACTTTCCGACATTGTTCAAGTGCTCATTCTCCAACCTGCTCAGAAAAAAACATTGAATGGTTAGTAGTCGATACAAGTTCAAGTTGTTCGGTTTTAGAGGATTAAGTACTGAGACGAGTAGAACATACCGAAAGAAGTTCCATATGCCACGACGAATGATTTCTAAGCAGGCAACTATCGCAGTCAAGGCTGTTCTATGGACGAAAGGCACTCCTCTAATTCCCAGTACTGACTGCATCCAAGCGAGTCTTAGTACAACATTCAACACCTGCATGTCGCATTATTCAAAATTAATGTTAAACGAGAAGGAACGAATGGCACTCCATAAGGGCTGAAGAAGTCAGTTTGTAAGTTGTAATCCTACCATGGCTACGAAATAAACACTCTGGTTTGATACGAGGAGTTTGTCTCTCAGCCAAGGATTTTTAGAATTTCGTTGCAGAAGACCCCAATCGATGACAATGTCCCAATATGTACCAACAGCAGTTGCCACAACTGAACTAACAATAGCGAGGATTTTCGATGTCATCCCTGCTTTCAGATCATAACTTGTTCTCATGGCTACTGCAACGATTGTTGAGAAGTATTTCAGCGCATTTAACCCTTGCATTCCATCTTTCTCCTCTATCAAGCGTCGCACACACTGCAAACAAAGAACGGTTAAAACCATACTTTCATGAGGAGGAATTAAAGAGTTTCGAGCGCAGAATACCTGAAGCGAACGGATCCAATAAGGAATAATTGCTACAACGAAGTAGAAGGATTTAAAAACATGGCTGTCGAGGCAGTTGTGTGATCTTTTTTTGAAGTCCCCCCAACCGTAATAGCAAACATAGAATTCCAAACTCCTGAAAGCTTGAACCTGAATGAAAATGTATAATGTTACTCGATCATAAGCGACACAAGTATGAATACACTAAACGAATCATAGGTAGTGTCAATACCTGGCTAGTAAGCTGATCTGCCAAGAAAAAATCCGGCAGGGTAACCTACCGAAAAAACAAACAAAATTTTAATGTCTCTTTTACTTAAAAGTTAAAACGTATTTGAATAGTATGTCCACAGGAAGAAGTTCGGCTCTGGTTACCTTATAAAGAGGAGCAAGAAGACAATGGGATAGGCATAGAAGGAGGAAATATCGACTGGAACGATATATAACGTTGAAAGGACAAAACATTATAAGAAGCAAAACCTGCAAATGTAATATTTCCATGAAAGAGATTCATGAGCAAACTGTTTTAACAAAGGAAATCCGTCTTATTGAAGAATCTAACTCTTACAATGACTAGGCCCAGGGGGACTAATTCTTTCAAGGCTACGAAGCTTTTTGTTCTTGGATCCAACTCCATATCCAAAGTTGAGACGACACCAGCCAATGCGAGAATTGCAATACCTGAACTGAGAAGGAAAAGCTGTCTGTAACCAATCTCTGACCCTTGCTTGAAGCCAAAGATAAATGGATAATTTACACGATAGCGCCTCCAAAAGAATATGTTCGCTGAGAACATGATCAGATGTAGGACGACGAATCCAAACAGGCTGCAAATGTGGGGAAATGAATGACTGTCATGAAACAAATAGCTATGCAGGTTTAAATTTCTCCACAGATGTAGATATGATGAGATAACTATTATGCAAAACCTTGCCTGTACAGGGGAAATATGTTTTCCATGTACAGAACACGCCCGTCACTCTCAAGGATATTTCTTGCATGCATAAGCACAATGATGGCTACTACAAGTGCTATGGAGCCCCCGGAGAGCAACCCTGTAGGTACACAACAAATGATCATCGATATCTTGCATAAGGTCCACTTGATATGGAAACTAAGAGAGAACAAAGAACTTTTCATTCCGACAGCACAAATCTTACCGAAGAAATATGTACTTCTATGCTTTTCCCTTCTAGCTTTCGGTCTTAATGTCTTCATTCCTTTTCTTCGATTTCCATTTGCGAAGTGCTTTATGAAGGTAGCCTCCACCCTTTCCATAAGCCTAGTAACCTGCGAAGCCAAAAGATGTATCATAAAAATAAATAAAAAAGCTTTATACGGGCAATGGTTTGGATTCATAGTAATCGTTTGGATCATAAGACAAAGATTTACTCACTTCATCGCTGCTACCGAGATAAGAATTATCCACCATATTCAAGTAAACCTTCGACGCATTCCTCGAAGAGACCTTGTCATATTTCTTCATGATCTTCGAGAAAGCCAATTGATTAAGGAAACTGCACCGTCCATTAGCAATATAATCAATCACACACAACACTAATTTTAGTTCTATTAATGTAATCAGGAACTGCAATGTTACCAGTAGCTTTTTAAAAGCCGGAGCTTTTGGTAAAACTCGCTAAAAGCCTGTCTCATTTGCTCTTCTACTTTTCTCAGCTCATTCTTGCTGAATGACAAGTAATTCTGCTGGAATATGCTCTTAATTGTTGACACTGGAGTTTCAGGTATCACGTTGATCCTTATATGATCTAGAACCTCTAGTTGTAGTGGTTTAAACCCCTGAATATCCACCGTCCCTCTGTTGGTTTTCCGGTCATCGGTTTCCGATTCTTTGCTTCCCCTCTCTTCATCATCTTCCATTTCTTCTTCATCGCTCATCTCAACTTCGTTAATCACATCCATATCTTCTCCCCCTTCGCAATCATGACCAGTACTTCAAAATATTAGGCAAAAAAAAGAAAAACATATCATATATTTTACTAATTAAAAATCTTATGCGCCTCTTTTCACCTTCTGCACTTCTCTTAATTATGTTATTGATTCTCCTTGATCAATTACAGCTCCGTAAAGAGACGGGAGTGCAGAAGGTGAAAAGGGGAATTCGGAATATCACTTTCCTCCCCAAGTGAACAAAAAAACTACTTCACAGAAAATTTCAAACTCTCAATCACGGAATCTACTAAGAAAACAAGAGAATCAGAAAACCTACCTGTTTTTCTACCACTTGTGGGATGAACTGCTGAGACTGAAGAAATCCCATTGCTTGCCAAATCACTCCCTCCAATATCCACCTCTGGATTATCAACCTTTAACCTAAGAGCAATCAAAGCATCCATCTGCCTACTCAACTCCTCAGCCTCTTCCACGACTTCCCCAACTTTCTTCTTGTAAAAGCAATTCACCTTGTTAAACTCATCGTCCAGGCTCCTAAAAAACGCAACCTCAAACTTTCCTCCCTCGTCGGACGGCATCAAAAACCTTGTCTGCCACTGCCCTTCCTCACCTTCTTCACCCACAAGTATGTCCTCGTCCTCCTTCTTCCTCAGCGAGCCGCGTTGCCGGCTTGTCAGCCCGCTGAATGCTCTGTAGAGTGACACCCTCCTCTTTAGTGTCGACCCTGCCGAAGTTGCCGCCATTGGCGTCGATGATGCATTTTTCTTGCGGAAACGCAGGATGTCTTTTATGATAAGCTTGAGAGAGTTGTAGTCCATGTATGCCTCTTGCCATTCCGGCACCATTTGCGAGACAAACTCTTTTCCGAACTTCATCTTCTTCCTCCTCCAATGAAGCCCTCAATGAGTATGTAGCTCACTCGATTACAAACATTCACTCCTGCACCCGAGGTCTTGAGTTCGCTTTTATAAAACCAAAAATGAAAAGAAGCTCAAAGATGGTGATGTTGGAGCTTTGGTTTATTTAGGCAAGCGCGTTGCGTTCTTGCTTTTTTGTACATTGCTTCTGGTCAAATGTCAGATTGGAGGAAGAAGACGTGCCATACATATAAGGAAGGTTGTCACGTATCATCTAACATAATTAATTTTTTTATATTTGGTAAAATCACATGTAGAATTCTTTATTTTTGGAAGCTTCCCTACCTTAAGTTGTCTAACCTAACTCATGTCCGTCCATATTAAAGGTCGGTCACTATCTTGCTCCTCTGTTATTTACTGTTGCAACCACACCTCACACCTGTGGTCCTGCTTTTTGTTGTCTTCAATGGATGGATTTTTGCAACAGAAAAAGGTTCAATAAAGTGAAAATAGTGTTTGATTGGCAAGAAAATGATGCATATGATATGAAGGCAACTTTACCTGTAGTCATGGATTTATGCTGTTACCAAATGTTATTTCAGTGGATGACAAATGACAAATTTGCACACGTTATGCCCTTAATTGTGCGCAAGACGAATGTTGTCAATGATATTGGCAAGAAAATGATGCATATGATATGAACGCAACTTTACCTGTAGTCACGGATTTATGCTGTTACCAAATGCTATTTCAGTGGATGACAAATGACAGATTTGCACACATTATGCCTTTAATTGTGCATAAGACGAATGTTGTCAATGATGTAACAGGAGTAAGTTTACTTGATTAAGACTGGATTAGATTTAATTAGTTGTCTTTTCAACGTTTCCTTCCAAGTTTTGATCTTTAATTTGATTCGTTTCTTTACGAGTTGTTTTCTCTTGTGAACACTTGAGTTACACAAAAATGAACGCAAATGGTCCAACTCTCGAACAGGGATAATTATTGTTAGTCATTTGAGTTCAAATAAAAATAAAAAAAATAGTGAACGAACGTAACATAATTAGATAATATATACACGATATGATGAACATTTGTTGTAATAATTTGGTTAGGTAATATACACACACATTGATGACTGCCACCAAATCTTTCTGTGTATTGCTTCTTTTGCCTGAAACAAATTCACCATCAATTTTATGTCAAAAAATACGTGGAGTAACTCCTTACTTGTTTTTCTTCATATTTGGTGAGCATATGAAATAAACTAATTTTTCTCAATCTTTTCGTCCTTGATTCCAATAATATATTTACAATAAATGGTAAAGATATCAAACTCACAATCTAAAAAATTCGAACTTGGAACTTTTCACTTAAAATTTCTACTCTTGTTCAGTAGCTATTGTCTTCGTTTTAAAAAGAAAATTGTTAATTTAGTTGCCTAATCAATAATTAAGTATGGTCGTTGTACGGTGTTTTGACGGAGGGCACGACTATAAACAGTCAGATAAGCATTAGGATTTAAATAATGTGATTTGGTAATTAGGTTTAATTAATGTAATTTGGTAAGACAAGTTGTAGACTTTTGCACCAAATGTGAGTGTATATAATTATAGGTGGGACATGCACATTTACATTGCCAACTGTAAATGCAATCTTATCCGTCCATCTAATAATCATAATCAAAATCAACCTTCCAAAATTAACGACTATAAACAGTCAGATAAGCATTAGGATTTAAATAATGTGATTTGGTAATTAGGTTTAATTAATGTAATTTGGTAAGACAAGTTGTAGACTTTTGCACCAAATGTGATTGTATATAATTATAGGTGGGACATGCACATTTACATTGCCAACTGTAAATGCAATCTTATCCGTCCATCTAATAATCATAATCAAAATCAACCTTCCAAAATTAATATACCAATTTGAAAATTCTGTGGTAGGCCAACGCAAACAATCATAATGTCGCCACAAAAAAGCATCTTTGAGGGTTTTTTTTTTTTTTTTTTGGAGGGGATTCTTTACCATTCTAATATTTTTACCCTTTTATGTCCTCCTATTTGAACGATCACGGTTAAATCACGTCAACATCTTATATTGATTTTTTTATAGAGATAATAAGATAAAAAGCAATGTGTGAGATGAGGGGATGAAATGGGATGAGAATAAAAGAGTAGAAAATCCTCCTCCTTTTTTTTTTTGGGAACTTTAAAGAAAAACTCTCGGTATTGTTTACTTTAACAAAAAACCTAAAAAGTCAATAATGCTACTATTCATTTAACCCTTTATTTTGTCCTTATTGTTAAAACTCAAAGTTTTCAAGCAATTTTCATTATTTTTTTTTCCTACCCGATATTTTAATTAATATATTATGGAAAATCCTAAGAAGGCAGGGATGTGTACATATCATGTTAATTAATAAATTTATTTTATTGGAAATTAATTGTATTGTCACATCCCAGACTCCAACCTCTCGGATATTGTCCGCTTTGGCATTCTGGGCCTGGACTATGTCACAGCCACCCAGCTACCGCACGGTTTTGTTTTTGCAGGCCGTAGCCCCAAAAGGCCTCCTCTGAAGTTAAAGCTCTGGGCATGGATATATAAGGTCCAAAGACCACGCCCTCACGGGCGATGTGGGATCTTACATGTATGATCACTTGCCGCATATAATGATACATAAATGTGATATAAATATGTTTTTTCCTTAACATTACTGTTCTAATTTGCAAAGATCAGAATTTGAGTATGAATGTTAGGCGTTCGCATGTTGTATTTCTTGTTTTTTTTTTTTTTTTTTTTTTTTAAAAATCTAGGATCGATGAACAAGGCCATCCAACATTAATGAATTGGTTAAGTTAGCTAGATAAGTATGCTCTTCTTTTATGTACTATGTTCGATTGGCTCGCCGTTATTTAGATATAAATTATGATATCATTTGCCAAAGAAGTAAGCTGACATTTGTGATCTGATTTTAACAAATGACCTTTTGTTGGGGGACGATAAAGCAAAATTAGGATGTATGGAAATGGAACATAAAATTCATTGGTAAACATAAATATCTTTTAATCAATTTAAATTACATACTTTTATGAGTTTAATCGGATTCTAAATTTCGACATCATATGTGTTACACTAGTACAAAAATATCAAGTGGGTTTACTTTACTTAGCTTTTCTACATGGTTAGGTTGACATAGTGTGAACAAGAAGTTTCATTAACATATTTTGTTCTTGCCCAAAAAAGACATTAGCAATACATGAAGGGTTTTATACACACACCAATTTTATGAAGACACCCTACATCCAAAAATCCTAACTTTGTCCCTCATTCTTCTAAAGACACCCCCACATCTCCTCCTAAAAAACAAAAGAGCATTCCAAACGGCCCCAATTCGACGACCAAGCATCTCTGGTTAGCTTGGCCGTCGACATTGGTATGGTTGATAATTCCCATTTCTAGTACAATAACACTTCAACTCACCCACATGGATACCCATTCACCTTTATCACCTCTGTCGTTGAAGTCGTCAGCCTACACTTGCCATCACGTCTCATCCCCTTTCTGTCTTCACCTCTATCAACAATCACGTCATACGATCTATAAAATATAATTTAGGATAAATTACATTTTAGCCCTTTAGGTTTGAGGTGGATTTCAATTCCTTATAATATCTTTAAAACATTTCAATTTCATACATTAACTTATCATTTTATTTCAATTTCATACATCCGTTAAAAAATCTGTTAAGTAAACCGTTACGTGATGACGTGGCTGCCAAATGTGTGCCACGTGGCAATTTTTTTTTTTTATGCATTAAAAATATTATAATAATTTACCCTTAAAAAAAATATATTGAAAACCCAGAAACCCATTCCCCCGACCACCTCTTTCTCCTCCACTGTCTTCACCTCCCCTCCCATCCAAAAACCCACCTCATCCCACCCCACCCCCACCCCTACCTCCCCCACAAACCCCAACCCCACCCCCACAACCCCCCATTCCACCCTCACGTCCCCTGCAACCCTAGTACTTCGACGGCGCCTCTAAGTTCTCCACCAGGCCCCACCACACCTCCATGACCACGCCTTCCACTCTGCCCTTCAACGACTCAACCATGGCCTTGGGCCTCCGGCTTGCGCCCCGTGACCCCACGAAATCCACAAGTAACGTGATGAACACTGGCAATCCTCTCCAGCGACGCTACTGTAAGAAGCCGTGGAAGAGCTCGTACTAGAGGTCGTCGTTGTCCGGTGAGACCGAGCCGCCGGTAGGGGAATATTTGGACGAGTTGAGCTGAGCAGAAAGCGTGAGCCGGTGAGTTAGGGGTGAGGTTTGGGTTAGGGGGAATGGGTTTCTGGGTTTTCAAGTATTTTTTTTTTTTTCAGGGTAAATCACTATAATATTTCTAATGCATAAAATTTTTTTTTTTTGCCACGTGGCATAAATTTGGCAACCACGTGGCACAAATGTGGCAGCCACGCCAGCTTTAAACGAACCAATGGATGAAAAATGTAACGGATGTATTATATTGAAATAAAATAGTACGTGAGATATGAAAGTAAATTTTTTTGAACATGCTGCATAAGGTTATAATAAACCTCAAATCTAAGATAGTAAAATATAATTTAGCCTATAATTTAATTAGATAGTATCTCTAACATTATCTTTCATAAAACTCAATTTAATTTTGGAACCACCAAAAGGGAACCAAAATGAGCTGACATGTCGGCACCTGATTGGTTCCATAATACCAAAGGAGCGTTTTACTCTCAGAAACCCATGACGTTAACAAACAAAACGGATCTCCACCACCGTTTGGAGAGTGGCTAAAAAATTCCGACCAAAAATCTTCCAAATTCCTCCATCGGAGCCACCACCCACCGCTGGGGATTCTCTTTCTCGCACAAAATGTCCCGACTCAATTTTCGTATAATTCTTATTGTGGGGTTGATGTCGACGGTGGCGCATTCCATGCGGTTCGACCTCCAATCGGGCGCCACCAAGTGCATCTCCGACGACATTAAAAGCAGCTCCATGACCGTCGGCAAGTACGCCGTTGTCAACCCCAAGGAGGGATTTCCTATACCTGATTCGCATAAGCTGACTATCAGGGTAATCTCCAAACCATTTCTGTATCCGGGTCTGTTTCCATATCTGAAAATATGATCTGGGTTTTCTTTACTTACGAATTTTACAATTGGGTTTTGTGTTTAACCTTGTTTCGAATCTGTTTCGGAGTCGAATGTGGCGAAAAGATTGAATTTTTCAGATTGAAGTTTTAATGGTTAGGCAAAGCATTGATTTCGAATTTGGATTTCTGTAAATTGGGTTTGATGATTTGTGATGTAAAGTTGGATTTTTTGGAAGCAGTTTGGAGATTTGATCTGGTGGTGTTGTTGGTTTGTAACAGGTGACCTCACCTTATGGAAGTAACTATCACTACGGGGATCATGTGGAGTCGGGTAATTTTGCGTTTACTGCTGCAGAGACTGGTGATTATTCAGCTTGCTTTTGGGTGTCGGATCATAAGCCCTCGACGACGGTGACGATTGATTTTGACTGGAAAACTGGTGTTGCTGCTAAGGACTGGTCCAAGGTTGCCAAGAAAGGGCAAATTGAAGTAAGCACTATTTTGATTGCACCTTGATGCATTTTTTGTGCGTTTATTCCTCTTTTGTGAATTCCGGCATGAGCGTAAACTTGACTCTTTCATGATTGATGCTTATATGAGGAAATGTGATGTTAGAGAACCTAAAATAGGAATACAGATGCTTGTTGATTACGAATGTATAATACGAAGAATGTAGGACTTCTAAAACTTGTTAGATTCACAAGAAGTACCAAGGAATTAAGAATAAACTTTAGAACTCTTCTTTTAATGTAAAAACAATCAGCCTGTCTCTTGTGGGCTTCAAAGGCTCGTATTTATGGAGTTGGCATCCTTAAAGCATTATGAATGGATATCGAAATATGAAAATCACGCAACATCCAAAACTTACCGTACATACTAAGTTCTGTTATTGGACAAAAAATAAGTAGCAGCCTAATCATATTTGAACAATGATATGTCATATATCCTTGTTCTTATGATTCTCATTAATTGGTATTTTATTTTTTTTGTCGATTAGAGTATATTGATCAAAAGATATGGTTTTATGTCTTGTGCTGATATTATTTTTGTTCCTTGTGCTAGACGATGGAACTTGAGCTGAAAAAATTGTACGATACTGTGTCATCCATTCATGATGAGATGTTTTATCTTCGTGAAAGGTACCAAATCAATACATCTTGTGCTTAAATAGTTTCTGTACATGTGGCTCGGTTTCACAATTTGATATGATGCCGCATTATACTCCACATGCATGCTTGAGTTAAAACTTTCTCTGCAAAAGTATGAAACGTGCTGCTTTACTCTATGTATGTAATTTTAAATAGTGCTGGGGATGTTCAGTTTAGTATTCCTTTTCTTGACAGATTACTAATTATTTGTCTTAATTTGTTTACCCCTTTTGACTTTTGCCATATCTTTATGTATGAGATGATTCTTATTTTGATTCCGATATGAGTACGATATTTGAGGTTTTAGTATTATTTTTTCGTAGTGAAGACTTTAGTTGGGATCTTTTGTGTTTTGTTTATTGTCTTTGCTCCGTATTCCTCTTTCTTTTGTTAATCGTCTTCCTTTGCCTTTAAAGTGATACCGTTTGAAATCTGAGGACATATTAAGTTGGAGGCATATTAAAATGTAAACTCGTATGCAGCTTTCTGCCAAAATATTGAACCTTATTTGTTCCCTCCCTTATCTCTTATATCCTACTTTTGGCCGTTCCCGTACTTCAGGGAGGAAGGAATGCAACAACTTAATCGATCAACTAACTCCAAGATGGCGGTTTTTAGCGGGCTTTCGCTTTTTGTATGCCTGTCAGTGGCTGGTTTGCAACTATGGCATCTCAAGATGTTCTTTGAGAGGAAGAAGCTCCTCTAGTTCCACTTTGTACTTATTTTTTCAAATTTATTTCTGCAGTTACATACGCACACTATTTTTTGTTCCCTGTATTTTGATGCCTAATTATACTTTGGGCATTGATTTGTTCTGCCGAGAGGTTAGCTTCTAGGAAGGAATCCTATCAAAGTTTTTGTTTGTTTTGTTGAAACTGGTTTCTGTACTTTTTCCAGAGCCAGGAAACTGACTGACTTCATCAACATCATTGGGAAATTTTATATATCGTTGTATAAAAAACATTAGTTTATGTCACTTCGATTCTCGTACGTAGGAAGTATGTTGTCGAGTTTGATTTCTATAACATTGTTTATGACTTTATGTATGAACGTGAGCTCTATAGTTGTGAGAGTAATATGATACGAGAATCAACTCATGAGATTCATATGTTAAACTCAATAAATGAACTCAACTCTATACGTCTTATATATTCTGGCTCGCTGCATGAGTTTGATTCCAATTTATAAAGATCGAAGTCGTTTTACCAGGAGTTGCTATTGACCCTTTCAAAATGTTATTGTGCACTTATTAAGTAAATTTCTTGATTATGGTTTTACAAGTGCATGATAAAAGCATCAATCTTTAAGTTATACGGTACATTTTCGAGCGTCAATAGCAACTCACTCTGTCAAATTGAAGTAACGAAGATATAAAAAATTCGGTTCCAATTTCCACACTACAAAGTTCAAAATACCGTTAATAAAACTGGACCAATGTGTCAGTGACCAACGAACCTATGCCGCTGCCAGGGCAGCAACAATGGCAAGCAAGACTGAGCTTCAGCCTGGCCTACATGGCCCAGAACTGCCTCTCCATGACACACCTCAAGCAAATACACGGCCACGCGGTCGTCACAAACCTCCAGCACCACGCCATCGTCCTCGCCAAGATGTTCCGCTTCGCCGCCATCTCGCCCTCCGGTGACTTAAGCTACGCTCACCGCCTGTTCGATCAAATGCCCCAACCAAACACTTTCTTCTACAACACCCTCATCCGGGGCTACTCTAAAAGCTCGTCTCCGTCGCAATCGGTGGTTCTTTTCAACCAGATGAGGATGAACTGCGTCGACCCAGATGAGTTTACCTTCACGTTTGTGCTGAAATCGCCGTCAAGAATGAAAATTGATGCGGCTCCGATGAGATTCATGGGATTGCGTTGAAGTTTGGGTTTTGCGCGCATTTGTTTGTACAGAACGCATTGATTCACATATATGGGGCGAGAGGGATACCGGTTGCGGTGAGGCGAGTTTTCGATGAAGCAGTGGCTCATGACGTCGTTTCGTGGTCGGGTTTGGTTATTGCGCATGTGAGAGCGGGGGAATTGGAGTTTGCACGGCAGGTGTTTGATGAGATGCCTGAGAGGGATGTGGTTTCTTGGACTGCTATGATCTCTGCGTATTCCCAAGCAAAGTATTCGAGAGAAGCGCTTGATTTGTTTTGGGAGATGAATCGTGAGGGAGTGATGCCCGATGAAGTCACGATGGTGAGTGTAATCTCAGCTTGTGCGGCTTCCGGAGATGTGGAAACGGGGGTATGCATCCACCAATATATTGATGACAATGGGTTTTTGTGGATGGTTTTGCTCTGCAATGCGCTGATTGACATGTACGCGAAGTGTGGATGCATGGAGCGAGCGTGGCAAGTGTTTGATAAGATGAGCCGGAAGAGCTTGGTCACTTGGAATTCGATGATTTCAGCATGTGCAAACCATGGCAATGCCGACGATGCGTTTGATTTGTTTGAGTGCATGACTGCTGCTGGTGTTGCACCGGATGGGGTCACATTTTTAGCCCTTTTAGTTTCGTATACACGAAAGGGATTGGTAGATGAAGGGCTCAGACTATTCGAGAGAATACAAACAGACTATAGAATCGAGGCACGAATTGAGCATTACGGTTGCATGGTTGATATTTTAGGGAAGGCAGGACGGTTGGAGGAAGCATACGGACTGATTAGTAATATGCCAATCCCGGGCAACGATGTTGTTTGGGGAACACTGCTTGTAGCTTGCAGAACTTATGGGGATGCTGGTATGGGCGAGAGGGTCGTGAATAGGCTGTTAGAGTTGAAATACTACATTCTCCTTCGTGATATTTATGTCACGGCCGGAAGGACAATGGAAGCAAATGCGATGGGGCGACGCATGAATGTTAACGATGCTAGTAAGACTCCCGGATGCAGCTGGGTGGGAGCATAAGGTTTCCGTTGAATGCTCTATCAGCGTTCGGAATTGCTCAGTCATGCTTTTATGTAATTGTCACATCTTAATGTCTAGTTACCAATAGGATGTTTAGACAAGTGATTGGATGCAATTTATGTTGGTTGCCACCCTGAAATTGGTCAATGCTTCTTGTGCTTGAGAATTGTATGTTAAGCATGGTATTCACAAAACTTCATGAGCCTTGCATATTTATATTTGATCTGAATGTAACATACGGATTGTATGTTAGATATACGTTCTAACTTGAATGCCATAAGTAGAAAATGTATTAGGAAGACTAAATCTTCAAAATTGCATGTGTTAATTCATAAGTAATTAGTAGGGTTACGTAAGATTGTTAACGGTGACGGCTAAATACTTGTGTTTCTTAACATTGATTCTCTAAAACCGGTTATTGTTTGCGTGTTTTCATTATTGTTGATCTCACTACATTTACTTATTCGCATTTGGTATTTTAATTCACAATTTCAACTTTCTTAAATTTTGTATTGAATAGTTGATTAAGAATTTTTTTTAGCAAAAATTATTTATATCAGTTATTGAGAAGAATGACATTACTTGAGGAGTTTATACTACATTAACATTGTCTTCTTGCAAGTATTTCTATGTGATTTTAACCTAATTATGCAGGTGCTAAAAATCCTATCACCTTACATTGTTTCGCTCACTTCTACCTCACCTATTGTTATTTTCAAGACCTTAAAACTCATAAGATAATTGGTCATGTTGAAAGAATTTAAGGTTTGTATATTTTGACTATGGAGGATATAGTTCTTTCAGATTCAAGTAATCATCAAGTTCTAAGTGTAAAATAAATAAATAACTTATTTCGGGATGAAATTATCACACAAACAAACATTGTTGTGCGTTTCCTCCTTTTGGCTTGCTTCAATGAATTCATTTTACCGACAGAAAAATTGAGCCTATATAGAGAGCTTGTCTTAGTAACTAACTCAAAATATAAATTCACCCAAAAACAAAACTCAAAAATATAAATTGAACTTGGAATTTTCTTTTAGGATCAAAAGAGATACATAATGACCAACTAGAAAGCCCAAACATAATTAGCTAAATAGAAAGCGCATACATTGGACATTGGCTTCTCTTTACATGTTTCTTAAAATGTAGAAAATCCAAACCTAACTAAAGATCACATAGGAATCTAAACCACGTTGTTTTGTTCTCACCAAACATTCTTGGTCCATACGTAGAAATAAATATGTCAACAAGTAACGGAAATTGTATCCAGATGAAGGAGGTAACTGGAACACTAGCAATCAAAATGCTTGCGATAACAATTGATAGTTTCCCGTCAAGCATAATGTAAAGGGCACAAGAAAAAACAATCATCATGGAGGCAATAGATAAAAGTAGGGTGAAAAGGCCTATCATCATTTTTGTGGGCAAAGATTTGTAAAAATCATCTTGAGAATAACGTGATGTGAGAATCCCCAAAAACATAATAATCGAGGTTGTGGAAGAAAAAAGTGAGATTGCATCTGAAAATACAAATGCTATGAATACCTTTTTAGTTAAGAATGTCGGAAGACCTGTATCTCCATTATTTCCACCAGGAACTGTGAATACTGCAGCAAACATTATGGTGACAATAAGAGCACCTACAACTGTACAAGAAGTTGTTGTTTCCTTCATTGAATTTTCTGCCTCTTTCCACATTTCTTTGTGATTCTCTATAAATATTTCTCGTGGTGTCATATTCTTTTTGTTTACAGCTTCACAATCTTTGGGGTTTGCAACACTCTCCACCTCCTGCATTTTTTGCAACAAATAATTTATGATGTAACTATGAAACCCGTATCTCTTCATATAAAATCCTTACACATTTGTCGTTTGAAACACCACATGACCCAAAATCATTAGTTAAAAATACATAGGATGATAGTATAGTACGTAGTTAATAATAATGTTTTCTTTTTGTTTTTATTTTTTTATATTTAAAGAGAGTAATTTCTGTATTTTTTTTTAAATTGAATAAGTAACAAAAATATGTGAAGGAGTAGGAGAAAATGAGACTAAACTTATAGCCATATATATATATAAACAACGTATAAGCAAAATATTTCATAAATACAGGCATATAGATAGATAGATAAATAGTCACCTTGAACCATTGTAGTTCTCTTTGCATTTGTAAAGCTGCACCCTGAATGTGATAAATTTGTGACAATGGGGTAATACTTGCTACCGTATGTAGCATATTATTGCCAAACTTATCTTTCGTCCCCACTATTTCCTGTATTCTATCAGAGTGAGAGAGGGCATATATAAGATTATAAACTTTGTGGTGACGGCATTCAGCGGCAATTTGGTACAGGCTTTGGCGTTTATCATTCGTGTAATGTACGGGATATGAGAAATCTTCAAAGAAATGAGTAATATACTTCACATGCCCTTGTTCTACTGCCACTAACAGTGCTTCTTCCAATTTCTTTCTTTTATAATAACCCATACTTCCTTTCTTCGCTGTTAGAATTTCTTTACTTGCTTTACACATGAGAGGTAAAACTGTTGAACCTGCTCATGCATCAGTTTCATCTTATATATACGATTGATTCCTAGGTTCACCAGAAAACAAATACAAATTACAATTATATTAAAATATAATTTATTATTGAAAAAACAATCATAAAAATAAATCAATTAACGATATGAATATATATATGTGGCCTACCTGAACACAAACATGTTGGGAGTTTCGTCGCAAGTCCTTGGAATAAACCCATTCCTGCATTACAACTTACAAGTCAAATTTGATGACAAAAATAAAAACCATTTTATTTACCATAAATGGTCCTTCTTCGTACTATGTTGGTTTTTGTCATAGTATGTGTATTGTGTATTGCTTTGTTTTTTTTTTATTTTCTTACGAACATGTTAATTTTATTATATTTTATATATCACATTTGTACTATCTTTCTAATTAAAATGAGTTAAATTTGTATCAATGAGCCTACCTCTATTAAAAATCAAATTGAATTACAGACATGTAAAATACCTGAGGAAATGAGATGCCCTTGATTCTCTTTTTGGTCTGAGAGAGGCCCTTGATTCTCTTCTTTGTTTGAGAGCATTTGATTACTGATAAGAGGAAGAGGTTTTATGCATATACCTATTAAGATAAGAATACAAGTCCAATCATTAATTCAATGAACTATTTGTTTAAGAAATATTTTTATGTTAAGTTGTGTTTGTGTCATTTTCTTGTCAAACCCGTTCTTTTAGTGAATTGTGTCATGGAACCCAACCTATTTGCACCCATTGAGACCTCTGTCGGAGTGACAACCTTTCTAACCTTAGATTAAATGTCTAACATTTTTTGAAAACTAATCTTTTATTATTTTTTGGTCCTCATGCTTACAATTCAAGATAAGTGGGGTCTCACGCATTTCATGCCAACATTTTTTACAGATATGTTAACGGATTTTGATGGCCTGGCGTAAAGTGTCTCACTAAATTTGAGTTTCAATGAGTTACGTGACATGATTTTAAACTTCCTAAAGCAAAGTGAACCTGCCTTTGAGTTTCAAGAGTAGTTGTCGTAAATAAGCCTTTAATGTTTATTACTGCACATCGTACACTGTCACAAACCAAACATATAACCCTTAAGAGTGATTACTTTAACCATTCCAGCAGTGTTAAACATTTCCAAAGAACTCAGCCCTCAAACCAAACATATAACAATGAATTTTCTTAATTAGCTATCGGTTGTTATTTAGTGTTACTATCTAGTGATTTTTTTTTTTTCGCTTGTATGTAAAAAGTTTTAGGTTCAAATTTTATAAATGGTGGGTTCATAACCAATTTATTCACCCCGCTCCTTAGTGTAAATATATCATGTATATATATATAGCTATGCATTCTACAGTACCTTTAAAAAAAAGGGGTAAGATTATAGAAAAATTTCTTAAACAGTTCTGGATTCAACGGAGATATTAAAGAAAGAATAAATGGTAAGTTGTATTACTTAATTAAGTTAAATTATTTTTCTTTACCATGATGAGAGAGAATCAATTAACAACAACATCACACTTAATTATCTTTTTCTTTTCACCTCAACCATTTGTTACTTAGGCATGCATCTATTACATTTTTTCTTGGGGATGAGCTCATTTTCACACTTGAAAATAACATATTTTTATTGTAGAAATTTCATAATCAAAACTGTTCAAATTTTTAATTTTTAATTTTTATTTGAAGATTATCTCTACAAAAAAACATTCAAATGGGAGATCGTGGCGTCTTACAAATGTATCAAATAAATTAACGGTATAGGTACTAAGTAACATATCAATGATATACCATCTATTTATTTAATATATTTAGATGACTAAACAATCTTCAATTTGAATGATTTTTTGTAAAGATGATTTTCAAATAAAGATTAAGAAATAGAACGGTTTCGATTATAAAATTTCTACGGTGAAGATATGTTATTTGCAAGTGGAAAAATGAGCTCATGTCCTTAATGGAGAATGCAAGTATTATTCTTTTCATATATAACTTCTTAAATACAAAATGACTAGGAATTGTTTTTGAAGACCATGTTGCTTGATGTTAATCTTTCTTTAGAATTTTATTCTGGCTTTAATATGGATTAGAGCATTTCCAACGTTGATAGCCACCTTGATTATAGGCAACTCAATCCCTTTAGTGAATAGTAACTGCCTGTAGTGAACAGTAAATGTTCAAGTGCATCTCCAGTCTCCACCCCTAAACTAAATAGCCCAGACAATTCGTACTAAAATATTAGTATTTTTATTTTATAAAATAATAATAAATAATTTTATTTTTAATTTCAGATAATAATAAAAGATTGTTTGAAAGTATTTGAGGTGGAAGAACATGGTAAGTGTTTATAGAAAAAATAGTGGCTGACATCCCCATGATGTCAACCTTGTGTCACTGCCCCTGGGGCTGGGGCTGTCGATTTCTGCCTGGATGACCAACTGGGCTCCGAGCCCCATTGGATTGAATTGGGCTAGAGGAGTTTTTTGGGTGGGGGAGGGGACTTTACAACCAATCCCCTAGGGGATTCGAACATGCTAGAAGTGCTCTTACTAAAAAAACATGTGATATAAGGAGATAAAGTACAATTAGTCTGTAATACAATTAAAAAAGGGTAAATTAAATTTTGCATTCTTAAATTTGAGTGCAATTACAACCTCATACATCATCTTTAAAGCATCATCATTTAACGGTCAAATTAACGGTTTGACAAACAGATGCATGAAATTGCAACTAATACACAAGTTTGTGTATGACATTGTAGTGTTTTAAAGATTATGTGCATTTACATATTTATAACTATTTACAATCTTAGGGGTACTTTGGTATAAAAATAAAAGTATGATGATGTGTCATCTTAGTCATTGGACCAATGTCACGTAAAGTGGACTAATCCTAATAGTGACTCACAAAATTGGACTTATATCAAGTTTTATCTTTTAGAAAGAAAAAAAATATAAAGAGAAAATAAAAAGAAAATTGACTAACCAAAATAGATCAATTTTTCCCATAGACTGAGGCGGCTTCCACTTTGGAACGCAAGACGTTTATTGGCCAATGTTACTAAGGGGATATTCCCATTGCAGTCTATAGCCATGGCCAATTTTGGATAATGTTGAATTAAATCCAACGCAATATCTACATATCATAAAAGTGTGAAAAAAGAACACTATAAGTATACTGATAAAATTTGTAACCAAAAAAAAAAAAAAATCACATAGGGGAAAAGTTGTACCAGGTCTGTTGAAATTAAAACCGAGAGTAATAAGTCGAGCGGCATAGGGAACTTCTAGTGCTTCGTCTGGAGTGAGGGAATAGAGAGAGCGAGCCATCATTTCCCCATTTGGCTTCTCTTGGGCCTCTACCACAAAAGGCACCAGGAACAACGGAGGTGAATTGGTAACAAATCGGTTGTTCTTTTGAACCATGCTTTCAGCTATTTCAAACCTTTCTGGATAATCTCTTATTAAAAGATGAAGAGCTGTTAAACCATCATCGTCTGTTATATCCAAGTGTTCCTCTTCCATTTTCTCCATCAACTGTTGTATAATGCGCACGCTGCAGTTCTTCTGGACTGCGTAGTGAAGAACTGTACCACTTCGCACAAATGGAAGTGTTTCACTTCCTGCCTGGCTATTTTTGCGAAGACAGTTGATCACATTACCCCAATCATCAGACTTCACATATTCGGCGAAAGTTGGGTCACGTTCTGCATGCCATGTTTGTTAATTGCTAAATTTCCCATACTTGTATAAAAATAATTTAATACAATTTGACAGGTGGAAAATTCTACGAAAAATATAACAAAATAATCCTACAATTGGAAATATAATAAAATAATATACAATATATAAATATACAAAGGAGATTCCAATCCTTATTAACATCACCGAGATCTATTGGAGATGTTAGTGATTAGTCATAGTGGACTTAAAAGTTTATCATCAATTACTATTAAATAGAATTATATAGGAGTCTGAATTTGTGAGGATACCTTCAGTCCAACTTTTCCTTGCCAACGGTGGCGTAGTACCATGATCAATCGGAGGTGGATACGCATGAAGAACTGACTTCTTTTCTGAAAATGAAAACTTTGATGTTAAGATGATAGATGTTATCGTTCAATTCTGAATATTTTTTTTTTCTTTTCCCTTCATATAAATGCTTATGAGTGTGAAAATAATTGCAAAATATTCCTTATTTAAATTAAAATATATAGAATCATAGATCACCAACAACTGTACAACCATTGCCGTATATTTATTTCCTTCAAATTTTCATGGATATACGTACCATTTTCATCTGATGGTTCACTTGGCTTCTTCAATTCATCTGACAAAGCATCCCATGCTTGTTTGGCCGTGGTTGCTCTCTTGATAAGACTATAAGTATCATCCCCGCAAGAATTCCAGATTGCGTATAAGGCCTTGGCATCCTTCTTCTTCCAAACCTTACTAACTTCTTCATTTTCTGTAATAGGAGGTACTTGATGTAAAACATCCAAAAGATCTTTGGCCAACATGTAGGTCTCAATTTGATAACTCCAATCATCATAGTTCTTACGGTTAAGAACTGTATGAACAACTGTAGTTGCCATGTTCAATCTGCCTATTTATCCAACGATATTTTATGTCAATAATCGAGCATATGTGTGAAAAAAGCAACGAAAAAGAAAAAAAACAAAGTCCAACTACTACACTCACAATTTGAGTTGGGGAAATCTTCAAAAGAGGAGGCGGAAGCAGCTAGCGCTATGAGCTTTCTAATTGGTAATTCCTTTGCATGTGTGCATAGAAAGTAGCCAAACTTTTCATTTATAGATACAAATGAGCAATTAAAAAAGACTTGGAAACATAGAATTGATTAAAGAAAAAAGACTTCGTAAATTACCAAGAAAGATGCAAATGAGCATTAAAAAAAGACTTGGCGAAACATACACTTGAGAGCAATTAAAAAAGACTTCGGCAAATGGATGAATTTTTTACTTAAAGCTTAAATGCGACTGATGGAGGGGAGAACGTCATAGAATTGACGAAAGCAACGTCATTTCATCATCATCATCATCATCATCAATGCTATATTAGTTTGTAAGAGGGAGAGAAAGAGATGTCATTTGTAAGAGTCGATCAATTTGGCAATGTCCGTGTCAGTTTCCAGCTAGGATTAGGACTTAATGAAGAGGCCAATCAGTACTAAATCGGGAAAGAAAATCTTCCTGATCTTGATTGTATCTTGCCTTTCACTCCAAGGCTCTTGTAAATATTGTTCTTTGGCTACGGTTCATGCCAACAGAACACTAGACACTCTCGTAAACTTTGTCGCTATGCTACAATCTCATTCTGATGGTACATGATTTCCACAAACTCCCAAGGTTTTGTTGCTTTAATTAAGCTCAAACATTTTAGTCTCAGTATTCTTCATGCTTTTCTAAAATGAAAAATCCCGAAACTCCTCAAACTTTATTTACGCTGTGGCTTGTTGATTTTACATTACTCACTTCTCAGTTGTTTGGAATTATAGCAATGAAGTTCATTGTGGAAGATATAAAATGTTACAAGTTTATTTCTTAACGTGAAATAGCACTACTTGATGATGATTGTAGATTACACAGGAAAATTGGTAAACAAATTTTGTTTTCTTCCTTTTACTAAATCGGCTGTAGTATATGCGGGGAAAGCAAGTGAATGTGTGCCGAAAAGCAGAAGGAAAAACACCTAAATTCTGTCATAGAAAATTAATCCAATCAGGCTTCCAAGTGTATTATCTTGCAATATAGACCACTATCACCAGATAATACAATTGAAGAATTGAGATTTGGTTCCCAATTCGAACCTGCACCAGAATTACGTAGTCCCACAAAACTTGGCTTAAATGAAAACTTACAAGTGCCTCTAATGGGATCACATGGGAACCATATTAAGAAATATTGATATATATCTCAAATAGTCTAGGTCAATCCCATTTAAAGTGGATCACGGTTTTTGTCTTTGATGTAAGCTTGATTAGTTGAGTTATTGTACAACATTTTGTCAATGTAATATACAAAAAGCATCCAACCAGCCACTCTCCATAGACTTTCCATTTAGCCATTTTAATAAACCAAGATGGTGGTTAGGAAATGCTGAAATGCCTCTATGAGTTTTTCCGACATTCCTAAGGGTGGACTGTCGTGGCAAAGCCACCAACTAGTCCACACTTATGATGAACAGTTTTGAAGCCTCAATGGGTGTTGGTGTAATTTTTGAAATTGGAGGCATTTTGTGAAATCTAATAAATCTCATGAGGTGTTGTGAATATTGAATTAAAATACCAAATTATTAAATGAGCATTTAGGTACTTTTATATTAGGTCTTAGGTTGACAAATTTTAACGTACATGTAAGATGATGTCATGGAATAGAAACTATACAAATAAAACCCGAGGATGAACATTTGATAGCTGTCATTTTATATGTATATGGTTACAATTAAACCTCATGAGGTGTTCGTGATTATTAAATTAAAATTACAGCTATCAAATGTTTAATTGTAATTTAAAATGACAGCTATCAAATGTTTAATTGTATTATCAAATCTTTTAGATTTTGATCGAAGTCCCTAGCATTTATGTATTAGTGAATTACATGTCAGTTACATAATTTTTTAAAATAAAAATTAGTAATTGATTTAGTGTAATAATACTCACACCCTTATTAAACTCCTAATTAATTTTCAATTCAAAACATTTCCAAAATATAAAAAATAAAATTAGAATAAGTTTTCAATTTTTTAATCCCATTCATATAATTTTTCAATTTTTTCTAATCTTAGATTTACCCGTTCTTAAATATACAAATTTGTTATATGTAAAATGTACCCATTTTTTATATAAAATTCATTCAATCTTTTTTGTAATCCATTTTTTAAACTTATATGGGTACATTATATTTCGTTGATTTAAGAATGTATCAATGTCAAGTTTAATAGAAGAAATTTAATAATGTTATTAAGCCTAATATTATTTATTTATTTTTGTGTTTTTGAAAGGTATCCATGTTTTGGTACAATAATTTTTTGGTTCGTTTTGATGAATGTACCCATGCATATATATACAATATATTAGAGAGTATAATTTATTTTTGATATTTTGAATCTCATAAATTACGGGTTTTATTTAAAATCTCATTAATATAAATAACTACAAATTTCATTTTTAATTTAAAATATAATAACTTACATAGAAATACAACATTTCATTAATGTCAGGAATTTCAATAAAAAACTGAAAATCACAAAGGTTTCAATTAAAGAACATTGCTAGTTAGGGATCGCATCCAAAATCTCCCGATAAAGGAAAATTTAGGTACTTAAATATATAATAATCTGATGTACCAAAATTGTTTTAAATCACCTAAAAATACTAAAACAAATTACTATAAATGAATTATGTACTTAAATATATATTCATTTAGATGCAATATGTCAACATACAAAGTATCTAATAAGGGTGAAGCCACCTTTTGTGCTTGGGTGTTTTATTAACACCCCAAAAATTGTGCAGTTTAGAAGATATTTACCATGGGTTGTTTTATTAACATCCCACAAATTGTTAACTAAACCTCATATACTAAATACACCCCATACTTACTTTTTAAAAGAAAAATTGTCTTAATACACCCATATTAATTTCCTAAAATACCCGCATACTCCACTCCCACATAAATATGAAAAATAATAAAGCAAAAATAAAAATTTTCTCTACAACGCAACCTGCAGAACTGCCATAACCCTTCTTCCACGACTCTGCTTCAAAACTATAGTAGTGGATATAAGTACATATCCATGTTCATTCATATATAAGAGTAAAAGTCCTGGGAAAAGTCCGGCCCTATAAATCTGCCATGAATACATATTATCTTTCTCTAATGAGCAGATATTTTGCAGTGGATGTGGCAAACATTTAACCCATCAAACTTTCTATTGTTAATATTTACATGGTAGTAATTGGTAATCCTAGCACCAAATTTAATGTTTCGTGTCAAAGTGCGAATCAGTTACAGTTAGAGAAAAAAAAAAAAAAAGCCTGAGAGTAAAGTTAATTTAAGAGCTCCAAGAAAAATATTTTGGCGTGTAAGTTCGATCTCACGTTGGATTTGTGGGGTTGTTAAGAAATCAAAGTCTTAAATTTTAGGCCTAAATAGTCATTTCATTTCTACATTTTATTAATTCAGTATTAAAATTTTAAATAGGGTGTAATCAACAATTTATGAGGTGTCAATAAAAAAACCTTTTACTACCTGAGTTTTAATTTTAGCCAATTACCCTTCAGAATTTTTATTTTTTATTTATTATTATTTTTGGACAAACAAAGTAAAATCCATTAAAGAGAAAGCTAATACAAGGTAAGGACAACTCCAAAAGAGAGTACATAAAAGCCAAGCAAAAGCCCAACACCATAAACGAAAATTACAATGAGAAGGGCCCAAGGTGAGCAGCCCATAGCAGCAACCAAATCGAAAACAATAGACATCCACCTCCACCAACATAGCCGCATCACCACCGCGGATCCATCACCACCACCCATAAAAGGGCCAAAGAACCAAAAGGATGAATGGAAAATGAGGGTAGGCAAGCTACCCGCATTGGAAGCGCTCCCATAATCCTACCAAATAGTGCAAAAAACACTTTAAATTCTGTGAAGTAGCAAGGGTAGATGGTAGGAGATTCACAGTAAGGAGTGATGATTGGAAAGGAACAAGGCAAAGAAAACAGATTTGAGATAAACTCAGGGAATGCTGAGACCAAGCTTAGAGCAACCTGAGACACAAAATGCTCAGATAGAAAGCAAACAAAAGCTAAAAGCATAAATAGATAAACTAAATCTCTAACCATGGTGGCTTGGAGAGGGAAAAATTGTGGTGGAGCTGGAGAAGAAAGGGATGATGGGGGAAATCGGGATGACAGAGAAGTAAAGAAGGGGAGAAAGAAAGGAAACAAGGGTGGAGAAAAGGGAAGAGGAAGAAGAGCAAAAAAAAGAGAGGAAGAGATAGACAAAAGGGATGAAAATATAGGGTGGACGAAGAAGGAAGATAGAGGAGGATGAGGAGGGGAAGGCTAGGTTGTTGCCGACCTCAAGCCTGAGCAAAAAGGCTGATGACAGAGGAGGTTTCAGAGGTTAAGCGCTTTACTTTGGGGGAAGGAGATGGCACAGAGTCATAGGTGAAAAGCTTATGCAATAAAATCAAACATTTATCCTTCAGAACTTTTATAATTGGTCAATTTCCCTTTGAACGTTAATTTTAGCCGATTAACCCCCTAAAATTTTATAAATAGCCAATTTTTCCCCTAGCATTAAATCTTAAAAATTTTCATTCATCCAATTTTTCATTCTTTTTGCCCCCATACAGTTGACATATGTTGTCTCTGTATCAAAATGGATGAAAAATTAGATTAAATGTTTTAAAATCTAGCGTTAGTGGGAGAATTGACTATTTATAAAAGTTAAGGCGGATAATTAATGGCAGCTCCAGGATTTTAACATATGGTGGTCCTAATATAAAAGCTTAAAAAAAAAAAAAAAAGACGAAAATAAGATTGAAAAATAAATGGCAAACTACAACTTTTCATTTATAATCTTTGTCCGAACTAATCGATGATGATTTTCGCTTGTAATATCGTTTAATACTTCTAATTTCTACACATATCAATTAATAATAAAATATATATATCAATTGATGAAACTAAAAAAATATGTATGAACTAACACTGTAACACAATCTTTGACCCAAAAAAAAAAAAAAAAAAAAACAACACTGTAACACAATCCAAGTAATATCAGAAAATCCTAACAAATCAACAATAAATATGTATGAACTAACACTAAAATAAATATGAAAAAAATCCTAAGAATTAACAATGAATAAGGCTGAACTTAGTTTAAAACTCATTAATGTGTGATTGTTTGACTTTTTATCAAAGACCCTTACATATATGTATTCATTATTCAGCCTTTTGTTTTTAATTAGTATTCTTAAAAGAAAATTAAAAAAAAAAAAAAAAAAAAAACTAAAAATCCTAACAAATTAACAATAAATAAGTATGAACTAACACTAAAAATAAGTATGAACTAACACTAAACTAGAAAACTTACAGAAATTCTGAAATTGCTCTCCATAATTAGTCAACATGATATACTCTGATAAAGAATACTTGGTAGATGGTCTTCGACTTCTGCTGGATCTTCTAACCTAGTCTTCATTCTCTTGCGGGGCTGAAGGCTCCCCTTGATTGGTTCCCCTTGAATCTGCTTTTCAGGTTCCCCCTGATCAGCAATTTCATGGTCTGGCTCACCTTGATCAGGCTCCCCCTGATCAGCATTATCTGGTTCTGCAGGCACTTCATTGGCAGCTGCTTCAAGGATGTCACCGTGACTTTCTTAATCTGAAGCTAATGGATCAACTTCTCTGACTGCGTCATCTGGTTGTGCCTCTTTATCCGAATCCCCAATTGTTTGGTCTTCATAAAAGACCACATCTCTGCTTCTGATAAACTTCTTCTGGTATGGTCCCATAATCTGTAACCAAAATCCTCACCACCATAACCAAGAAAGATGCACGGTGTAGCTTTGTAGTTTAACTTCGATCTCTGCTCTTTGGGCACATGCACAAAAGCTTTGCAACCAAACACCATCAGCATACACCTGACTTTCTCCATGATGGTTCGGTTCATTCTTTCAGCAACACCATTATGTTGTAGAGTTCTAGGAACTGTCTTATCATGACGTATGCCATGTTTCGCACAATACTCTCTAAACTGGTGAGATGTGTACTCGCCTCCGTTGTCGCTACAAAGGAACTTGAGAGGTTTCCTAGTTTCCCTCTCCACCATAGCATGGAACTCCTGGAATGTCTGAAACACTTGGTCTTTGGATTTCAACAAAAACACCCAGACCTTTCTTGAAGCATCATCAATATAAGTAACAAAATATTTATTTCTTCCAAGTGACTCGACTTTTATGGGACCACATATATCTGAATAAACAAGATCTAACAAACTTCTCTTCTTTGTAAATGGAACAGAAAAACTAACTCTTCTTTGTTTACCGAATAAACAATGCTCACAAGAGTTTAACGACGTACTTTGGCAAAGGGAATGTGAGACTTCTTTGCCTAAACTTGTAGGCCTTTCTCGCTCATATGGCCTAGCCTCTTATGCCACAAGTCTATAGATGAGTCTTCCACAACATTCAGCTCACCTTTCAAAACCTTGGCATTTGATCGGTACAACGTACAACAAAGTCGTACTCTTGCTACCACCATTAAGCCTTTAATAAGCTTCAATTTTCCTTCGCCAATATGGTGATAATAACCTTGTCAATCAAGGGTACCGATGGATATCAAATTGAGACGTATATTAGGAATATGTCTCACATCTTTCAACATCAACTGCCAGCCAAGATTAGTTCTTAGGCAAATATCACTAATTCCAAGAATTTTAGAATAGCTTTCATTCCTCATCTTCACTATGCCAAAGTCACCTTCTTTGTATGTATTGAATAACTCCCATTTGGATGTAGCGTGGAAGGAAGCTCCATTGTCAAAGATCCATTCAATGTCTCTGTCAGAATCACTCATATGCAGACATTCACCAACAGATAATATTTCTGGTACGTCAATTTGATAGGTGCCTTGAACAAAAGAATAGTGTATGCCCAAAAGCATAGGTACCAAATGAAAATTCATAGGTTCCTTGAACAGGTACCACATGCGAACCAAGATCATCATCTCTAGATTTACAGTGAACGGTCAACTCTGCACCCAAATCATTAGTCATTGTGACAGTGGAGTCGACTCCAGCGTCGCACATAGTTAAGAACAACACTAGAATCACAACTAGAAAAACATTTTTGATAAACGAGGCCATGGTGATAATGTTTGGTTGAAGTTTAGTATAACACTAAATTTCTTTGTGGAAGAACGCTTGGATGCATCCTTCTTTTACAGAACGCATTAATTCATATATATGGGGCGAGAGGGAAACCAGTTATGGCGAGGCGAGTTTTCGATGAAGCTGTGGCTCCTGACGTCGTTTCATGGTCGGGTTTGGTTATTGTGCATGCGAGAGCGGGGGAATTGGAGTTTGCACGGTAGGTGTTTGATGAGATGCCTGAGAGGGATGTGGTTTCTTGGACTGCTATGATCTCTGCGTATTCACAAGCAAAGTATTCAAGAGAAACACTTGATTTGTTTTGGGAGATGAATCGTGATGGAGTGATGCTCGATGAAGTCACAATGGTGAGTGTAATCTCTGTTGGAGCAATATTAGAAAATATGAAAAATAACAATATAATTCCAATGATAATAATCAAAAAGAAATTCACAACATCAATTATATATGAGATTAATATAAACAACTAGAGAGAAAGTTAGAATAACTAACAAACTTGGAGATTGAGGCTTGCATAAATGCAATGTCCTAAAGATAGACTTTTGCCCCTGCTCTTGTGCTTGCAGTTCGGTAGGCGTCCATCTCCCAGGATTCAACAATTTATAATCCGAAGTCAAAGCACTTCAATCTTCGGACTTCAATCTTCGGACTCTGGCGAACTTTATATATTCAGTACTCTCAAGACACGACTCGGAATTTGACTCACAAAGCATGAGAGAAACAAAGTGGGGAAACCCTATTTCTCAAGAGTAAAAATTAACTCTAATTTTCTATATTTAATACCAATGGTTTCATGGGTTTAAATAGAATCCAATTTCTACTTATTAAATAAATGTAACTTTTCATCTATAAGTATACATCACTTATCAAGGAATACACCTAAACAACATAACCTTTCCAAGAAATTGGTTAACAATATTTTTCATTCAATTATTAAAATTATATATTACAATCTATAATTTCCAACAATCCCCCACATGAATGAAAAATTAGGAAGAATTGAGAGTACAGACGAACAAGAGATGCATCGGGAGAGGTGTCTTTTGGACTTGAACCTATCCTAGTGAATACTTATCGGATTTACTTGGTGACGCAGTGAATATAGAATCTTGAACTGTTCACCGCAGTAGTAAACCGAGACAATAAGCAACACACATCACTAATCCTAATATATTCTGGTTCATACGGTTGTGTTCATTTTGGTCCTAAACAGATCCCGGATTCATGAGAGCTTTAGAGAATTTAGCCATCTCATACTCATAGAAGCGACCCACTTCTACTCTCACATAGGTGACCACTGATTAAGAATAATCTGCTTTATTCCTCTTATTTATAAGATATCACTATCATTAAGTACAAATATACATCCTAAAACTTCTGCAGACAACACACTTCTTCCACCATAGGAATAAGGTATATAGTGTGTTAACTTCTTTGAATCATGCCCAACCAGTTTGCCTATTGAACTTAGACCATGGGATCTCCAATCAACTAAGTTAGGTTTCCGCTCGGCTAATTCATTAGTTATGTTGGTTTTAGCCTTATTCCCTTCGATGATCAACTTACTCTCTAGTCTAACCTTTAATGATTGGATCCACCACTAGGTTGACTATCATTAATGGTGTGCACAATCCATCTTATGAAATTATATTTCATATGAGAGTAGTTGTTTGACATTGTTTGAAAAGTCAAGTCCTCAAATTTTATATTAGGACTCAATTACTAAGTAATTTGCTAACAATAAGCACTTGGGTAAACTCCCTCACATTTAAGGTATTTGTAAGAAGATCTCTAACCTTGCCATACCTTAAACAATTACTCATTACAAGAGATGACATCTTAAATGTCGTTCAATTAGCAAACTACTTTTAACCAACCCCTACAATTCTTTCATAATTGTAGTTTCTTTTAATCCTATCATTAAATCGATCACATTTTCCACTTTAAGAAGTAAGGAACAACTAAGATAGGCTCTATCTATCTTTTTAGGCCTTCATGCCTCACTAGAAATTATGAGAAAATCACTTCTTTGTTTTTATTCTTTCCTTGCTATGACTAGTAACAAGAGAAAGCAAAACTCTTATCATTGCAAGGTATTCCCAAACTTCCAGTGTCTAATTCTTCTCAAGGGAATTGGCTTTGGTTTCATACATGACTAACATGAAAATATCCAAGTCCACGCTTGCTTATTATAAAGCCATATTGGGTCTAATGCATTTTGCAAAATGCTCCCGCACTTTTAGTGTCTTGTCATTTCTTTCAAAAAGACCCCCACACTTTTAATCCAGTCATCGTCTTTTCAAGATGATAATAACTCATCTAAAATGAGTTCAAAGATTTAATTTGAATATAGTATCTTCTTTTGTTATCACAAAAGCTTTATTACCATGAGTAACCATTGATAAAAACACACTCATTGGTTGCCATTGCTTACTAAATAAGCAACATAATGTCTTTCTGCAAATTTAGAAAAGACCCCTACACTTTTGGTGTATATTGTTCTCAAAGGACTTGGCTTTTAGTCTGGACCATTCCCGATTTATGGCAAACCCAGTTTTGTGGTTTCCATTAGACATAGTTTCCATTTTTACGGAACTATCCTGTACAACTCAAAGATCATATTAACTCACTTAAAACTCTGAGATAATTCACTATGGCCTTGAAGCCTTCGCGCATCTGCCTAGTAGGGATTAACTGCATCAATTGTACAGATGCAATTCTTTTTTGCAAAAAGAACTTTTCCAAAAACTGCTACGAGTTGGTAGAACCACATCTAACATCCAATCTAAACCCAGTACACCACAATGGTCGGTCTGCACTTACTATAGATGATACAAATGTTTAAACTATAAAATTTCACTTGGTGACAAACAATTCTCTTCTAGAAAGAGTCAACGTCAAACATGGATTTTAGACGGATCTCTATGATATGCCTAACATAAGTAAAATCTTACTGGTAGGGATATGCATGTGCATATGCGGTGTCAACAAACAGTCATATCGTTTCCTCCATCTATGTGCAAACATAACCGATTGACACAAAGATAACTCAGATATTACATAAAGGTCTTTAAGCCTAAAAGCATACAAAGAATATTATATCATGGAATTTTCATCATTCCTAATTATGCCATTAGCAACAGTTTTGCAATATATCTTCATGCTTCAGTATCTCAATTAATTACTTATGAATGAACAGTCATACATATAACATATTATAAATCATGCCAACAAATTCTTGGCCACATACTAATATAAATAGATGATTAATGCATATTGAATTCAAACGATTCTTCTTCTTCTTCTTCTTTTTTATTTTCTTTTCCAGAAGAAATTTAAAACACCACAATTAGTTATTTTAAACTAACTGCACATTTTTATATAATTGATCATGTATTTCACAGAAACATGTATCTAGAATCATACTTCAGTGATCTAGATTAATGCATAAACTAACTGTATAATGCCAAAGTATGTAAGAAATGCATGATCCTTGCGGCCTGCATAAATGCATGCCAAGTCAATGAACAACTGATGGACAATTCTACACGTACGTACGTCTTACGGTGTGAAGGGTCAAATTGTAAGGGACCCCAAAAAGGATGTTGGGACACCTCTTTTGTTTGAATCAAAATCATTCAAAACAAAAGGCACAAATCGAACTCCAATACTATACATTCTCTTTTTACTTAACAAACTGCCCATGTCGTTCTTAATGAAGATCAAGAACAGTACATTCACAGCAATATCCATGTGTCTCAAAAGTCTAATTTTTAAATGGCAGTTTCACTAACATATATTCAGATGATTCTTTCCTACTTTCTCAATATAATTATTTCTTAAATCCATATTTTTCTAATTATTGCATAAAGATATTCTATCTTTAGATTGTTGGAGCAATATTAGAAAATATGAACAATAACAATATAATTCCAATGATAATAATCATAAAGAAATTCACAACATCAATTATATATGAGATTAATATAAACAACTAGAGAGAAAGTTAGAATAACTAACAAACTTGGAGATTGAGGCTTGCATAAATGCAATGTCCTAAAGATAGAATTTCGCCCCTGCTCTTGTGCTTGCAGTTCGGTAGGCGTCCATCTCCTAGGATTCAACAATCTATAATCCGAAGTCAAAGCACTTCAATCTTCGGACTTTGGCAAACTTTATATATTCCGTACTCTCAAGACACGACTCGGAATTTGACTCACAAAGCATGAGAGAAACAAAGTGGGGAAATCCTATTTCTCAAGAGTAAAAATTAACTCTAATTTTCTATATTTAATACCAATGGTTTCATGGGTTTAAATAGAATCCAATTTCTACTTATTAAATAGATGTAACTTTTCATCTATAAGTATACATCACTTATCAAGGAATACACCTAAACAACATAACCTTTCCAAGAAATTGGTTAACAATATTTTTCGTTCAATTATTAAAATTATATATTACAATATATAATTTCCAACAATCTCAGCTTGTGCAGATTCCGGAGATGTGGAAACGGGGATATGCATCCACCAATATGTTGATGACAATGGGTTTTCGTGGATGTTGTCTCTTTACGATGCCCTGATTGACATGTATGCGAAGTGTGGATGCATGGATCGAGCATGGCAAGTGTTTGATAATATGAGCCGGAAGAGCTTAGTCACTTAGAATTCGATGATTTCAGCATGCGCAAACCATGGCAATGCTGATGATGCGTTTGGATTGTTTGAGTGCATGACTACTGCTGGTGTTGCACCGGATGGGGTCATATTTTTGGCCCTTTTAGTTGCGTATACACACAAGGGATTGGTAGACGAAGGGATCAGACTATTCGAGAGAATGTAAACAAACTACAGAATCAAGGCATGAATTGAGTATTACGGGTGCATGGTTGATATGTTAGGGAAGGCAGGACGGTTGGAGGAAACATACTGATTGATTAGTAGTATGCCAATTCCGGGCAACGATGTTGTTTGGGGAACACTGCTTGCAGCTTGCAGAACTTACGAGGATGCTGATATGGGCGAGAGGGTCGTGAATAGGCTGTTAGAGTTGAAACCAGATGAAGGCGGGTACTACATTCTCCTTCGTGATATTTAAGTCGCAGCCGAAAGGACAATGGAAGCAAATGCGATGAGGCAGAGCATGAAAGGGCAAATGCGATGAGTCAGTGCATGAAAGTTAACAGTGCTAGTAAAACTCCCGGATGCAGCTGGGTGGGAGAATATGGTTTCCGTTGAATGTTCTATTGGAGTTCGGAATGCTCTGAGTCACGCTTTTATGTTGTCATAGAAAATGAATCCAATCAGGCTTCTAATTGTATTATCTTATGGGAAGGTGTTATATGTGAAACAAATTTGAAGCCTCAAGGGGTATTCGTGTAATTTTTGAAACTTGAGGGCATTTTGTGAAACCTCATAAACCTCAGGGTAAACCTGGCATTTTGGACCCAACCTGTTAACCCATCTGACCTGACCCGTTAATATTAGTATTTGGGTGGATGCTTAACGGGTCGGGTCGCTAACGGGTGAACCCGTTAAATAACGGGTCACTTTGGGTCAACCTGTTAGCACCCGTTAGTTGAAGATATTTTAGTAATTTCAATAAAGTCTTAACAACAAAAAATAAACTCTATGCAAAATAATAATAATAATTGTTAGCGGGTGACCTGTTAGCTTAACGGGTTGGGTTCGGGTGACCTGTTAACTTAATGGGTCGGATTGAACCCGACCCAAATCCAATAAACCCTACTTGTTTACAGGTCTACCTTAGGGTGTTTGTCAATAGGGAATTAAAATACCAAATTATTAAATGACCATTTTGGTGCTTTTTTTAGTTCATACGATTCATTAATTTTTTTGCAGAAACAGGTGTTTTTTATTTTTTTAAATTTAGGAAAATCAATTATACATTAATGATAAAAGAGACTACAACCGAAAGGGAGAAAAAAGTGTCTAAAACATAGAGAATTGGGCGAGATAGGGCTCGTTTGGAATGATTTTTTTAAAATGATTGGAAACACGTTTTTAGTGAAGATGTTTTTGAAACAAATTCTTAGTAAAAATCGAAGTGAATCCCTAAAAAGCACTTTAATTATTTCTTACAAGAAGCACATTATCTTTCGTCAAGACTACAAAACTCATCAACTTGACACAAATACTAGTAGGCGGTTTTGTCTTCATGCTTTGTTACTCAATCTCTCGTCAGTTTTCGAGTCGAAGTGTCACGACACTGACACGATCGTCAATCACATTCTTCTCAAATTTTGCAGATATTAATGTGATTATGCAAAATGTATGAAAGAATTTCGGGTAAACCCTAGTATTTCTTAACCTTGATTCTCTAAAACCGATTGTTATATCATTGTTTGCTTGGTTTCATTATTGTTGATCTCAATACTTTAACTTATTCGCATTTGGTATTCCAACTTTTCTTAAATTTTGTATTTAGTAGTTAGTGATTATTCATATCAGTTATTAAGAAGAACGACCTTACTTGGTCTGTTTATTCTACAACAAATTTTTTCTCTTGCAAGTATTTCTATGTGAGTTTAACCTAATTATGCAGGTGCTAAAAATCATATCATCATACATTGTTCCGCTCACTTCTACCCCACGTATTTGAAGACCTTAAAACTCATAAGATAATTGGTCGCAGTGAAAGAATTTAGTGTTTGTATATTTTGACTATGGAGAATATATTTCTTTCAAATTCAAGTAATCATCAAGTTCTAGGTGTGAAATAAATAAATTATAAATTGTGAGACGGAATTATCACATAAACAAATATTGTTGTTCGTTTCCTTCTCTTGGGCTTGCTTTAGTGAATTTATTTTATCGACCAAAAGATTGAGCCTATATACAGAGCTTGTATTAGAAACTAGCTAAAATTAGAAATTCACCAAAATACAAAAATAAAAAATATAAATAGAACTTGGAATTTCTTTTGGGATTGAAAGCGAATACATAATTGACCAAATAAAAAGCGCATACATAATTAGCCAAATAGAAAGAGCATACATTGGCTTCTTTTTACAAAGTTTATTAAAAAAGTATCAAATTCAAACCCAACTAAAGATAACATAGGAATTCAAAAACAATTTTTTCTAGATCCTATCAAATATTCCCCCTCCAAAAGTAGAAATGTATAACTCAACAAACAACGGAAATTGCATCCCAATGAATGAGGTAACTGGAACACCAGCAAGCAAAATGCTTGGAATAACAATCGATGATTTTCCGTCAAGCATAATGTAAAGGCCACAAGAAAAGACAATCATCAAGGTGGCGATAGATAAAAAGAGGGTGACAAGGCCTATCATCATTTTTATGGGCAAAGATTTGTAGAAATCATCTTCAGAATAACGTGACGTGAGAATGCCCAAAAACATGATAACCGAAGTTGTTGAAGAAAAGAGTGAGATTACATCCGAAACTATAAAAGTTGTGAATACCTTATTAGTTAAGAATGTAGGATGACTTGTCGTTCCTTTATTTTCACCAGGAACTGTGAATGCTGCAGCAAACATTATGGTGACAATAAGAGCACCTACAACTGTACAAGAAGTTGCTGTTCCCCTTATTGATTTTTCTGCCGCTTTCGCCAATTCTTTGTGATTCTCCGTAAATAATTTTCGTGGTGTCTTATTATTTTTGTTTTCAGATTCACAATCCTTGGGATCTGCAACTTTCTCCACCTCCTGCATTTTTGGCGACAAAATTATTTATGGATGTGACTCTAAAATCATTATCTCTTCATATAAATCCTCGAACTTTTGTCGTTTGAGACACCACAAAATCCAAAATCAATAGTTAAATATGTTTAATTTCAAATTTTTTCCCATTATGCTTGTGCATGTCGACAAACTTTTTGTTTTGATTTTTGTATTTTTAAAGAGTAATTTCTACATTCTCTTTTTTTTTTTTTCTTTTCTATGAAATTCAATAAATAAAATAACATAAATATGTTAAGAAGTTGGAGAAAATGTGAGTAAAATTATAGCCACAAAATATACATAAACAACATATAGGAAAAATATTTCATAAATATAAGCATATATAGATAGATAGGTAAATAGTCACCTTGAACCATTGTACTTCTCTTTGCATTTGTGAAACTGTGCCTTGAATGTGATCGATCTGTGACAATGGGGTAATACTTGCAACCGTACGTATGTAGCATATTATTGCCGAAGTGATCTTTATTCCCCACTATTTCCTGTATTTTAGATTGATCAAGGTCATTTATAAGCTTATAAAATTTATGGTGACGGGATTCAGCAGCAATTTGGAATAGGCTCTGGCCTTTTTCGTTCCTAACTGCCAATATTGGAGATAAGGAATCTTTAAGAAAATGAGTAATATACTCCACATGTCCTCGTTCTGCTGCCACACACAATGCTACTTCCAATTTCTTTCTTTTATAATAACTCAAACTTCTTTCACTCGTTAGAATTTCTTCACTCGCTTTACACATGAGAGGTAAAAACTGTTGAACCGACTCATGGGTCAATTTCATTTGATATATACGATTGATTCCTAGGTTCATTAAAAACAAATACAAATTACAATCATATTAAAATAAATTTTAATATTAATAAAACACTCATAAAAGAAATCAATGAATGATACAAATGTATATGTGGCCTACCCAAACATGTTTGGAGTTTCGTCACTAGTCCTCTGAATCGGAGTATATCCATTCCTGCATTACAAGTCAAATTTGATGACCAAAATAAATATGTCATTCTTCATATTGTGTTAGTTTTTTTTTTTTTTTTTTTTTTTTTTTTTTTTTTTGTAATACCCACCTATCTGTATTTAGGAAATTGGGATTAAGAAAATAAAATTTTGGTTTTTGGGGGAGGGAATGGCAAGCGGTAAGAGTGGGCATAATGCAGATTAGGGTATGTGCGGGTGGAGGAAAAGGAAGGCCTGCATCCCTAGGTCGTTTTTCATTTGTTTAGTTTTTTAAAATTTTTAAACTTTTTTAAATCTTTTGGTTTTTTTTTTTTAATTTTTAATTTCCACATGGACTCCTGTATGACACGTGGTGCCCATTCATTATTTACATGGGCGCCACATCATCAGTTAACGGAAGACTTAACAATCAGACTAACAGATGTATGAGACTATCCCAAAATTAACACTTTAGGTATGACTCTAGGACGAAAAAAAATTCATGTACTAAATGTTGAAAACCACGAAAGTTGAGGGTAGTAAACTGATATTTACCCTATTTATTACTACACATTGTACACAATGTCACAAACCAAACATGTAACTCTTAAAGAGTGATTACTTTAACCATTCCAGCATGTCAAACATTTCCAAAGAACTCAGCCCTCAAACCAAACATATATATATATCAATGAATTTTTTTTTAATTAGCTATGGATTGTCATTTAGTGTTATGACCTAATGGTATTCCTCGTCTCATCACTTGTAAGTAAAAAGTTTTATATTTGAATTTCGTAAATGACTAGTTCTTAACCAATTTATTCACCCAACTTCGTATATAGTGTAAATATATTTTGAATATATAAAAGTAGCTATGCATTCTACAGTATCTTTAAGAAAAAAGGAGTTAGATTATAGAAAATTTTCTGAAACAGCTCTGAATTCTGTGGGGATATTAAAGAAAGAATAAATGGTAAGTTCTTTTTTGACAAAAAGAAAAAAAGAAAAAAAGAAAAAAAAAAGGGTAAATTGTTTTACTTAATTAAGGTAAATTATCTTTCTTTACCATGATGAGAGAGAATCTATTAACAAGAACATCACACTTAATTATCTTCCAAATAATAAATAATATTACCTCAATTTTTTCTTTTCACCTCAACCATTTGTTATTCAGCCATTGTTCAAATTCTTAATCATTATTTGAAGATCGTCCCTATAATAAAAATCATTCAAATTCGAAATTTTTGCATCATTCAAATGTATTCTATAAATAAACAGTGCAGGTACCAAGTAACATATTAATTATAAACCGTTTATTTATTTGATACATTTGGATGATCAAACAATCTCCATTTTGAATGATTTTTTGTAAAGATGACGTCCAAGTGAAGATTAAGAAATATAACGATTTCAATTATGAAATTTCTACGATAAAGATATGTTATTTGCAAGTGGAAAAAAGAGGTCATGTTCCTAATGGGGAATGCAAGTATTATTCTTTTCATGTGTAACTTCTTAAATATGAAATAACAAGAATTTGTTTTTTAAGACCATGTTGCTTGATGTTTTCTTTGTTTAGCATTTTTTTCTGGCCTTAATATAGATTATTAAAAAAAAACATGTGATATAAGGAAATAAAGTAAAATTAATTTGTAATACAATAAAAAGGGGTAAATTACATTTTGCACTCTTAAGTTTGAGTGAAATTACAATCTCATACATTATCTTTAAAACATCATCACTTAGCGGACAAATTGCTGGCAGCGGACGTGTGAAATTGCAACTAATACACAAATTTGTGTATGACATTGTAGTGTTGTAAAAATTGTGTATGAGCAAATGGTGTCAAGCGAGGGAGCTATGGAAGAAGATAGAGAGACCATATTTTCTACGGGAAAGTTGAAGTTATTAAGGGATTATGTTCATTTACATATTTATGAATATTTATAGATTTAGGGGTATTTTGGTATGAAAATAAAAATACGATAATGTGTAATCTTAGTCACCAATTTCATGTAAGTGGACTAATCCTAATAGTGACCCACAAACTTAGACTTATATCAAATTTTATTTTTTAGAAAAAAGGAAAATATAAGGAGAAATAAAAAAGCAATAATTTACTAACCATAATAGATCAAATTTTCCCATAAATCCAGTCGGCTTCCACTTTTGAATGCCAAACGGTTACTGGCCAATGTTACAAGGGGGATATTCCCATTGCAGTCTACATCCATGGCTAATTTTGGATAACGTTGAATTAAATCTCACGCAATATCTATGTAATAAAAGCATGAAAAAAGAACATTGTAAGTATACTGACAACGATTGTAACAAAAACAAAAAAACAAAAAAAAAGCACATAGGGGAAGAAGTGTACCAAATCTATTGTAATCAAAACCGAGAGAAATAAGTTGAGCGGCATAGGGAACTTCTAGTTCTTTGTGTGGAGTGCGGGAATAGAGAGTGCGAGCCATTATTTCCCCTTTTGTCTTCTCTTGGGCCTCTACAACAAGAGGCACCGGGAACAAAGGAGGTGAATTAGTAACAAATCTGGCGTTCTTTGTAACCATGCATTCAGCTATTTCAAACTCTTCCGGATATTCTCTTATTAAAAGATGAAGAGCTGTTAGTGATTACTCATACTGGACTTAAAAGTTTATCATAGTTTACTATTAAATAGAATTATATAGAAGTCTGAATTTGTGAGGATACCTTCAGTGCGGCCTTCTTCCTTTGCCAACAGTGGCTTCGTAGCATGATCAATCGGAGGTGGATAAGCTTGAAGAACTGACTTCTTTTCTGAAATTGAAAACTTTGATGTTAAGATGACAGATGTTATCGTTCAATTCTGAATTTTTTTTCTTTTCTTTTTCCTTCATACAAATGCCTATGCGTGTGAAAATAATTACAAAATATTCTTCATCAAATCAGAATATATAGAATCATAGACCACCTACAAGGTACAACCGTATAACCATTGCCGTATATTTATTTCCTTCAACTTTTCATGTATGTACGTACCATTTTCATCTAATGGTTCATTTGGCTTCTTCAATTTATCTGATAAAGCATCCCATGCTTGTTTGGCCGTGGTTGCTCTCTTGATAAGTCCATCAGTATCATCCCCGCAAGAATTCCAGATCGCATATAAGGCCTTGGCATCCTTCTTCTTCCAAGCCCTACTAATTTCTTCATCTTCTGTAATAGGGCGTACTTGATGTAAAACGTCCAAAAGATCTTCGGCCAACATGTAGGTCTCAATCTGATTACTCCAATCATCATAGTTCTTACGGTTAAGAACTGTATGAACAACTGTAGCTGCCATCTGCCTATTTATTCAACGATATTTTTGTCAATCAAGCATATATGTGAAAAAAAGCAAAGAAAAAGAAAAAAAAGAAACAAAGTAAGTCTAACTACTACACTCACAATTTGAGTTGGGGAAATCTTCAAAAGAGGCGGCAGTAGCAGCGCTATGAACTTTCTAATTGGTAATTCCTTTGTATGTGCACATAGAGTAGCCGAACTTTTCATCATTTATATATACGAATGAGCAATTAAAAAAGACTTGGAAACATATAATTGAGCAATTAATTAAAAAAAGACTTAGTAAATTACCAAGAAATTAAGATGCAAATGAGCAATTACAAAAAGACTTGGCGAAACGTACACTTGAGCAATTAAAAAAGACTTCGGCAAATGGATGAATTTTTACTTAAAGCTTAAATGCGACTGATGGAGGGGATAACGTCATAGGATTCACGGGAACTAGATCCCCTCTGGACCCAAAGGGACTGAGCCCAAATCATTTGATGAGTAAGTTTAGTTCATTTGGATCCAAAGGGGATCCGGTTCTGGATTCACGAGACCAACGTCATTTCATTATCACCATCATCAATGCTATATCAGTTTGCAAGAGGGAGAGAAAGATATGTAATTTGTAAGAGTCGATCGATTTTAGGACTTAATAAAGAAGCCAATCTCTCTTGTAAATGTTGTACTTGGCTACGGTTCATGCCAACTGAACACTAGACACTCTCGTATGAAAAAGTTGAGATTCCACCATAAAATTAACCAATTAGCAATATAGAGAATAGTCCAACTACTTATAAGCACATGCAAAGTCTATTCTCTTATCAATATGAGATTCATTCTCAACATCGTAAACTTCGTCGCTATGCTACAATCTCATTCTGATGGTACATGAAACTACCAAGGTTTTGTTGCTTTAATTAAGCTCAAGCATTTTAGTCTAAGTATTCTTCATGCTTTTCTAAAATGAAAAATCCCGGAACTCCTCAAACTTTACTTTCGCTGGCTTGTTGATTTTACATTACCGACTTCTAAATTGTCTGGAATTATAGCAATTAAATTCATTGCGGAAGATATAAAATGTTACAAGTTTATTTCTTAACGTGAAATAGCACTACCTGATGACGATTGTAGATTACACAGGAAAATGGGCAAACAAATTTTGTTTTCTTCCTTTTACTAAATTGGCTGTAGTATATGAGGGGAAAGCAAGTGAATGTCTGCCAAAAAGCAGAAGGAAAAACATCTAAATTCTGTCATAGAAAATGAATCCAATAAGGCTTCAATTGTATTATCTTGCAGTATATTTTAAGGACAATATAGACCCCTATCACCAGATTCATCTCTTTTATGTACGTAAATGTTGAAGTAATGAGATTCGGATCCCAATTCGAACCTGCACCAGAATTGCCCCAAAACTTGGCTTAAATGACAACTTACTAGTGCCCTTAATGGGATCACATGGGAACCATATTAAGAATATTATATGTAAGATTTTGATCTAAAATAGTCTTTGAAGTAGGCTTGATTAGTCGAGTTAGTTGTGTATATATTGTACTGTATATTTTGTCAATGTAATTGACAAAAAGCAACCAACCTGCCACTTTCCATAGACTTTTCATTTAGCCATTTTAATACACACCAAGATCATCATTCTTAAATTTATATCGACCATTTAGTTGAGCTTTGTACTGGATAGAAATTTTTTTATTTAACAACAAACTACAACATTAGGAGCAACACACTTATATCAGTGACGGATTTAAGATTCTAAAATCGGGTGGTTCTAAACAAGGTATGTTAGACGCTAGTCGGAAAGCGGGTTGAGCCTAAGACCTAACGACTTAGGTAGACTAGGTGAATTTAAGTAAATTTGTTATATATCACATAAATATGTTTACATTAAAAAAACTTTATATTTATTATTTTAATTAAGTTTATTATTTAACATATAACATTCAAAAACATCATAATTTTTCTTTAGTATTTTAGTGAATTTGATCGTATGGTATGGATATTCAAGTGATTATGAGTTCGAGTACTTTGCAAAATATTTTCCGTGGCTCGTACGAACTTATAGTAAATTTCAAAATAATAAAGGTGTAAAACATATGGTATAAAAAATATTGGTTGAGTAATACACACTACTTTATTAATTAAAATGCTAAGTGGCACAACTTGATTGGACAACAATTAAAAAAAAGAGCTACTCACATGAAAAAAAGGAGAGAGAAAGTCTTTCTTCTTCGTTTGAACTAAGGTCCAAGAAAAGCAGATCATAGTGGATTTCTATGTTCCTCTTCGTCTAAAATTTGATATTTCTTCTTGATTTAAAGTTTTTGTTGCACAACATCTCCACAGCCATGGTAGTCTTCTCTCTTCTATCACCTACCTAGACCGTTGGGTGGTCCTCGAAGGTTTTCACAGGCCACCTTGGTCAACACATGCATCCACCGCTGCTTATGGTGACCAATTTTAAAGCCTCAAGGGGTATTCGTATAATTTTTGAAGCCAGAGAAATTTTGTTAAACCTAATAAACCTCATGAGCTAATTGTCATTGAATTAAAATACCAAAATATTTTGACCATTGGGTACTTTTATTTTAGTTCTTAGGTTGACAAATTTTAATGAACATGTAAGTTGATGTCGTAGAAGATGATGTCATGGACGTTTGTGTCAGTGACCAAATTGGCTCGCCATTGACGGTTGACAAGCCTGAGCCTTTTTGTTCCGTCTCCTACGATTTCGTTCGCTGTGGAGATCAGCATCTGGTCCCAAATCACTCTCTTGATCTTTATGGCTCCCTTTCATTTTTCTCAAGTCTCTCTCTCCCTCGTGAAACATTGTAACTTTTTAGTGGAATATTGGGGATTCAATGTGAATCCAGTTAGGGTATCTGGACTGCTATATCAGTTTCCAGCTAGGATTAGGACTTAATAAAGAGGCCAATCTGTTTTAAATCAGGCAAGAAAATCTTCCTGACCTTGATTGTATCTTGCCTTTCACTCCATGACTCTTGTAAGTATTATACTTTGGCTATGATTCATGCCAACTGAACACTAGACACTATAGTAAACTTCGTCGCTATGCTACAATCTCATTCTGATGGTACATGATTTCTACAATCTCCCAAAGTTTTGCTGCTTTAATTAAACAAGCATTGTAGTCTCGGTATTCTTCCTGCTTTTCTAAAATGAAAAATCCCGAAACTCCTCAAACTTTACTTTCGCCGTGTGGCTTGTAGATTTTACATTACTCATTTGATTCTCAATAGTTCTGAGATCATAGCAATTAAGTTCTTTGTGGAAGATAAAAAATGTTACAACTTTATTTCTTAACGTGAAATAGCACTAGTTGATGATGGATTACACGGGAAAATTGGCAAACAAATTATGTTTTCATCCTTCTACTAGATTGGCTGTAATATATGAGAAGAAAGCAAGTGAACGTCTGCTGAAAAGCAGAAGGAAAAACACCTAAATTCTGTCATAGAAAATGAATCCAATCAGGCTTCCAATTGCATTATCTTGCAATATAGACCACTATCACCAGATTCATCTCTTTTATGTACATAGATGTTGAAGTAATGAGATTCGAACCTGCATCAGAATTGCCTAGTCCCACAAAACTTGGTTTAAATGAAAATTTTCAAGTGCCTCTAATGGGATCACATGGGAACCATATTAAGAAATATTGTGTGTAATATATATCTCAAATAGTCTAGGTCAATCCCACTTAAAGTGGATCACGGTTTTGGTCTTTGATGTAAGCTTGATTAGTTGAGTTAGTTGTGTATAATGTATATATTGTAAAGATATTTTGTCAATGTAATATACAAAAAGTATCCAACCTACTCCCCTTAGACTTTCCAGTCATTTTAATGAGTCATTCTTAAATTATATTGAACATTTAGCTAAGCTTTATACTGCATAGAATTTTTTATTTATTTAACAACAAACTAGAACCATTAGCAACAACACACTTATAATGAACAATTTTGAAACCTCAAGAGGTTTTTGTGTAATTTTTGAAACTAGAGGCTTTTGTGAAACCTAATAAACTCATGAGGTGTTTGGGAATATTGAATTAAAATACCAAATTATTAAGTGAACATTTGGGTACTTTTATTTTAGTTCTTAGGTAGACAAATTTAATATACATGTAAGATGATGTCATGCAATAGAAACTATACAAATAAAATCCAAGGATTGGCATTCGATAGCTGTCATTTTATATGTACATGGTTACAATTAAACCTCATGAGGTGTTTGTGAATATTGGATTAAAATACCAAAATTGTCTCTGAAATTTGCATAACTCCTTACTTTGGTCCCTGAGACTTGAAATCAATACAAATGATCCCTGAGATTGTCCACTATCAATCATTTTAATCATTCTATGAATAGTTATGTTGAATAAAGATTAAAATGACAAAACCACCCTCAATTTAATAAACAATATGCCAAAATAATTTGACAAAAATTGAGTGTACTTTTGTCATTTTATCTTTATTTAATGGAGATTTTTCATGGAATGACCAAAATGATTGATGATAGGCAAACTCAGGAAACAATTCTATCGATTTCAAATTTAAGGGATCAAAACAAGGAGTTATCCAAATCTCATGAACCATTTTAGATAAAAAGTCATTATTAAATGAGACTTTTTATATTAGTTCTTAGGTTGACAAATTCTAATATACATGTAAGTTGATGTCATGGAAGATGATGTCATGGGCTTTCGTTTAAGTGACCAAATTGGCGCGCCATTGAGGGTTGACAAGCATGAGCTTTCGTTTCGGTTTTGTTCCGTCTCCTACGATTTCGTTCCCTGTGGAGCTCCGCATCTGATCCCAAGCCACTTTCTCTCGATCTTTATGGCTCCCTTTCATTTTTCTCAAGTCCCTCTCTCCCTCAAAGTTCAATACTTTTCACTGCATTCTCTGTTGATTCAAAAAATCAGAGGTTGGCAGCGTTCGGTTTTCAAAAGGGTGTTGGATTTTGAAGAATATTTGGGGTACCAAATGGGCGATTCAGATCTCTCTGGAACTTTCAATCAGTGGTGATGAAACATTGTAACTTTTTAGTGGAATCTTGGGGATTCAATGTGAATCCAGTTAGGGTATTTGGGGAGAGGGGGGGGGGGTGTTTGGGAGGTTTTTGAATTGAAGAATATGAAAGTGAAGAGGAGGAAGAAGATGCCGGTGTTGGTGTTGCAGAAGAGAGGTACAGGTGAGAGCTTGCATTGCTGTCAGGTTGCACAAGGCTCCACCTCCCCGAACAGGAGAAAAACTTGTATGGAGCTCGACTTACCACTAGTCTATATTGAGTGGCACTACCACTCACTAAAAACTTGCCACTAGTTAAACCAAATTAATAAATAAAGGGAAAACTTGATATAGGTCCAATTTTTTGAGCCAATAGTAGAAATAGTCCAATTTATTAAAATAAGTCCAATTCCTTAAATCTTATTATTTTATTATCAATAATTATCTCTTCAATGATAAGATTTATTATAAAAATAAAATTTCTTCCTAATTATCTCTTTGATTATTAATGTTTTTTTTTTGTTCTTTCTTGTTCTTTATCTCGTTTTAAACCCCATTTATAGATTTTAGTTTTTATTTTTATAATCAACCTATATTACAGGTTAATTATATTTATCTACCTATATGACAGATTCTTTTTTATAATCAAGTAAGATTCATATGTTTTGCTTGTAGATATATTATGTTTTTTCTACCTTTTAGTTAGGTTTCATATCTTACTTATAGGTATGATATACATTCATATATTTGTTACTTGAGTTAGGATATAATGATTTGCTGATAGATTTATGTCAATATATATATATATATATATATTGTTATAAGATATTAATTATATTTTTTTGGGGTTGAAAATGCATAATATTAGAAGATTTTAATTGATTTTTAATATTTTTAGAAAATATAAAATGAGCATTAAAAATAAATAAATACATATAATTAGGTAATTGGACTCACTCCTAAAAACCATCTATGTTTTTAGACCTGGATCTAAAAGCCCCATAAAATTATAACTTCCCGTACCATTCTGGGATGAAAAAAACTTTATGTACCAAATGTTAGAAACCAATAAATTTAAGAGTAGTAAACTGAGATTAACCCTAATTTAAATGTTGAGGAGCATATGCTCTCTAAGTCTAACTATCAACTTTATCTTCTTTTTTTCCTTTTTTTTATTTTTTCATGAGGACAAATCAATTTCTTTAAATAAGATAGGATTTGATAAATCATCTGCGCTAAACTTGTTTTGATATATATATATATATATATATATATATTTATTTATTTATTTATTTATACGTTCTTTAAGTAAATGGATCCCTATTAAAAAAAAAAAAAATAGAAATCACTTGCTCAGACCTTGACTGGATTCATTTTTATGATAACATAAGGAACTTGACTTTAGGTAAGTTGGAGTAGAAAGAGATTTTAAGTTAAAACGTGTAAGTTGGAGGCGGACTTGAAAAATATATTTCTGGGCGTGGATTGATTCAAATATATTTCTAGGCATGGATTGATTTAAATCACTTGCTCAGACCTTGATTGGATTCATTTTTATGATAACATAAGGAACTTGACTTTTGGTAAGTTGGAGTAGAAAGAGATTTTCAATTAAAACGTGTAAGTTGGAGGTGGACTTGAAAAATATATTTCTGGGCATGGATTGATTCAAATATATTTCTAGGCATGGATTGATTTAGGCCTTTTATTTTTGTTATCCAGTTTTAATTAACTAATTAATTATGTAGAAATTTATTTATTTTTGTTTTTCGTTAAACTTAATAAGGAGTCTTTTATTAATGGGGCTTTTAGATCCAGGTCTAAAAACATAGATGGTTTTTAGGAGTGAGTCCAATTACCTAATTATTATGTATTTATTTATTTTTAATGCTCATTTTATATTTTCTAAAAATATTAAAAATCAATTAAAATCTTCTAATATTATGCATTTTCAACCCCAAAAAAATATAATTAATATCTTATAACAATATATATATATATATATATATATATATATTGACATAAATCTATCAGCAAATCATTACATCCTAACTCAAGTAACAAATATATGAATGTATATCATACCTATAAGTAAGATATGAAACCTAACTAAAAGGTAGAAAAAACATAATATATCTACAAGCAAAACATATGAATCTTACTTGATTATAAAAAAGAATCTGTCATATAGGTAGATAAATATAATTAACCTGTAATATAGGTTGATTATAAAAATAAAAACTAAAATCTATAAATGGGGTTTAAAACGAGATAAAGAACAAGAAAGAACAAAAAAAAAAACAAAAAAAAACATTAATAATCAAAGAGATAATTAGGAAGAAATTTTATTTTTATAATAAATCTTATCATTGAAGAGATAATTATTGATAATAAAATAATAAGATTTAAGGAATTGGACTTATTTTAATAAATTGGACTATTTCTACTATTGGCTCAAAAAAATGGACCTATATCAAGTTTTCCCTAATTTTATACATCCGTTAATGTTGCTGTTAAATTAGTCGTTAACTGGTGACGAGGCGCCCACATGGACAATGACTAGGGGCCACATGTCAATATGGGCCCACATGAATATTAAAAATAAAATTTAAAATTAAAATTAAAACATTAAAAGAAAATTATCTGGAATGAAAAAAAAAAAATTCATGTACCAAATGTTGAAAACCAAGAAACTTTAAGGTAGTAAAATGAGATTAACCCTTAAATTAAAGGGAACTTTAATGAAGAACTCCTGGTACTATTCACTTTACCATTTATTTTGTTCTTATCATTAAAACTCAAAGTTTACAAACCATTTTCATTAGTTTTCCTTAAATTAAAACAATGACCAAAGCTCTTGTTCATTCCAAATGATGAAGATCATAATCTAAGTTCCATTATCCATCTCACATAACAATAGAGAAACTAAAATACTCAGTAATTTAGGAGCAAATGCTCTCGGAACATCCTAGTTCCAGAGAAAGCAAATGTTATACGCTCTGTATTCTGGATTGAACCTGCATGGACCCGTTGGTACTATTCTATAAAAGCAATCATCACCCTCATTAGAATCTCTAGATTCATGTATATATCGTACTAGCGAAATACAGCCAGCCAGTCGAAGTTGCAGAAGAATTGTGTACCACCCTAAATACCGGTCCCAAAGGAAAATTCATAGTCACCTTTGAATGGAATCACATGAATGCCAAGGTCGTCTTTGGATTTGCAATGGACGGTCAATGGTATATCTGGGCCAATATCGTTAGTCATTTTCACATGAATTGCATCACGCATAGTTACAAACAACAGCACTATAATTATGAGCAGAAACACATTTTTTATGAACGAAGCCGAATAATACTTGTCTACTAAAAAATGAGTAGGAACTCATACTCAAAATTTCTTAAAATTGTTCGTTGTCAAATTATAGAACTTCGTGTTTATAATCAAAACTGTTGATATTATAAATCATCCTATAAAGATCGCGTATTGGTAAATGCATTATGGACCGTCTATGTATTTGTTAGATTGACTAAACAACTTTAGTTTTAATTTATTTTTTGCAGAGATGATCTTTACAATGTGATTCTAAGTATGAACGGTTCTGATCATAAGCACAAAGTTCTGTGATTAAAATACTAAGAATTTTGAGTAGGAGTTCCTACTCATCTTTGAGGAGGCAAGTATTGTTCAACAAAGCCCTACTAGTTTTATTTGTTGGAAGAATACTTGGATATATCATCATTTTTATAGTAGCAATTGGATATAAATTCTCAGCTAATACAAGGAAACTTCACAAAAGAATTAGTCTCATACATATCTAGAGGATATAAATAATATTTAATTTGAATTTCAACTTTTTTTTTTTTTTTTGATAGAAAAAACAGTACATTAAAGGGAGAAACCCCTAGAACACCCTAAGCTCACACGATCAAATAACAAGGCTCTATTTGCAGCGGGCGGTAAAGATCTATCCCAAAACATGAATCAATATAATCTTTGCAAGGCACCATAGAAAGAAATAGACAACAAAAATATAGATTTTATAGCAAATATTTCTTATAATGCAATGTACCTAAATATATTATAATCTGATGTACCAAATTTATTTTAAATAACCTAAAAATACTAAAACAAATTACTATAAATGAATTATGTACTCAAATATATATTCATTTAGATGCAATATGTCAAAGTACAAAGAATCTAGGGCGGAGCCACCTTTGTACTTGGGTGGCTCTGGTACAGTCCAGATCATTCCATCTGCGTCGTAGATCTAAATCCTTCCCCTCCCTTAGTGGGGTTTATATATTTTATGTGTATACTTACTTACGAGGGTCAATGTATGATGAGTTAGGCTTTACTAACTTGTTACGTGACGGGTGAAACCTACTCTTAAGAACCACAGCAAGTGGCATAGTGGTAAGAACATAGACTGCAGCTCTCCAATAAACAAAAAAATGTGAGAGGTCCCGGGTTCTATGCTCTGAGTTGGTGAGTTTGCTGGACTCTGGCTACGGGTATGGTGAAATTCCCCATAGCCTCTCAAATCCGGAATTGTGGATAATTATAACTTGCCACTAGTTGTCCCCTGTTTATAAAAATAAAAAAAATCTACTCTTTGAGAAAAGATAAATTTGATAGATAGAGAATATGCTCCTCAACATTAAAATTAAAAAAATAAATTTAAAAAGAAAAAGAAAAAGAAAAGACCAAAGCTCTTGTTTATTCCAATGAAAATGATTAATCAAATCCCATCTTATTTTATTTGATTCGAGAAATTTAGATTGGTACTGATAAAAATTGAAGAAAAAAAAAGTAAAAATAAAAGAAATAAAGAAGAAGACAAAATTTGATGGATGGGGAGCGTTTATATGCTCTCAAAATTACAATTAAAAATAACCAAAGCTCTTATTTATTTTCAGATGCAGAAGAGCAGATTTCACATAGTACTAAAATCAAATAATTAAGGAGCAACTAATTTCGGATGATCCTCGTTCCACTTAAAAGGTTCCCATGTCTTCTGATAAGGATTCCACCTGAACGGACCCTCTGGTCTTATACTCCATTTACATTTAACGCACCATTGCAAATCTCTGTCTTGTATGTAGATGTCGAAGTAGTGAGAATTTCCCGACCACTGGAAGTTGCAGAAGAATAGTGTACGCCCAAAAACATGGGTACCAAATGAAAATTCATAGGTGCCTTGAACAGCTACTACATGCGAACCAAGATCATCATCTCCAGATTTACAGTGAACGGTCAACTCTGCACCCAAATCATTAGTCATTGTGACAGTGGAGTCGACTCCAGCGTCGCACATAGTTAAGAACAACACTAGAATCACAAGCAGAAAAACATTTTTGATAAACGAAGCCATGCTGATATTGTTTGGTTGAAGTTTAGTATAACACTAAGTTTCTTTGTGGAAGAACACTTGGATGCATCCTTCTTTTATAGTGACAATTTGATATCAATTCTGAAATAATAATTTAATGTGGTTGTTTTGTCCCCAAAAATGCTCAAAATTTTTTGCCACATGAGAATACATATATGAAAAAAAAAAAAAAAAAAAACAAAAAACAAAAAAAAAAAAAAAAAAAGGGCTCATACACATTTAGAAAGGAAACAGTTTTGCTTACCATCATATTTATCACTATTAGCCACATACACATTTAGAAAAAGAGAATGCCAGCTACCTTTTCTTCTTACATTTCCCTACTTCTCTTTCCCATTCATTGCTTGTCCCGTTTATTCCATTATCACTTAAAATTATGTAATTAATGGGTTGAAAACAAATTTATTTCATTTTCACATATACTCCTCATTAATTTTACCAGCTCTTTTACCATCATATTGTAATAAGGAAACACATATCCACATAGTTATAATGGTCAATGCTTACAAAATATACAAAAAAATTACTTTGCGCCCATGAATTCTATTTAGAAAAGACAACATTTATTAATGATAAATAAGTAAATAAATAATATTTCAGTTATGTATTAGAGTAAACTTTATATTGTGATAAGTAATGATTTCTCTTAGTCTCATCTTAAGAAAACACGCCTCTACATAGTTATAATTGCCAATGAATACAGAAATATGCTAGAAATAAAATACTTGACGCCCAAAGAATTCTATTTAGGGAATACAACATTTATTAAGGATAAATAAGTCAATAAATAAATTTTTTTAACTACGCTTCTATTAAGTAATTGTTGAACAGTATGAATTCACATAAAAAAAATGAGAGACTTTGCATGTGTTATAAGTAATTAGTCTACTCCGCATATTGTTAATTCGTTATATGGTGGAACCTCAACTTTCTTCATAGTATCAGAGCATGTTGTCCTGTGTGTGAAGCACAACGGGCACACATGCTACATGTAACCCATTTGCATTGTCCACATGCTTGGCTTGAAAATTCGCCACATGTGAGGGAGTGTGTTGAGAGTATGAATCCCAAATCGAGAAACTGAGGGACTGTGCATGTGCTTATAACTTATATGTAATATTGGGATACCCCATATTTGACCCTTGATCCTAAACCCTATATATAACATTTTTTGCATTCCTTTTAAGCCGTTAGATTACATAACACCTAAGGGTTATCATTTAATTATTAAATGACATGGATGCTTATGTGAATTATAATTAACATTGAAAAAGAAAAAAAACTGATAAAGAATAAAAACTAGAAAAAAATAATTAAAAATTAAAAAGAGGAAGAAAACCTTGCGCACAAAGGCCTCCATTGATTTGTGCAAAATACCTTCAAAGTCTTTTGAGTCTTCATTCTCATCTTTCGGTAAAAACCCCAAAAACCTCTTTGATTCTATTTCAATTCCACACTCAGATTTAATTGTATAAAAAATTTCAGGGAGGTAGTGAGAGTTGTTGATTTAGGTTTTAGTTTTGTCAATTTAATGAAAGAGCGAGGAACAAAGATTTGAAGCAGACTGATACTTGATTTGCTTTAATATCAAAATTTTGTATCCATCAATATTGAATGAATGACACTGAATTTGACAACATGAGTGATGGGAATTCGACGTGTTGCGGTTGGACGAAGCAATTCGGATGGTCGTGCTTCTGCATTTGCATCCAAGATGAACGCCATTGTCGTTTCTTTCTTGTGTTTGCAGAACTTTTTATTTTTATTATTTCCTCAGTTTTTATTCTTTTCTTAGATTTAATTTTTATTTATTTCTTAATTATAAATTTATACCTCATTTAATGTTTAAAATCCTCTAGATAACTCTTAATCAAGACCGTTGAATATTACGAGATCTAAAGGTTATAAAAGAGTGTAAAAATGTTTGTAAAAATCTTTGTCCCTTGATCCTATATATCAAAAACTAGTAGTTTAGCGCAAATGATTTATTAAATCCCATCTTACTTCAAGAAATTTGGATTTGTCGTCATAAAAATAAAAATAAAAAAAAAAGATAAAATTTGATAGTTAGAGAGCATAGCTCGCCAACATTAAAATTAAAAAAAAAAAATTGACCAAAGTTCTTGTTATTCCAAATGATGAAGTTCATAATCCAAGTTCCATTATCCATCTCTCATAAGAACAAAGAAATTAAAATTAAGTAATTAAGTAGCAAATGCCGTCGGAACATCCTTGTTCCAGTAATAGCAAATGTTATACGAATTGTATTCTGGATTCAACCTGCATGGACCCGTTTGTACTATTCTCCAAGTGCACTAATCGCAACCTCCCTCATCTCTATCTTGTATGTATATGTCGAAGTAGCGAAATACAGCCAGCCAATCGAACCTGCACCAGAATTGTGTAAGCTCCAAAAGATGTAACCCAAACGACATCGTTTTCATGTAACCCAATATACCACGCAAGCCAGCCAACAGTGATGGGCAAATACCAAGGACTACAGAAGGGTAAAGTTGATTAGGAAACAGATTAAATGTATGTTTGCGAACTAAGGAAGCTGTATGCTTACGAACTAACAAACTAATACGTCTAAATCACTAATGATAGTGTTATATAGAAGACAACTTGATCATTTGGTGTCTAATTTTCGATATGACTCATAGAATTTTCAAGGTATGGCGAGGGGATTAGACGTGTCGAAAACTTAAGCTCTTCTAACCCTACCATTTCGGGGAATTGGATTTTTCCTCATAAAAAATAAAATAAAATAAAAAGATAAAATTTGACAGTTAGAGAGCATAGCTCGTCAGCATTAAAATTAAAAAATAAAAAAAATAAAAAAATGACCAAAGTTCTTGTTTATTCCAAATGATGAAGTTCATAACCCAAGTTTCATTATCCATCTCACATAACAACAAAGAAATTAAAATTACGTAATTAAGGAGCAAATGCCGTCGGAATATCCTTGTTCCAGTAATAGCAAATGTTATACGAATTGTATTCTGGATTCAACCTGCATGGACCCGTCGGTACTATTCTCCAAGTGCACTCATCACAACCTCCCTCATCTCTATCTTGTATGTATATGTCGAAGTAGCGATATACAGCCAGCCATTCGAACCTGCACCAGAATTGTGTACGCCCCAAAAGATGTAACCCAAACGAAAAGTCATAGCTACCTTTAAAGGGAACCACATGAGTACCAAGATCATCGTTTTTGGATTTGCAGTGGACGGTCAACGGTATATCTGGACCAATATCGTTATACATTCTTACATGAACTGCATCACACATTGTTAGAAACAAGGACACTAGAATTATTAGCAGAAACACATTTCTCATGAACGAAGACATAGTGGTATTGTTTGTTGGAATATAACGCTGAATTTCTTTGTGGAAAAAGACTCAGATATATCATATTTTTGTAATCGCAATTGGATAAAAATTCTCAGGTAATATAGGAAACATATCAAAACAATCAGTCTCATACAGATTTAGAGAATCCGAACAAAAAATTCTTAGGTAATATAAGGACATAAATCCAATATCATCTTGCGAGGAAACGACGGTTTTAACCTCATCTATTTCCGTCTAATTTTTAAATAATAATATGTTTAAGTTATCATGATTTATTTCTATAAACAGTTAATTATGTACAATTCTCGAAATTTAAATATTTAAGTTGAATAAGGTTTCAGTTTCAGATAGAGCGTATTTGGATGCAGTCCTTAACCGCTAATACACTTTAACTGAAACCTTATTGATGATTTTCAATTTTTTATCAAAGTTCTTTGTTTTCTTCACAACCAAAAACAAAAAAAGTTCAAAAAGGAGGACAAAACTGGTTTTAGTTTTTATTAGGCACTTATATGGTTATGCATGTGTTCCTTGCAGATTTAGGAAGGATTGCAAAAACTCACTTGATGCTCTGGAAATTGCTTGGTGATTCTATTCGGCAGGTTTTGAAAAGTCTCATTTTTTGTTCTTGGTTGTTTTTCCCTTAATGTGTATTTATCCTATTTGTACGTTTGGTGCAAGTCTGTCTCTTTATTATTTTGTTTGTTGTCATCTGTGAGAATGGTTTTTTATTATTCGCATGATGTTTTGCAGGATGAATAAATAATAGATTAGGCATGAGTCGCCATGTGTGTAACTGTGTAAGATAACTTTCTTCGTTTTCATTTAAAACGGTTTACAACGACATCGATTATTTATGTTGATTGTTAACGTAGAGATTGGATTCAATGTATTTGATTGAATTGTTTGCCTCATTATTTATTGTTTACGAATTAAATTTTCTCCTGGGTGTTGTGCGCAATGAAAACTCAATTTTTAAGCAATTCGGACTCTCTTAAATATTTGCTACTTTTGTACATTTTGTACAACTCTGTCTCCTCATATTAATGATATTTGTTTTCTGCTTGGATGAGTTTGTGTATTGCTATTGCCCAAATATGTAGCTTATGTAGTCGTATGTCGACTTCATTCAACCTATGTGAAAAGCATTAAAAAAAAAAACAAAAAAAATTAAAAAAAATAAAATAAAAAGTCAATGGAGTACAAAATGAAAAACAGTTTGACAATTTTTTTTGGTTTTTTTTATTTGTTACACAAATGTTCTGGTTTTGGCTCTCTTATTCTTCTGCATTTTCTTTTCCTTACTCCACTCTTCTGTTTTTGCCTTTTGGAAATGCAATATGAATTACATGTTACGTGGACAAACTTCTATCTAAGCATAAAAGCTTTTTGGCTTATGAGAGACCGCATAAAGATTGCTATGCTTCAAGACCTTTTCGGTTCTCTTTAGATTATTGTCATAGATTAATTGTTTAATTTTTTTTTCTTAACACTATTTAGTTCCTAGCTGTATTTCTTCTTTTATTTTTCGGATCTCTTTAGATTATTGTCATAGATTAATTGTTTAATTTTTTTTCCTTGCTATATTTGTTCCTTTATTTTTCGTTTCTCTTTAGATTATTGCCATAGATTAATTGTTTAATTTTTTTTCTTAACACTATTTGGTTCCTTGCTGTATTTCTTCCTTTATTCTTTATTAACCTCTCTGAATGTGCTTTCATGCGTGCAAAGAGCCTTTCTCAAAGAGCACGTAGCATCCGTGATTAAAAAAGAGGCTAATAGTTAATTAAACAAATTAATTTTTGTAATGAAGATCGTTGACTGATTGTTTGGGCCCGAAATATTATTGCTGGGCCGAGCAGCAGGATGTGCTCGGCCCAAGGAGATGATAAATACTATGGGCCGAATAATAAGGCCCGGGCCAGCTGGCAGGGTCGGCCAAATCCCATCAGAGATAATCCGGATAAATAGAAAAGTCGAGGAAATCCTGATGCAATTAGGATTCTCGACCAGCAAGGAATGAAGTCCCGAAAAGAAGGAAAATTCAGAATCCCAGTAGGAGTAGGATTGTTCGAGGAAGAGGCGAATTGGGAAAAGGACTCCCGATCCAAATCGGAGTCAGATTCAAGGAATGGGGGACTATAAATACAAGAAATCATGCAACAGAAAAAGATCTTCAGAATCAGCATACAATTGCCCTGCGCAAAACCTCTCAAACACCTTTAGTTTTTTTTTTCCTTTTCTTTTCCTGCCGACACACCTTCAGTTTGGATAAACAGCACTGTGGAAGCGCCCGGCGAGCACCTTCAGTTTGGATAAACAGCACTGCTGCCGCAGAATCAGCCGACCGAGAAGCACCTTCAGTTTGGATAAACAGCACTGCGTCGAGGTCGACCGATTATCTATCCAAGTCTCGGTCGAGAAAGGTTTTCGAACCTTTGTTGGCAGAGGTCACCTTGCTAAGCTTTCTCGGCATAGTTAGGTGTTACGAATCGCATTGCTCGGCGTACAGGACGCCGAGTGGTTTTATGATTGGATACTCGCAAGTAGGTTTCAGGGTTCGGCATTCCGACGGCCGAACTACGTTTACCATCAAGACATACATCACGTTCGAGTACCTGTGCCCATACACCTTGGTCTCGATTCGACGTGCTTATACTCTCACGAATATAATCACGGTGACCGAATCGGGCTCCAACGATTATTGAACTCCGCAGAATTGGCAGCCTTGTCTTCAGGCTGTAGAACTCAGAGACCGAGAGCGTTCCTTCCTCGGTCGCAATCGCAAGATACAGAAGTCAACGACGCGCTCCAAGCGACATCAACAAATTTTACTCCTCGGCCGAGCTCGGCCGACGAGTTGGCACGCCCCGCATTCAACCGAAGGACGTAGTTAGCTTATTAGTTACTCGGCCTGCGCGCCACGTAGGCTTTGTAATTTTTAGGGTCAACATTTTGGCACGCTCGGTGGGACCATTTGTGCTAAACCTTCGGAGTTCATGACCATTGAGACACGGTCTACGAAGCAGAAAACAACCATGGGAAAGTCAACGACTGACTTGCCAGTGCAAGGCCTTGGGCAGGATTTGCACTCTACAAAAAATCCGATCATAATTGCGCCGCCCGAGGCCACAAGTGTAACACGCCGAGAGAATGAGGTCTGTCTCGGCGGGCAACCTTACAACCCCGCAGTCCCGAATCAAACAGCTGGGATGTTCGTGGAAGGGATTATGGAAGATTGTGATGACGATGGTGGGGAAGGTTCCGATCCACCAACTAGGACATTCCTTCGGAGACGACTAGATGAACAATATCGTCAGGTCGAGCAGTCGATTGGTCAGAAGATGAATGATTTGCTAGACGCAATACGTAGTAACAGCGATACACAGACCAGAATGCTTGAACTACTGGTTAGTAAAGCCTTCGAAGATGGCCAGGTCGGCCAGCCTCGGCAGCTCCCGACGAATTTGCCCATCCCAGCCGAGAGAGGGTCCGCTCGGCCACAACCAGTCCTCTTGGAAAGAAGAGGACCAGGAAATAGAGCCGAGGGACCAAGCCAGGGAGAAGAAGCCGCTTCCGTAAACATCACCGAAGTCCAGAGAATGATTGACTCGGCCCTGAAGAAAGGGCCGAAGTTTCCAAAATTTATCCATCCATACCCAGCTTATGTAGAAAGGTTTGAATACCCACGAGGATTTAAGATCCCCGATTTCAGCCTCTTCGCCGGAGAATCATCTTTATCCTCACTAGAACATGTGGCTCGGTTCACAGCGCAGTGTGGGGACGTCAATAGCGATTTCTACAAACTACGGTTGTTTAACTTTTCACTGACAGGCTCAGCTTTCGCCTGGTACATTAATCTTCCACCCAACTCCGTGCAAAGTTGGGAAGAGTTGGTCGAAAAGTTCCATGAACAATTTTATCGGCCAGGGATGGAGATGTCCGTATCGTCGTTGGCCAGGATGGCTCAAGCATCTGACGAATCTCCAATGGAATACCTAACAAGGTTTAAGTCGGCCAGGAATTGGTGCCGAGTACCACTCCCGGAGGTGGAGTTCGTCAGGATCGCCCTTAACGGATTAGACGTGGAGTACAAAAAGAAGTTTCTGGGGGCAAATATTCGAGATATGTACGAACTTGCTCAACACGTCGAACAATATGAGTATCTGCTCCGAGAAGAAAAGATATCCAAGTCACCATCCCGGGGGACGTTGTATAAGAACCCCACGGTGAGCTATGCATCGGCCGAAAGTGAAGACCCTCAGTATGTTAGTGTGGATGCGGCCGAGATAATAATAGACAAACCCTATGTTTGCAAGGCCTTGGCGCAAGTAAATACCAAAGACGCCAAAACCCGTTTGGCCACCGAGGAAACGAGTAAGTCATCAAAAGTATACACTTTTGATATCACCAAGGCTGATGCAATTTTCGATCAATTATTGGCAGCAAAAATCATCAAGCTTCGGCCGGGACATACTATCCCTAAGGCCGATGAATTAAAAGGAAAGATATACTGCAAATATCATAATTCTAATAAGCATGCAACCAATAATTGTGTTGTGTTCCGGGACACAATTCAAAGTTGGATCGAAAAAGGAAAGTTGAAATTTCCGGAAAAGATGGCGGTCGATGTTAATCCTTTCCCTTCCACAACGATTGGTATGGTGGATGCTCACCTTCCCAGAAACAAAGGGAAGGCCGAATATGTCCCGGTGCAGCATATCCGTAAAAGGAATGGTCAAACAAGACTAAAGCTTGATATATTTTCAAATGCACCACCAACGGAACAATCGGTGCGACCCGCCGATGAGCCGATGACGAGGTCAAATTCCGACGAAACTTGTGGATCGAAGGTTTTATGTGACCATTGTAAAACAATAGTTGAACCTGGGAAGAAATCTTCAACCCCACCAACGGCCCCTACGGCGTCATCAAAGGGATTAGGTCCACGACGTCAAGTGTTCGACCGACTCGGCCCACAAGTAAAGCCGAAAGAACAGACCTCGGTCAGGCGGCGTCTTGACTTCGCCGCACCCTTCTACAATGAGGATTATTATTCGCGCAATGCCAACAGTTCGGGCTCGCCAGTTGATCGCAAAACTTTCAAACCACCAAGGACATCAGATCAACGCTGGTACAGTTACAATTCTCCGACAGGTTTGTATACGGCGCTGTCCAAATCCCAAAAACGTCGTCGTCAACGGATAGATTGCATGGCTCGGCGACGAGAAGCGCAGGGCAGCCCGGCCAACAAATGGCAACCAAAAAAGGCCGTGGAAGATAGTAGCGAACGGCCAACCCCGACTATCATGACCGAGTTAGCCGAAGGCAAGAAAGTAGCGGATGCTAATTTCGAAACCACCATTGAGGAGGCTGAGAAACGTATTAAGATCCTTCTCCGGCCTGGGGAAACGAGAGCTCGTCTAGAGTACTTTACACAAGAGGCCGAAAGGAAACTGTCTCCGTTACCACCGCGCGAGCCGTTTATCAAAATACGGCGCAACTTACACCCTCCATTCCTCGGTGCATCCATGGAATACATGCGAGAATTTCATAAGAAATACTCCGCAAATGATTTGTACGGACTCCCCAAGGCATGTCAGGAAGCCCTCGACTTAGCGCTGACTTGTCCCGATGCCGAGCAAATTATCCAGAAAACTTCTGATCCAGCCATTAAAGCTCGGTTTCAACATATACGGGAGGCTCGGGTCCTGGGTTTTGAGGTCGATCCTTATACAGATATCGACACCGCCGAATTACCCTTCTCGCTTGAAGACCTCCAGCATTTACGTTATCATTTCGAAGTTTTCTCGGCTGTATCGCTTTTCGGCCTCACGGCCGACGAGGAACAACGGATAGCACGGTTGGATACGTATCTAGACACGAGGAACGCCCGTATTGCCTATGAAGAACGAGCCCGTGTAACCAAGGATCAACATGAATCTTCGGCAGTCAACATTGTCGAAGGAAATCGCCCACCCACATTCGATTTGGTTCCTACTTCTCAGATACCGGCTCTTACCGAGGAACTCAAAAGTTTAATTCAGGATGTTCCGCCAACTACTACTGAGGCTAGTTCTGCAGACGACGATGACCACGAGCCAATGGGTCCCTCGGTCCTCGAACATATGGAGATCAGTATGGTCCACGTCCTACCAGCCGAATTCCAGCCAGGTACCCACCAGTCGAATTTCTTGGACGGGGACGTAGTTACCGAGGAAGCAACGCAAGTAGACTTCGTCGCAAACGACGACGATAGAGAAAACCGAAGCGGGGACAACCTTACGGCAGCTTTGGCCGAGCTATTTCCCCGCTCCCCTTCGGTTAATCTCCAACACCTGAAGCCGTTGTATGTCACGGCTCATATCGAAGGATTCCCCATTTCTAAGGTGTTCGTCGACTGCGGCGCCACAGTCAACATTATGCCAATCTCCGTCATGAAGGCTTTACGCCGTTCTGATAGTGAACTCATTCCGTCAGGGATTACTATGAGCAGCTTCGTCGGTGACAAGTCTCAGACCAAAGGCGTACTTCCGTTGGAAGTTAGCATTGCCGGTCGTCAACATATGACAGCTTTCTTTGTCATTGATTCCAAGACCGATTATAACGCATTACTTGGTCGCGACTGGATCCACCAAACCAGTTGCATTCCGTCATCACTCTACCAAGTCCTCATCTTTTGGGATGGCAAATCGGTCGTGGTCCACCCAGCCGATAACCAGCCATTTGAAACCAACATGATTCAGGCTCGCTATTACGATGATCACGTCGGCTACATCACCCTCCAAGGCCTTAACGAGGATGGGCGGCCGACGAGAATTTCGGTACAGAAAGTAATTGAGGTCGGCGCCGAGACTGTCCAACAGGATTCGGCGAGACTTGGCTTGGCAGATCTAGTCACCAACGCCGATGATTGAGCACACCACGCAAGAAAGGCGTCAGGCCGCGGTTTCATCTACAATGGAACGTCTGCTGGCCCATTGGTACGCCATTACCAAGCAACCGCACTCGGGCGTCAATTTAATCGAATTTCTGGCCGAAGCAGATAACGGCCCCGTTCTTTCTTTCGATAAAGTTCAGGCTGCGCCGGCCGAACTCGAAGACCATCGGCCTCAAGTCAAGGACCCGTTGGAGGAAGTTAACGTAGGCACGGCCGAGGATCCTCGAACATTGTTTATTAGCGCGTTACTCCCACCGTCCATGAAGGTCGAACTACGGAAGTTCCTCCACGAATTTAAAGATTGCTTTGCGTGGAGCTATCATGAAATGCCCGGCCTCGACCGAAACCTTGTAGAGCATGAGCTACGCATCAAGGAGGGGTGTAAACCTTTTCGACAGCCTCCTCGACGATTTTCGAACGAAGTACAGCTCGGCATTAAGGAAGAATTAGTTCGGCTTCTGAAAGCCGGATTTATTAGGACCGCACGGTATGTCGAATGGTTGGCCAATATCGTCCCCGTGTTAAAGAAAAGCGGTGCCCTTCGCATTTGCATCGATTTCCGTAATCTAAATCTGGCTACTCCCAAGGACGAGTATACAATGCCGATTTCAGATTTATTAATTGATGCCGCAGCTAATCATGAACTGCTCTCTTTTATGGACGGTCATGCGGGTTATAACCAGATTTTCATCGCCGAAGCTGACGTCCACAAGACGGCTTTCCGATGCCCGGGGGCACTTGGTACTTATGAATGGGTCGTCATGCCTTTCGGCCTCAAGAATGCCGGCGCCACATACCAACGAGCCATGCATATGATCTTCCACGACTTAATCGGTACAATCGTCGAAGTTTATATCGATGATGTGGTCGTGAAATCCAAACGTCGTCAAACACATCTGGACGACCTGAGGCAAGCGTTCCTTCGCATGCGCAAGAACAACCTCAAGATGAACCCGGCCAAGTGTGCTTTCGGTGTTTCGGCCGGTAATTTCCTAGGATTTTTAGTGCACCACCGCGGTATCGAAGTCGACGAAAATAAAGCTCGCGCCATCATTAGCGCCCCACCACCAACGACAAAGAAGCAGCTCCAGTCGTTACTCGGGCAGATAAATTTCCTCCGTCGCTTCATCGCCAATTCGGCGGGTAAGATGAAGGCATTCTCTACGCTCTTGAAACTTAAGGATACCGACAAATTTGAATGGCGCGAAGAACATCAAATGGCATTTACACAAATCAAGGTGGCTCTTTCAACCCCACCCGTGCTCGTTCCACCATGTCGCAACAAACCCTTGAAATTATACATTTCGGCAGCTACTGAATCCATTGGTTGTCTCCTCGCTCAAGACAACAATGGAGGGCGTGAACAAGCAATCTTTTATCTTAGCCGAAATCTGAATTCACCAGAGCTCAATTACTCCCCTGTCGAAAAACTGTGCTTAGCTTTGTTTTTTGCTGCGTCCAAGCTTCGGCATTACATGCTCCCATCAGTAACGCAGGTCATCGCCCAAACAGACGTAATTCGATACATGCTCACTCGGCCTATTGTCAAAGGCCGAATCGGGAAATGGACGCTCGCGTTATCCGAGTTCAGTCTTCAGTATGTACCCCAAAAGGCCGTCAAGGGGCAAGCTCTCGCCGATTTCTTGGCCCAACACCCTTCTCCTTATGGTTCTGAGGGAGACAACGTCGATATCGGTTTCATCACCACGCGCGATAGTCATTGGACTATGCATTTTGATGGTTCCAGCACTTCGACCTCGGCGGGTGTGGGAATTGCAATTCAATCGCCTGACCACTGCCGATGGTATTTTTCCCTCAAGTTGGATTTCAGCTGCACCAATAATCAGGCCGAATATGAAGCCCTCATTATCGGCCTCCACGTTTTACACGATCTACGGGCCTCCCGCGTTCTCGTCCTCGGTGATTCCGAACTGGTGATTAACCAGATAAACGGCCTGTTTCGTTGCATGAGTTGTACTTTAGCGCCCTATCACATGGTCGCCACCTACCTGGCCGAGTCGTTCGAACGGATCACATTTGAACACATTTCACGCCTCCACAACACAGACGCCGACGAACTCGCCCAGATCGCCTCCGGAGCACAACTCAAGGGGGGCAAGCTAGGCCGAATTGCAGTCACAAGTCTGCGCTCATACCCAGCCTTGATTAATCGGCAAACTCTCCAGCGCGCACACGTAATACGCACAAGGGTAATGTCTCTCCCATCCTTACTAGAACGAGGAGATCCCGTGGAAATATGTGCTGTCGAAGTAGAACCAGATGATTGGAGAAGGACGATGTTACGATACCTCGATAACCCCAATGGGAAACATGACCGAAGAACGAAGGTCCACGCCACGAATTACGTGTCGTACCAAAATGAGTTATACCGCAAGGGCGAGGACGGGTTACTACTATTGTGCCTCGGCCCACAAGAGGCCACCCAAGTAATGGCCGAGGTACATGAAGGAATTTGTGGGGCACATCAGTCCGGACGAAAGATGCGTTGGTTGCTCCGACGACACGGTTATTTCTGGCCCAATATATTAAAAGATTGTATCGAATATGCACGGAGATGCGTCCCATGCCAAATTCATGGACCTGTACAGAGAGCCCCGGCCGAATTACTACACTCGGTCACTAAACCTTGGCCGTTCAGGGGTTGGGCAATGGACGTAATTGGCAAAATCACGCCATCATCAGGGGCAGCGAAACACGCGTGGATAATGGTAGCAACTGACTATTTCACCAAGTGGGTCGAGGCAAGGTCATACGCCGAATTAACTGCTAAAGAAGTATGCAACTTCGTAGAAGAGAATATTGTGACCAGATTCGGCGTGCCAGAAATGATCATAACTGATAATGGCACTATATTTACGGCCGATAGGTTTAGGGAATACGCGGCAAGTTTGAATATCCGACTGGAGCAATCTACGCCGTATTACCCACAGGCAAACGGGCAGGCCGAGGCAAGCAATAAAGTGTTGATCGGCATCCTTGAAAAAATGGTAAAAGAGAAACCAGGGTTGTGGCATTTGAAGTTAAATGAAGCATTATGGGCATACCGAACTTCACCCCGGTCGGCTACTGGAACCACTCCCTACGCGTTGACTTATGGACACGACGCTATGTTACCAGTCGAATTGAGTATAAGCTCGTTGCGAGTAATTGAGCAGAATGATTTGTGCAGTATTGAATATAGTCAAGCGATGCGACAAGAGTTAGAAGACTTGGAAGAAAGTCGAATCGACGCGGGTAACTTGTTGATAGCACAAAAGAAAATTGCCGAGCGAGCATATAATCAGCGTGTAAGACAAAAAACGTTCGGCGAGGGAGAACTGGTTTGGCAAACTGTGTTGCCTGTTGGAATAAAAGACCCCAGATTTGGCAAGTGGTCGCCAAATTGGGAAGGGCCATTCATCGTTCACAAAGTCCTCGGCAAGGGGGCATATCATCTAAGAGATCGGACGGGTTCAGTTCACAAATTACCGATTAATGGAAAGTTTTTAAAGAAGTACTATCCAATTACATGGGAAATGCAAGAGTAAGACCATTGTATTGAGAGCAAGACGACCATTGTATAGCAAAACGACCATTGTATTGATAACAGAAAATCATTACAAGTACAAATACAATGATGAACTCCTAAGGGGTCGAGGGGAGGTAAGTCTCAAGGGCAGCTTTCAGCTCCAGCCACTTCGCCTCGCTCAAAATTATCTCAGCCTGCCGCGTTTTCTTGTTGCACTGCAGTTGCTGGATACGCCGTGCGCCGGCAGCGAAGGCCGTCAGCCGAGACTTGTTAGCCTCGAAATCCTTCTCAAGCTCGGAAGCAGCAGCCGACCTTTGACGTTGAAGGTCAGAAATCTGACGCTGGAGGTCAGAGATCTGGAGATCAAACTCGGTCAGCTTTGCTTTCTTTGCTTTGAAAGCCTCCATCTCTACTCGGCCAGCCTCATGCGCAACCTTGGCCACCTTCAAATCGTCCTCGGCCTGTAGGGCACGCTCAAAGATAAGAAAGTGTTGCCGAGTCCGCTCCAGGAGGTCGGTCAGGAAAGAGATGCCCTCCGGGCTCAGGTGACCACCGCTGGCAAGGTCATTAAGACACTCCCCAACAGAGTCAAGGCCCTTGCTCCGGAGAGCTTGGGAAGCAGTCAGAGATAGGACTTCGTGCAGCTTCACGAAGACTTCGGCGGGCGTGTCTTCTGCCGATTCGGCCGGAGCTGCAGAGGAGCCGACCTCCCCGGTCGTGCTTTGAAGCAGAGCGTCAAGTTCCACTTCCCACGATGGCTGTGCGCATAAAAGGAAAATGTGAGGGAAAGTAAGGCGTGATATGGTGCATAAAGAAAAAGGGGATTGTTTTAGACCTGCTGAGAGGAGACTTCGGCCATGCCCTCTGGGTCATTGCTCGAACCCAGGGAGCTTAATGGCCGAGCCCAGTGCCTTAGACCGCTACGCAATTCACGCGGCCGATGGAGTTTATCTACATTTGATGGCCACGACGGCGGCCAGGAAATATAGACAACGCCCCTCGGCGCGTAAAATTGCCGGTGAAATGAATGTTCAGGCACCTGACATTTAATATCGTTTCAAAAACAATGTCACAAAAAACTCAAAACACAAAAGAAACAATACTTACAAAGGCCGAAGAGACTTCCTGTGGAGGAATGGGAGGGTCTTCGTCCTGCGGGTGGATCGGTGACTCAGCCGTGGCCTCAGGATCGACCATGGGTCTCTTGCCACGTTCCGCCGCAGTAGGACGTGGTCGAGCGGTCACCTCGACTACAGGAGGAGGATGGACGGGAGGAGAGTTGACTGGTCGACGGCGGCGTTGCAGCGGGACTTCGTCACTCTCGCTCTCGACATCCTGAACAAAAAGAGAACAGTTAGCATTACGATCAGAAACCTAAGGAAGCAAGTGAAATCAGAATTATACCTCCAAAACGACCGGTGGAGACAAGGGTGCCTCAGGTGCCGCGACCGACTCCGAAGCTAGAGCGGGTGCGGCGTTTGGATCTGCCGGGGAAACGGCTGGAGGATTCGAGGTTGGGGAGGCCGCGGTTGCCGGCACAGATGGAGAGCCGGCGGGAGCAGGCGTCCCAGTAGTATCACTGGGAACGACATGAATTTCCCGGTCGCCCTTCTTCGCCAATTTCTTGACACGTTTAGAAGGGCGAGGGGTCTCTTCCGCAGGCTCGGCCTCTCGGTGGGGGCGCTTGGAAGGCACCGATCGCTCGGTGACAAGGATTGCCTTCTTGGGCACTAGCTTCTTCGCCTTTGGCACCGCAGCGACTACTTCGACCGCCTTCGACCCACGACCCCCTGGAGCAAAGTAATTAATAACAGGGACGAGAAATAAAACAAAAGGAGGAAAGAAACGGAAATACTACCTTGGGCCGACTCCTTAGGGTGAGTTGAGGATGCTGATCTGGGCCGATCGCCGAAGATTTTCTTTACCAGATCTTCGGCCGGGGCGCCGAAGAAGTCTCCGGTATATTCCTCCCACCAATCCCCGAAGGTGTCAGTTCCCAAAGACTCAGGAACCGTCGGCCGAAGCCGAAATTTCTTGCACTTCTCCTGGAACTCCTGGTCTGACGTCTTGCATTCCCTTTCAGAGGAACCAGTAAGACGTCCCCGACTTAGGAGCGACCGAGAGGCGAGCAGGGGGACTGGACAGCCTTGAAGATAGCCGAGCTGCCGGGCGAGAAAATGAGGGTGATAAACCTCCCAGCTGGCTCGGCGAGCATCGCAACCAAGAGGAAGGTCGCGAGCCAAGACAAACGACCCCCAGCGCTGGCGGATGCCCGCATCCTCAGATTCGGCCCATGCTGCCGTAGGGAGTCTAAGCGAGGATGGGTACTCCTGGCGCCGACACACCAAGAACTCGTCATCCGAGAGGACGTCGAGGCTGAGGAAGTGTTTGAAAACCTCGGCTGCCCGGTGAGGTGGCGCTGGTCGAGAGGCCAGTTGAAGGCCGAGGGCGGCCGTTCGCTGGAAGGCAGGAACCTCCGGTCGAAGGGTGGAGAAGTAGACCTGCAACCAGAGTTGGAACACCCAGAGGGGTCCGTTCTGGTGCGGGTCGATCTTGCCAATGGTCGCCTCGGCCAGGCAGCGGTAGAGGTTGGCGAGGATGGCTGGACTGAGCGCCAGCAAGCGACCATTAGCCAGTGCCTGGGCCACCGGCATATTCTCCACCAGGCATTTATTTGACCTGGTACAACAGATGAATTTGTTGTACCAGTAGAAGAGGAAGGCCTCGTGCTCTCCCTTCCTAAGACCTTCTTCGCCTCGGCCGGCGAAGTGAAGAATGAGCGTGTTATAGTTGAAGAAATTCTTGTGCAGCTTCTGAACTTCTTCCCTTGAGGGCTCCCGGTCGTCCCGGCTTAGCGTCTCGACGGCCCTTTCGTCGAATAGTGCCTTCAGGTCGAGAGGAGAAGGGTATCCGGAAAGGGCAGCGTCAATAGGAAGGCCGGTCGGGGAAGTCCCAAGGATGGCCGAGACGTCAAGGATTGTGGGGCCGAGTGGGCCGAAAGGCAGGATCATGGTGTTGGTGGCCGAACACCATAGACTCAGGGCCGCCATAAGCAGCTCCTTATCCATGGCGACCTCCATGGTCGACAGGATGATGGCATCATAAATACCCAAAGCCTTCCATTCCTTGGAGAAGAATGTGCTCATCCGGTCGACCCAGGCAGCCCAAGCCGCAGTAGTCGACGGCCAGGCTCCCTGAGGCCGCGCCAGAGTCCATTTCGACCAGTCGAACCCCTGCAGCAGGGGTGTTAGGCACTGTTCCTTGAGCAGGTTAGTGACAGACGACGGCACTGTGTCTCTGAAAAGGGGACCCAGAATTTGGTGGGTCGTGGCCATGTCTTCTTCAAATCGTAGCGTCTTGACGGCGCTCCGGTCGACGAAATCCTTGCACTTGTTGATCTCATCAGAGAACTTTGAAATGAAGGAGGCCATTTGTGGAGAAGTGATGTTTCTGGAAAAAGAAGGTATTGCAGAAGAACTGGAAGGTTTGATTTGAACGAACAAGGATGAGGAATTTGAGATTTTAGAATTTCTGAAAGCGTAAAAGGCAAATGGCAGAAATATGGGTATTTATAGGCCTTTCAGGATGAATATCAAACGTCTGGGATTCAAAAGGCACTGGTTCAAATTGGGGGGAAGTTTAACCGGGAAAGGCTCAATCATTTCGGATATTTTGGGAAACTGCGAAGAGGGGATCGAGGAGTCGAAAATCCAGGACGCACGATTGCGTGCGACGCCAGTTTTAAGGCATTAATAAGGATGAGACGTTTCAGTTAGCGCACGGTTTCGAGGCCCACGATTGAAAGTTTTAAGAGCGGCGGAGAATCGACACGTGGCCACGCTTTGGGGGCAGCAAGAAAAGTGCAATCATGCTTCATAAATGCGCAGGAATAACGGTCATTAAGTTCAAAAAAGCAATAAACGTTTTCGCTTCTTCAAGGTCGAGGCCCGACCAAGAGCTAACAGTCGGCGACCTCAGAAGCGAGGGGGCAATGTTTGGGCCCGAAATATTATTGCTGGGCCGAGCAGCAGGATGTGCTCGGCCCAAGGAGATGATAAATACTATGGGCCGAATAATAAGGCCCGGGCCAGCTGGCAGGGTCGGCCAAATCCCATCAGAGATAATCCGGATAAATAGAAAAGTCGAGGAAATCCTGATGCAATTAGGATTCTCGACCAGCAAGGAATGAAGTCCCGAAAAGAAGGAAAATTCAGAATCCCAGTAGGAGTAGGATTGTTCGAGGAAGAGGCGAATTGGGAAAAGGACTCCCGATCCAAATCGGAGTCAGATTCAAGGAATGGGGGACTATAAATACAAGAAATCATGCAACAGAAAAAGATCTTCAGAATCAGCATACAATTGCCCTGCGCAAAACCTCTCAAACACCTTTAGTTTTTTTTTTCCTTTTCTTTTCCTGCCGACACACCTTCAGTTTGGATAAACAGCACTGTGGAAGCGCCCGGCGAGCACCTTCAGTTTGGATAAACAGCACTGCTGCCGCAGAATCAGCCGACCGAGAAGCACCTTCAGTTTGGATAAACAGCACTGCGTCGAGGTCGACCGATTATCTATCCAAGTCTCGGTCGAGAAAGGTTTTCGAACCTTTGTTGGCAGAGGTCACCTTGCTAAGCTTTCTCGGCATAGTTAGGTGTTACGAATCGCATTGCTCGGCGTACAGGACGCCGAGTGGTTTTATGATTGGATACTCGCAAGTAGGTTTCAGGGTTCGGCATTCCGACGGCCGAACTACGTTTACCATCAAGACATACATCACGTTCGAGTACCTGTGCCCATACACCTTGGTCTCGATTCGACGTGCTTATACTCTCACGAATATAATCACGGTGACCGAATCGGGCTCCAACGATTATTGAACTCCGCAGAATTGGCAGCCTTGTCTTCAGGCTGTAGAACTCAGAGACCGAGAGCGTTCCTTCCTCGGTCGCAATCGCAAGATACAGAAGTCAACGACGCGCTCCAAGCGACATCAACAAATTTTACTCCTCGGCCGAGCTCGGCCGACGAGTTGGCACGCCCCGCATTCAACCGAAGGACGTAGTTAGCTTATTAGTTACTCGGCCTGCGCGCCACGTAGGCTTTGTAATTTTTAGGGTCAACACTGATATAAAATAAAATTCAAGGATAATATCGAAACACATACGGATGTCATCATCATTCAACAACTACAACACAAAAGGCATATAACAATCCAATCCGGTTTTAAGGATGTTTATACAGAAGCAACGATGCTCACACAACCACACACTTGAATTCGGATAGCCTCAGTTTAGAACTTTAAATGTTTAGAATACACTCACTCAAACATGTAGCACAATACCACTCAGAGGAAAACATGCCTAAACCCTTTTATTTAGTAGCTAATTAAGTACGGCATGCATCTCCGTTAATAAGGCGACGAGTACTATGATCACTCATCGTCATAGCTCTTGCGATGGTGGTGCTTGTGGCGGCGCTGCTTTTTCTCCTCATCGTCATCTGAGTCGTCATTTCCCTGTCATATTCAGATAAGAGAATCAGATGCAAATAACGCAAGCCAGCCAACAGTGATGGCAAAATACCAAAGACTACAAAAGGGTAAAGTTGATTAGGAAACAGATACATCAAAGACCTATATGAATTGCAAAGATTCGAGCTTTTCGAAACAAAATTGAGGAAACGTTGGGGCCTTTGGGACTGCTTGGAAACATCATGCGATTTAAATTGTCTAAAACTAGATCAACAACAACAAAGTTGAGGCAAAACAATGCACCCAATTTTGTCGAAACTGACTTAAACAGATGACAAGTTCATATGATTCGTACGTGTGCACAGATTAAATGTATGTTTACAAACTAAGGAAGCTATATGATTACAAACCAACACACTAATACATCTAAATCACTAATGATAGTGTTATATAGAAGACAACTTGATCGTTTGGTGTCTAATTTTCGATATGACTCGTAGAATTTTCAAGGTATGGTGAGGGGATTAGACATGTCGAAAACTTAATCTAATCCTACCATTTCGGGGAATTTGGAAGGGATAAGTCTTAACGAATCCATCCTCGTACCTTCGAGTTGGACAACAGTTTTTCATTTTCTTATTAAACATAAATTGAATATAATGAGTCGTCCAATCCAACCCTAAACATCAAACGAATCCTATAAACAGTTCATCACCCAACATTATAAGCCTTGGATTAAAATAAATACCATGAATATGAACATATAAATGACATTTAAAAGAGCGAGGTTCTCACGTATTTCTTGCGACCATAACCTTCTTCACCGTACTTAGGACGCTCGGAATCAGAATCTTCGTCGCCGCGCCTCTCATAACCACCAGGGCGGCGGTACTCCTGCTCCTCGCTCCTCCCATAACTGGGCTTCTCATACTCCCCACTTTCCTGGCCCTCGGAGCCGGGCCTCCCATAGCTTGGCCTCGGGGGTGGCGGCTCATCTCCATAGCCGGTCCTCCTCGGCGGCTCTTCGCCGTAACCCGGCCTCTCAAACTCAGTCCTCCCATAGCTCGGCCTCTCCTCGCTTTCTGGCGTCTCATAACTGGGCCGCCCATAGCTTGGCCTTCTCGGTGGCTCTTCTCCATAACCGCCTTCCTCACCATAGCTCGGCTTTCTCGGCGGCTCATCGCCATAACCAGATTCCTCACCGTAGCTCGGCTTCCGATCATACCCAGATCCGAATTCAGCTGGCGGTGCTTCAAACTCGGGCTTTCTCCCGTACCCAGATCCATATTCGGACTCGGGTGCCTCGTACTCGGGTTTTCTCCCGTACCCAGATCCATACTCGGGTTCCGGTGCCTTATACTCGGGCTTTCGACCGTACCCAGATCCATATTCGGACTCCGGTGCCTCGTACTCAGGCTTTCTCCCGTACCCAGATCCATACTCTGGTTCCGGTGCCTTATACTCGGGCTTTCGACCGTATCCAGATCCATACTCCGATTCGGGTGCCTCGTACACCGGCTTCCGACCATACCCAGATCCATATTCGGAGCCGGGCTCATCGGATTCCGGCCTTCGTTGATACCCAGACCCGTATTCCGAACCGGATTGTCCATACTCCGGCTTCCGACCATAACCCGATTCGGGCCTCTCCTCCCCGCCAGGCGGGAACCCATAGGCCGGCTGGGGCCTGCCTTCGTACTCTCCCTCTGGATGTCCCCCGCCCGGATTGAACCCGACAGCTGGTCCGGGTCGGTGCGTGGGTCGGGCGTAGTGAGTGTACTCGTCTTCGAGAGCCTCGTCAGCGTAGGCGGCGGGCTCGGAGGAGGATGAGAACTGGGGACGATCGTAATCGAAATCATCGGACGGCGATGAGTTAGGGTGGCAGGACTCATCGGACGGGTCGAGAGGGCGGCCGTAGGTCAGGTATATGTCGTATCCGCCACCGTACGGAGTCGGATCGTACTCGTCGAAGTCGGAGACTTCATCCTCGGCGTGCGTGTAGTACGGCATCGTTTTGCAGGGATTTTGGTCTCGGAAGTACGACTGTCAAAAGTGATGAGGGGATGCGATCTGGGTGATGTGTATTTATAGTTGTCGACGGTTTTTTTGCCGTTGGAAAACCGCGTCAGGTCGTTGCCTTCTTGCTAATGACACGCGTACGGTTTTTATTGGGCTGTCATTTTGTAAAACCAATTGACATAACTTGGGCTTAACCAATCATTAATCCTTATCCGAAATTTAGTGGGGCGTTGTAGACAATTTTGTGGGCCCATTAAAATGCTTCGGATTTCCCTCCCTTTGGGCTTATACCGTATTTGACCGGCATATTTAGTACAGTACTAACTGAAATGGTTAATACAGTCTCAGTTGTTGAGCAAGGCTTAAATCTGTGGTTTTGCCACCATTACATGGTGCACTTTTTGAATTAGTATTTATTCGATGAGAAATATTGCTGAAACTATGTCTTAAATTGTATGGATGGCATGTTTTTGATAAAATTTTGAGAAATAAAAAACTTAATTTACTTTTGAAATTCTAAGCGGGAATGACGCTTTATGTGTCTCTGCTTCTGTCTGGCGTACCGAATAATCTCTCCTCAAATTGAATACTAGTTTTATTATACGATTCATCAAACTAGGAAGACTTGTACATGTGTGATTTTTCAAGGGAATAAAACAACAAAAACATAATTCATAGGGTGTAGAGACAATACATCATTTCTAACGAATGAGGATCCTCTACGGATCCTCTTTGTTAGGATTTCGAGGATCCTCCAATCACGAACGTTCATCGTATATCGTGCAGTCAGAAATTATTGTAAATTTTTTATTTAGAATTGAATATAAACAGCATCTGATGAAAACTACGATGAACGGATGTGATTGAAGGATCCATGGGATCCTCACAAAGAGGATGCAGAGAGGATCCTCATACATTTGTAACGATCATAATTTGAGACAAATTTAAAATCAAAGTAAGAAGGATGGAACAGGATATGAATACCCGACGGATGTTAGCTACTGAATTGCTTGGTCGCTAGTACAACATCCCGGCCACCACGACGAAGACTTCATGCATGCAACAGTTAACAACACAACATTTAGATACAAACACCTAAACAAACACTTTGTATAATTGTATGCATGTCATTTGATGTGCATGCATAGTTGTTTCTCTCATTCCGTTTAAGTAATGCAATACGATAATAAACACAAACATACGTGCTTGTCATTCGACAAACCTAATCCAAAATTTTAAAACGTTTGATGCTTATGTTTTTTAATGTGTTTATCTCTTTAATCACGTGCAAGACGGACCAATAAACACATAAAACTTACGCGCATGTTTACTGAACAGATAATGTAAGATTCCAAATAAAGAAAATGAGAGTAGTGTCTCACCAATTTTTTGCGACCATAGCCACCTTCGCCTGCAGGAGTACGCTCCTCGTCGTCAAAAGACTCGCTTTTACTCCCTCCTCTCTGTTTCCGGAACTGGTCGCCCTCGTATGATGGTCGGGCGTAGCTGCTGTACTCCTCTTCCAAAGCCTCGTCGTCGTACGCAGACGGCTCATTGTACGACGAGAACTCGGGCTCATCGTAATTATCAGAGGCCGAGCCCGACGAGTGATGGTAGCACGTCTCCTCCGAAGGCTGTAATGGCCGGCCATACGTCAATCCCATGTTGTATCCCCCCTCGTACGGCGTCGGGTCGTACTCGTCGAATATGTCGGTGTCGTCGTCGGTATCCTTCTCCGAGTAGTACGAGCGGTAATGCGCCATTATTATTTAATCAAGGAGATTAACTTTTCCTAATGGTGATCAACTCCAAATGTTATTAACGAATGACGACGAGAATAATAGTATGTCTTAAATATTGGTTAATGCTCCATTTATGGTGGTTGACAATTTCTCCTGCGAAAATACCGTGTCAGGAATTTACACTATTTCATTCCCATTGTTTACCGGAGACTTTTACTGTGGTCTGCATTATTTTGAGGGTTTTGTTTAAATTTTGTCCATGTAATTATTGGATATTACTAATTATTTGCACCGTTATCAAAATAATGAGGCTTTTAATCACATGGTCGTGGGTTCAACTCTTACCGACAATCCTAAATATTAATGTACAGAATTAGTAAGACTTTGGAACAATGTAAAGTGTTAAGGTTGTGACTTTCGCAAGGTTGCTCCGGTCATTAATTGTAGGTAAATATGTAGAAAGGTAAAGATAACACAAGATATACGTAGTTCACCCCAAGTTGGGCTACATCCACAAGGGTAGAGGAGTTTTCATTAATAGTGAAGAGTTTACACAGTATATAGGTTCAAACACATTAATAGTGAAGAGTTTACACAGTATATAGGTTCAAACATAATTATCACTAGTGAGTTCTATAACAAGTTTAAATACAAAAATGACATTAGGGATTAATTGTAGGAGAATGATCTCCTTTTGTAGTTGAGGACAATCTCCAGATTTTGTCCGGGGTCGATGTGGAACTCTAGAGGCTTTATTCTGGTGTTGACATGTGTTGTGTTGTGATTGGCCTCCTCATTGGAGAGAAACTCTTGTGCTTCAGCAAGGATGCCTCAACATGAATTCTTTAGTAGGTCCCTAAAGGTATGAAGTTGATCGATACTTTGTGGTTTCGGAATTGGTGAAGTATGGTACAAACAGAAGTAATTAAAATTGAATATCAACAACATATAAATTACATGTCGACGATGGAGTAGCAAAGTATAGGGGAGATTGGTTATTCTCACTACTAAAGATTAACGTTATGACGTACCCACAATCTCAAGCTAGAAGAACTTACGAGTGACATCTAACCGACAGCTACCACCGGTATAATTTACGTAGAAACTTACAGATGGAGTTAGACACATAACAATTATATATCAAACGCATACTGATCATTTCAACAATTAAAACTTAAAAATATCATTTCGGCCAATTTTCTAAGCATGAGCAAGTCTTGAACTACACGGACGAAAGTGAAACCTCAGTTGAACCATAGGGACGAAAGGTATATCCTTTGACGGACCTCCATATCGGAAACTTTTTTATTATTGGGCCACATGTTCTTTTTTCATGGGCCCTTCACACTGCAATTGCCTCAAGTTTGGGCTTCATGACAAAGCCCATTTAAGAGGATTCTCTGCGTCTAATCTCCGCCACTGTCACTGTCGGTCGGCCTGGGCCGATTCTCTGAGTCTTATCTCCGCCACCATCGATTCAAGCGCCACTGCACGCAAGTAAAAGACACAAACATTAACGAAAATCCCACTTCGGAGACCTCCCAGATCATCAGAAATGGCGGCCCTCGTTCTCAGGGTCGCGCAGGACGGCTCCGGCGACTTCCGGACGGTGCAGGAGGCCATAGACGCCGTCCCACTCTGCAATACCCGTCGCACCGTGATTCGCGTCGCTCCCGGCATCTACAGGCAGCCGGTGTACGTGCCCAAGACGAAGAACCTCATCACGCTCGCGGGTCTGGCTCCGGAGCTCACTGTGCTCACCTGGAACAACACCGCCACCAAAATCGAGCACCACCAGGTGAGGTACTACACTTTGTCAGTTGGGTTTTTGAGACGTGGATGAAGGGTATTGTTTTGCTGACGCTGTGGGTTTTTGGTAGGCTCCTCGGGTGATTGGGACTGGGACTTTCGGGTGTGGGAGTGCTATTGTGGAAGGAGAGGATTTTATTGCAGAGAACATTACTTTTGAGAACTCTGCTCCTGAGGTTAGCTTTGTTTATGTTTTCATCACTTAGTTTTTACTCGAAGTTTGCATCTTTTGATTGCTTTTTTGTACATTGAGCATGGTGAAACTTGTAGTTTGAAGTTGAAATTTTGAACTTGTTGGTTTGTGTTGGTTTGGTTTGGTTTGGTTTGGTTTTTTTCTATGGAGTGTTATGAATGTTGGAGTTACTGGTTTCGTTAGATGACGCAGGTTTTCGAAATCTTGTTTGGGAGTGAAGGAAAGTGAAATGATGTGATCGGAAGACAAGAAGATTTTTCATTTTTGTTTTGATTAGGGAAAGGTTTGGAATGTTCAGCCAACACAAAAATCTCATTTTCTGTACAAATTTGTGTACTTTTGGAAATGGATGGAAAATGCGAGAAATGAAGCTCTAAAAGTCCGTCCTTCTATTTTTTTTCGGTTTTACTGATAGCCAACGTCTTTGTAATTAGAGAAGTTGGGGAATGTTTAAACTTTGTTGTTAGAGGTTGTTGGAATGGTACAAAGTTATGTCTTTTATAGTAAAACAAAAGTCCCTTGAATTTTCCTTCACTTTCACTCTTTGAACTTCATTCACTCTCAACATGTATTTAACTTTTTCTTCCCTTTGTTTTGTTTGGTAGGGTTCAGGTCAAGCTGTGGCAATTAGAGTAACAGCTGATCGATGTGCCTTCTATAACTGCAGGTTCCTTGGATGGCAGGTATACCCATTGCCCCAATTAGTCCGTTCATTTTCTTAAATTTCCTGTTGGGTACAAACTTTTACTGTTTTTACTGGGTAATCACGAGCTATTTGAGGATAAATGAGAGCGGTTATCAGTCTAATTGGTGGGTTCCTTCGAATTTTAATGCAGGATACCCTGTACTTGCATTATGGAAAACAGTATCTGAAAGATTGTTATGTTGAAGGAAGTGTGGACTTCATTTTTGGCAATAGCACGGCGCTTCTGGAGCATTGTCATATCCACTGCAAGTCAGCAGGTTTCATAACTGCCCAAAGCAGGAAATCTTCCCAGGAGACAACAGGATATGTATTCTTAAGGTACATTAGTTCGCTAACCTTTCACCCATCTTGGTTGAATCAAGCAATTGATTCGAAACTATGTTTTATAACTTATCTGATTGACTCAAGATAGGACGATTGTGAATGATTAGAGGAGTTTGTCTAGGTTTTGCTTTTCCATTGATTAATTTTCTAGAAGTCGCTTGGTTGTGTTTTTGTGTACTTCATTGATGAACAATTGGTGAATTGTTTTCTTTTAATTAAAAAACCAACCCTGTTTTCTTGAATTGTTGCAGATGTGTAATCACTGGAAATGGAGGGACTTCATATGCATATCTGGGACGACCGTGGGGACCTTTTGGAAGAGTCGTTTTTGCATATACATTTATGGATGGATGCATCAGACATGTAGGATGGAATAATTGGGGTAAAACAGAGAATGAACGAACTGCTTGCTTTTATGAATACAGGTATACATATTTAGTCCATCTGCATTGTACTTCTATTCTACAGTGCCTCCGTTCGGTAAATTTGTTATTGTTGCTGAATACCGCCGTCAAATATGCGATAGAAAATTTAGCTAACTGAAGAAATTTTCACATTACATTACTATGGACATGGACTAGAATAACTTCGGAGGAACGTTGTGACTTGTCAAACCAAACTAGTTTATCATTTAGATGGTTCGTGTGGGGGTACCTAAAAGTAAAATTACACAGAACTGAGATGGGAAAGATGTTTAAATTACTTTGATCGGGTTCATCGTGCTTTTCTTTTTCTGAAGATAATATCGTCTCAAGCTTGTGACTTCGTTTATCTGCTCTTGTGCATAACAACTTCTTGAAATACTAATTATTGTTTGTAAGTTTAATGTTTCTTTCGAGTGCATGACTAGAGGCAGAGTTTGATAAGCTTGTATCATCGAATGCAAATTTCAGGTGTTTTGGACCGGGTAGTTGCCCATCCAAACGGGTGACATGGGCAAGAGAACTGGTAGATGAGGAAGCGGACCAGTTCCTCCAGCATCGTTTCATTGATCCAGATCCAGGAAGGCCTTGGCTTGCCCAGAGAATGGCCCTAAGAATACCGTATTCTGCCTAGGAGTTAAAAACATGGGAATTATTCCCAACAAAGATAGTCGAGTATATTGAAAACATTTTACGACGAAAGAATAAGATATGCACCATAGCTATTTCAAATCCTGTTTTCTCAAGATGCGAGAGGCGTTACACGGTCACTTTTAGCGTTTAAGCTTTGTATCACATGTAATTGCTTGTGCTGAAGAATTCGTTTGATTTGGCTTTTAGGTTTGTCCAGGATAATATAGATCAACTTGTTCTGTTATGTGTTTTCATCTTTGGCCTGCAACCTGGATGGTTAATGTGTGTACTTTTCTTGTGATGAAAAAACCCCTTTCCCTTTGGACCTTCAACCGATTTGACCCCAACTTGAAAGACGATACTCGAACTTTATCTTGCAGAGCTGTTAAAACAGACGAATGTTGGATAACTTTTTTGGAGTGTCAATAACAGTATCATTGTTTTAAACGATATCATTTAATAGTCAGTTTTGGTGTCCATAATACTTACGCGCAAGGTGGCACAAGGTGATGCATGCTATTGCTAGGGAACATGAAGTCTCATCCAAGCCCCTCACAATCACCAATCAATAATAGTATCATCGTCTTAAACGACATCATTTAACAGTCAAATTTGGTCCATAGATACTTACACACAAGGTGATGCATGCTATGGCTAGGGAACATGAAGTCTTGTCCAAAGCCCCTCACCATCACCAATCACCAATCACCAATCAAGAACAGTATCATCCTCTTAAACGACAACATTTAACAGTCAATTTGGTCCATAGATACTTAGTCACAAGGTGATACATGCTGTGACTAAGGACACATGGAAGTGTTGTCCAAGCCCTTCACCATCACCAATCACACCACCACATACATCCAATTGGAGTAATATATTTTTGTATTTTGTAAGTTTTGGGCTGCCCTTTCTTGTTTTGGTGAAAGTGAACCACCTCCCCATCCATCTCCATCAAATGCAACCACCTTCCCACCCACCCTCATCAAATGCACTTCCCCTATTGTACTCGAGACTTAATGTTCTCTTTTTTGGTTTTGGTATAAACAGTCACACACTTGACATTTCAAATCTTTCAAGTCAGTTTCATGGGTAATGATTTTCGTATGATCTTTTTCTCTTTCTGTATATGTTTAGTTATATTTATAGATTTTCTTTTTATTTATTCATCTCAAAAACTATAAATAAACAAAGGTATTCAAAGAAAGAAAACACACATGCAGAAATCACTTCCCTATTTCATGTGCAAAAGATTAATCAAGTAGAGTGGTTCATTAATATTCTCATCTTCCTAATCAATCGAAATGGAAATGCTCGAAAATTCTTTGTGCAGGATGCTTGTTTTCTTGTTTAGAATGAATATATAGTCATATTGTCACAAATGCATCAATAACATGTCAATACGCTTTGTTGACAACAACGATATGAAAAACCATTCTTCATTAGAAAACAGGCGTCCGTCCCATCGCCTGGACTAGGGTTCTAGTATCCCATTCCTAGGCACAACAAAACGTACTTAAAACTATGTTTGCAGAAGCAGTTGCATGTAGTAATAACGTGTGGAGCTGAAATTTGCTGATTTAGAACAAACAGTAGCACATGGTAATTAAGGAAGTGTGATTGAAGATGCTGTAACTTTTTTTTCCTTGCTCCATAAACAACTAGGTCCACCTGCCAACCTTGAAGAAAAATGTGATATAAAAATTAAGCTCAAGCGTAGTATGGTGAAGTAAAATGGGTGAGTTTGCTGCCGCTGCTGGTCTTTTTTCTGTAGGACATTGCCAACTCTTGTTCTGTCCTGGTAGAGGATTGAGGAATGCGTTTCAGGCTGGAGAATTTGAAGGGTAAGCCGATCAGGAAGCAGGAGAGGATTTGCCACGCCGAGGCGGTGTTAAAATCAAAGACGAAGCACAGGGTGTCTCCTTTCAATGAGTCTCCTGCGGTACTCTTACTCTCTCTCTCTCTCTCTCTCTCTCTCTCTCTCTCTCTCTCTCTCTCTGTGACACACGTAGACAAAGCACAATCAAACTCACAGAAACAAGCTCTTGCATAACTTGCAGGCTTCATCTTGGAGGTTGAACACCGTGTTTTTAAAGCGGTTTTTCCGGAAATAGCGAAAACCCAAATAAATGAGGTGCCTAGTAGGCACTGCCTACTGTTCTATTTTCTTGTGTTAATCTTACTCTAACAACCTAAACTTCTATGCAAATTTGAACTCCGGCTCAGTTCTTTGTCATCCTTTTATCAGTTGGGTGAAATTTAATTATTGACAAATCACGAGAAGAAAAGAATTTGCCTTGTAACCGGTTGTGTCTTCCCTTTGTCTATCTCCCCCATAACGTGATATGATCACATACAGAGAGAGAGGGAGTACTCGCACGTGAAAGATACACGAGAAAATATCCTACCGGGATAGCTAGATTTTCCCCGGTGAGAAGGGAGCAGGCTTCCCAATTAGCGTGCACGTTTGATTAAATAGTCAATTAGTGTAAAAATGAATGTGTTTGCAGGAAGAGTGGAGAATTCACATGCCGGCCATGCAAGTCTTGTTCCTGTCTGTCTACCTTGCATTATACGTCAAGTTGAGATGCAAATACATGAGGGAAGACTACCCTCCTCATCATGTTCCTCACCACATCTCCAAGATTCTTGAGCTTGACATTTTAAGCACACGATAATCCATAATGCACAAACACACACAAGCCTCTCCGTAACCGGGATCCCGCTCAACTATAGGTGGAATGGATACATATCAACGATGATATCAACAGTAATCCACTATTGGTGCATAGTTCATGTTATATTAACAATAATATAATTATTGATATGTTGTCGATACGGATTCCTCTCACCTACAGTTGAGCGAGATCCTGCTTCAAAAAGGGCTACATATTATAATGAAAAAAAGTATGTCTTTTTTTCTTTTTGTAGACAAGATGGGGAGTCCAAGGCCCAGCTAAGTACGAGTCAGGTATCAAAGGAACCATATTCTCAGATAAACCTGGTTCGTACTAAGCTGGGCCTTGGACTTCCCATCTTGTCTACAAAAAGAAAAAAAGACATACTTTTTTTGGTTATAATATGTAGCCCTTACAGAATCGGTGAGCTTCATCGTTTTGTCTCTCTTCGCTTGGGTTCCTGACAATGTCATGCAAAGCATTACAGAATCGGTGAGTTCTTCAAAACCCTGATGTTATACACGTTTGATGGAATTGTGGGCAAGCATGTTACGTAACCGAATCAATGTTTTCAATTGAAGCAGCTAGTGGCGACGGTGATGGACGACATGCAGTTGGATGCGGTGTTGCTAGCAGATTATGACAATTTCAAAACAGAGAAGCTTAAGACTTAAGTCTAAATAGCACTATGAAGACAGAGAGGTTGTCTTTTATTCATTGTATTATTAAATGTGTTATGTGTCAAAGTTTCTTGAGATATAATAAAATTTGAAGTTATTCGTGAGAATGCGTCATCAGGGACTAGTTAAGAAGCAATATTAGGAGAGCGGGAATTGAACTCGAGACTTCGGTTTCATTGATTCATATACAAAATTATCCCAGATAAAAATGTAAAAAAAGGAGACAAAGATGGAGATGCAGGGGATCGAACCCTGTACCTCCCGCATGCAAAGCGGGCGCTCTACCATTTGAGCTACATCCCCTAGTTGATATTCTTTGCTGGATATTAGTTTTAGATCCAAAAATATCACATATGAAAATCCGCAAAGTATTTGTATAAGATGATATTCTAAACAACTTTAATTTATGAGATATATATTCAAAATTTGATGCAAAATAGGACAATATTCTAGTCAACGGACCTAACTTATATACATGTGACAACTTTTAAATGAATAGAGTAGATACTTTTTTGTTGTTTCTCCTGCAATCTTCTCTTGTTTCTGTCCATTATATAATCTTTTATATACGGGAGTTTTAACGAAAAGTCTATTGTTCATTTTAATAAAAAACCATAATTTTACCCTAAAATGTCAAACCTAGTATTATTCACTTTACTCTTTATTTTGTCTTTATAAAACTCAAAGTTTTCAAGCGCTTTTCATTAATTTTCCTTTTATTTATAAAATAAAGGGAGAAAGGGTGAAGTTTTCACAATACCCAAATTACCCTTCTCCCATTAGGATTAAAAAGTTTTCAAGCGCTTTTCATTAATTTTCCTTTTATTTATAAAATAAAGGGAGAAAGGGTGAAGTTTTCACAATACCCAAATTACCCTTCTCCCATTAGGATTAAAAAATCCACTCATGATGAGACTGGGTAGTTACGTTCACTATTTTTCATAAGCAACAAAAGGGTTTCCTTCAAAATTAAAAAATAGGCCAAAAAGAAATCTAATCGATCACCACTTGCATTGTTTACATATCACCAATAATCAGAGCAAGAACAAGAACCTTGCTTGAAGCAATGAAATCGATTCCGATCTCTGATCACAATCTCTCGGTTATACACATGGGAAACTATTTTCATGGCCGAATGGCAGTCTACACATATACGCAGATTCTTGAAAATGTAAAGAGGCGAGCCAGATTTCGTGCTTACAAGCCCAAAACAGACTGCCAGCTTTTCGCTGTGGCGGAACAATGCCTGCTCTATCTCCTCCTGCTTATCTGCATCATCGTCTCCATTGTCAAAGCCGGAGAAAACTTGAGAACCGGTATTTGGGATGTAGCCTGCCAATCTCAATCTTCGTATCATCTCATCCAATTTCATGTAAATCTCCATTGTTTTCGGGTGTGACTTATCTCCTGCGCTGAACTGATGAACTTGGCCACCAATATAAATTGAACTTATTCCGGGGAGCTTTCTTAAACCCCTATTCTTAAGATCCTGCCTCAGTAAGTATGCCTTGTCCTGCTTTCCTCCTAAAGAATACATGTTTGAAAGCAGGACGTGATAATCTGTGTTGTGGGGATCCAATTGAACCAGTTCTTGCAGCACGCGTTCACCAAGCTCTAGTTTTCCGTGGATTCTGCATGAACCGAGAAGGGAACCCAAAACAACCTCGTTCGGAGGCATTGGCATTTGCTTGATCAAGACTTCAGCCTCTTCCAAATGACCAGCCCTTCCTAGAAGATCCACCATACAGGCATAGTGTTCTATCTTTGGAGTTACGCCGTAAGATTCAAGATTGTGAAAGTAATGCCGGCCCTGATCAACAAGGCCCGAGTGGCTGCAAGCACTCAACAAAGCAACAAAGGTCAATTCGTCTGGCTTGGCTTCTTCGAGCATTTGAGGAAACATATTCAAAACAAGTTTACCCCTTCCATGCATTGCTAAACCACTGAGCAAAGCGTTCCATGTCACCTCGTTCCTTCGGTACATTTGCTCAAAAACTTTTAACGCGGTGTCTACTCTACCACATTTCGCATACATATCAACCAATGATGTGCCAACCATGATGTCAATCTCATTCACCGTAGTCTTTAAAGCATAAGCATGAAGCCAACTGCCCGTCACCCTATCTCCCGATTGTGCACATGCCGATAAAAACGAACAGAGGGTGACATAATTTAATCCCAAACCACAAACGAAAACCATTTCTTCAAGAAGCGAAAAAGCTTCGCCAATAAGCCCCATACTCATATATCCAACAATCATAATCGTCCAAGCAACCTCATTTCTCTCAGGCATTTGATCAAACACCACTCTCCCATTTCCCACGCCTTCGAATTTAACCACACCTTCCAAAATCACAGTCCACGACACTACACTCCGCTCCCCCGTTGCTTTGAACAGCCGTCTCGCCATACCCACTTGGCCACACTTGACATACATATCCATGGCCGCATTGCAGGCCTTGACACTAGAATCCCAACCCACCTTCACCACGAACCCATGCCCTTGCTCCCCAACCTCAGCATTGCCCAGCCGAGCACACGCATTGAACAAGCAAGCCATGGCCACGTCGTCCACCTTCACGTCTTCTCTTCTCATTTCGACGAACAAACGAAGCCCAGATTGGAGCATTCCGTGGCGGGCAAAGCAGCCCATGAGGACAGTCCAGTCCACAGCGTCTTTGTGCGAGTGGGGAATTTCGTCGAACAGCTTGCGTGCAGAGAACGGACTGCCGTGTGCAGCGTGGAAATGGAGGAGGGCATTGTGAAGGAATGAGTCTGGTGAGGCGGCGAGGCCGCTGGTGACAATGGCGGCATGGAGCTTCTTTCCGACGTCGACGGAGGATTGACGCGTGCATCCTCGTAAAAGAGAACGGAGGTGGCGGGTGGGGAGTGATGTTAAGGCAGTGTCGGTTGGCCATCTCATATGAGAGAGGCTGAGACCGGCTAATTTATGTTTGGAATTTTGGACAAACAGGACACATAAGTTCACAACCGACTCTTATTCACGTTTCGTTTATACAGTAAAAAGAATGAACAGTTCCAATTATCACGTTTATATGAAAAAATGATGGCACGTTTACAAGAAGATGACTTTCCTTCTTACTCATTTCCTTAAAAAAGAGGGGCAAGTAGTGACGAACCACCGTTTTCCACTCTCTTAGTGCACGGAGGAGGCAAGTTAGGAATTACATTTCATCTGTGGTTACCATTAAACAGATTCTCAAAGTATCAAACTAGGACCTCCCATTTTTTCCTTTACACTATGTTTGGATGAAGAAATTTAAGATTATTAAAGAATTTTAAAACGTCGGTAATTGAAATAATGAGATTTTATTTTCTAGAATTTGTGAATTTTCTTGTTTGATTAACCTAAAAAAACAATGGAATTGAATATAAAATTTGTTATTTTTAAACTCTCAATCATATCAATTGGGAAATGACACCTATTTACATAGAATTTAAACTTGGAAATTGAAGGTCCCAAATTTCAAGTTTTTTTCCATGCAGAAATTCTAAATTTCTATATTTATGAAGCCAAACAAAGGAATTGATTCATGTCAATTTGTAAATTTCGACCTTTATCCAAATTTCAAGTTTATTTCCCTTATCCAAACATAATGTAAAGAGCTGCTGGTCGCACTTTTCCACCGGAAAGGTGGGAAGTATTGTCTAGCTCAAATGCCAAAATTCCGATTTACGATTAATTAGCTGTATGCAACATGCCCTAATCCAAATCATGAGTTGAGTAAAGCACACGTCCGGTAATGGTAAGCACAAGTTACACAACCAAAAAAAGAATGTTTGGAACGTATCAATATGTTTCCATTACTACACAATCAAGGATCTCCATCTTGACAAACTCAATTTGCACTCGAAAAACAAGGAGAATCAGGAAAAAATGAAAATCTGTTTCGTTCGAAACACCCACAAGCTTAGCAAGAGAAAATGTATTGGCTTATTTAAGTTTGAAGTACAAGACCAAAGCGATCGCAATGACAAGAAAGGTGATAACTGCAATAATAAGCCACTTGTTCCTGTTCATCCTCCTCGCCATGGAAGTCAGGACTCTCTTGCTTTTCCCTATGTTGTCGTCCACTCCATGAAGCTGCAATCGAAGGAAAAAACAGTCAGATAAATGCACTGCCATTAAAGGAAATCATGCCCGAAAGGTGTTGAGTAAATCATGTTGGAAACGTGGTATGTCCAGAATCCAGACGGAAATCAGTATATTTTTAAACATTACTCAAGGAAGAGAAGGTGTGCATACCACCACTAAACGTAAGAGAGCGAAAGATGGAAAAGTAACTTGCTCGCGGAAAGATTTGTTAAAAAAACCCTAAATTAATACAGAGCCTGAAACGGTGATTACCGTGGTATGAGCATGTAACAGAGATTGTCTCTGTGAATGCAGATCTTGGAGGATTGAAACACCAAGCTCTTCTGTTTCCAGCATGGTTCTTCTGCTGTCCTTAACTCTGTCACTGGACTTATTTAATCTCTCGGTTGACATCATTAGCCTTGATCTTTGATCAGCTGATGCCTATTTAAGTTTCACGCGTCAGTAAGTATTGTAAAATCATTTATCCAGAATATCAAGAAAGGATGAGTACTTAGAGCAGATTCAGCAGAAGGCATGAGATACTCATTTTATGTCATAGAAAGCAAACACTAGTATCATCATTTATCAGAACCAGAGGAAAAGCTAATCATTATGACAAAAAAGAAAGTGCTCAGCGAAGAACAATTTTCAAAGTAACTCAACTTTTCATCGTTTCTGTGCTTCTCAATAAAAAGTAGAGATACATTAATGCTAAAGGACGCTTCTTTCAAGAATCTTTGTTTGAAATTAGCAAGTGAAGTGACCATCATGTCAAACCAGAACTGATCATGTTCACTGATTCTATTGCTCAACCCAGCGAATTAGATTGAGATAACTAAAGTAGCACACCGAAGTGAAATCTTCCTCAAAAAAGTAGAACTCCTAGTTTCATGCCAAATACATATCAAGATCCATCACGAACTCGCTACCAAATAATGAATCACATTTAATATCTTAAAATAACTATTTGAAACATAAAAGGAAGTTATGAGGATTTAGACATACTGTCAGAGCATCAGCCATGCCTGATTCCAGCAACTCATCTCGGGCAGTTGCATATGCGTTTCCAGACACAAGTCTTTTAACTTCGCTTTTCAGATTATTCAGATCCGACTTATATTCCCTCAACTTAGCAAGAAGCACAGCCTTAATATTTGGTGGCAAACTTCTTGCCTCAAGGTCCATTTTTCGGATCTGAAATTTTTTAAGAAACATCACATCAGTACCAAGTACAATGAAATAACAGAAAACAATCCTCCCAAAGAGAATAGTTCAATCAATTACCAAAGATTCTGCATCATCGATTCCAGCCTTTATTTCAGAAATCTTTTGCTTCTTTTGTTCTGCAGATTAGAATAGAGGCAATAGTTCACAAAAATGTCAGTATCACTTGGCTTGATAAGCGAGAATAAGCATGTTAAAACCCCCCAACAAGCACAATTTGGGATATTAATCTTAAGTCCATCATTTTCGTATGTATAGAAATTTGAAGGTGACGTGTTTTCAGTAAATGTATACCGCATGAATGACTTAAAAACCATTTCCTCTGTATACTCAAGTCACAAACTTCCAGCGGGTGTTGCTACAATATTCAACAACAACAACAACAACAAAGCCTTATCCCACTAACTAGGGTTGGCTGTATGAATCCTAGAACACCATTGCGCTCAGTTTTGTGCTACAATATTCAACAACCAAAAAAATTCAGAATAAACTCCTCTTCCATCCATTTCAATGCCATTCAAATGTTGAAGAAATTTAGAGTCTAAATTGAGCGCAATCTCAAATTAGACATCCTGCACAATTCAAGATCTGATCCAATTGCCTCGAGTAATTTCAATCCTTTTCTTTCCCGTTTTCTCCTCTAAATTGCAGAAGTCCACTTTTAAAACAACCATTATTAACACATTATGCATAATTCAAGCGGGTGGAAGCTTTACCAGCCTAATGACTTTCACCATCTTTTGAGACCGCTAAGCCTATAGCTACTAATAACTTTTCAACATCAAACAAAGAAGCATAACTTTGCGGCAAAGCGGTAACAGTTAGAAACTTAACAGTCCGGTGATCCAATATACACATATCCCAACCAATCATAACGAGAACTTGGTTCTCGCGTGATTAAGGCAAATTGAATACATACATTACAATAATCCATCAGGTTTATGCCACCCTCATGCTTAAATCAACAAAAAGACTCAAACTTTATCCTTAAAATCCATTACACCAGCAAAATTATAAACAAAATAAATCATCTAAATACAGGGAACTACACACACATACATTAAATTCACAAAAAAAAAAAAAAAAAAAAAAAAAAGGAAAAGTGAGAAAAATTGACCTCCATCGAGAGCACCAGCTGCCGTACACTTTTTAGTGAGGTTGGCGGAGAGCTCACTGTAGTTACGCTCGTACCCTTCAAATACGTTGCTCATCTCTCCCTAAATTTCTCTCTGCATTCAATCCATCACACAATTTCAGCAATAATTCAGATATAAAGCCCTAAATTGATCGAATTTGGAGATTATGATAAGAATTTGAACGATCTGAGATCAATCGAATCGGAGGTAGAGACCTGATGAGATCGGAGATTCAGATGGATCGCCAGAGACGACGGCTGAGGGCGGTGGCGGGTGTTGAATGTTTCTTCTAGGTGGTGGTGGTGGTGGTGTTGCTTTGCTTTCGAAGCGATCGAAACGGCAATGTGCGCGAAAAAGGAAGCCAACTAGTGTATTAATTTTGTGCGCACCTTCTGATAAAATCACTGGCCGTTGGATGCTCGGTCGCTACACTTGGCCCTTCTTGCTTACAACTGTGACGCTGTGGTTAGGGTTCGTTGGTGTATTAATATTGTGTGCACCTCCTTGTTAAATTTGGATGTTAATGAATTTCTTATCGAAAAAAAAAAAAGGGTTTTGCATGTGCCTGTAACTAATTGAGATACTCGTGATATTACTAATTGGTTTTATAGTAGATGTTGAATTTTTTTCATGGTATCAGAATAAGTTGTTATATATGAAAAGTCCAATAGTCACATGTGTTTCACGTCACCCAATTTATGTTGTTTGTGTGATAGGCTTGAAAATTCGTCATACATGAGAGAAAGTGTTAAGAGTATGAATCTTACATTTAAAAAATAAGAGACTTTGCATGTGCTTCTAACTAATTGGACTCCTCCCTATATTGTCGTTTAGTTTTATGATGAAATTTTAGTTTTCTTCAACTAGTCCCTTATGATTTGATTCGTAATTTTCAAGTACTTGATTATGGATTTCAAGGTGAAAATTACTTTTTTAGTAAATACATAGAAGTGAAGTATCAAAATTTCAATTCTTATTTTCAGTAAGTAAATATAGTGTGAAAATGACTTTAAACTCAAACTTGATTCCCTAATATACCATGTCTAAATATATATAAAACCCAAAATTCATTCACTAATTAACATGTTGTTTTCTATTTTACCCGCTTCACATTTCATATCTTTCTAGTTAATTACACAAGGTATTGTCATTAGCAGACAAGCTGTATGACCTAGAGATATTCTCATGCTTATTTTCACATTCTAAGTAAAATGTCTTAAATTCGACGTCATAAATAACTAGTTCAATATCAAATAATTGCAACCTCATGCAACTTCCTGAAGTATTTCTCATACAACCGAAACCTTTTCCCAAATTTTACTCTTAGCAACTCCTATATTCGAAGTAAAGTGTTGTCTAATTAAACCGCGAATTACAAATGTCTGAAAAAGCTCTATTACTATTTTATGAGGCAGTCCACATCGATGTAATGAAAGTGATGGACCTACGACAATCACATAACGTCCCCAATAATCGATCCGTTTGCCAAGCAAAATCTCACGACATATTCCTTCATTTCCTTTAATTACATCGGATAACGACTTGTAAGCCTTATTATGACAGTCCCTCGTTGGCTGTCGCGGATTCCCTATCAAAATCCCCTCCGGACTGATCCGCAAGAAACGCGCAACGTGGCGGGAGCCAACGTGGACACAGGGGGTACAATCGTCAATTTAGGAAAAAAGAAGTCGGTAATGAAGAACAGCAAACAACTCTCAGGCGCAAAATCCCCATCCTACCCTCCCCTCGCCCTCCCTCTGACCCACAGCTCTCTCTGCTCGAAGTTCATCACTATCCTAATCTACAAATGCTTTCCTCCATCAAAGTTCGAAAATTGAAATCTGCCCATTTGAAGTCGATCGATTTCCTCGGAAGAAATGCTCGTTTCGGCGCTTTTAACGTCGGTGGGAATCAATCTCGCCCTCTGTCTCTTGTTCTTCACTCTGTATTCAGTACTCAAGAAGCAGCCCAGCAACCTCCGCGTCTATTCGCCGCGCTCGTTGGCGGCCAAGGGGGCGTCGGAGGAGAGCAACGGGTTCAATTTCGAGCGGCTGCTGCCGACGGCGGGCTGGGTGAGGAGGGCGTGGCAGCCCTCTGAGGACGAGTTTCTGTCCGTCACCAGCTTGGATGCTGTCGTCTTCATGCGCATTTTTATCTTCAGGTTAGTGGGGGTAGAAAAATGGTGATCTGCTGCTTGCTGGGTGTGTTGAGAGTATTTTTGGGTGTATATTTGAGTTGGGTTTTGTTTGTTTTGAGCTTTTGATGCAGTTTGAGAGTGTTTGGGTTTGCTGGGTGTGTTTAGATTAATTTTGGGTGCTTTGTTTGTTTGTTTGTTTTGGTGCAGTTTGAGAGTGTTTGGGTTTGCTGGGATTGTTGGGGTTTTGGTTCTGCTTCCGATAAATTTTCTGGGGGACCAGCTGAACCGGGATTTGGATATTTCGGATTTGCCCAGCACGTCATTGGACTCCTTCAGTATTTCGAATGTGAATGCCGGCTCGAAATGGTAATTATTAGTTCATTGTGGGAAATTTTGATGACCAAAGTTATTAACTTGACATGAAATTGCAGTATTTGAACAGTGTCTGTTATACTCTTTTGGTTGTTGCCTGTTCTAAACTGGGTTGAAGTGTCATATTTCTACACATTGTTCCCCGAATGCAGTGATTTCCCGTTCTTTGGAATTCAATTCTATCGAATTTATGGCATTTTAAGTTAGTGAGGCACTCAAAGTGAAAAACCTAGGACATACCGGATTCCCCTTGCCAATGGTCGTAACCAAGTTGTATGCTTTCTCTCTGTGCTTGAACATGTAAAAGCTAAAGGAGGCAAAAAAAGTGTGCACATAGGTTGACATTTGGATATAGGTCTCTGATGTGTCTTCTAATTTCTCTGGGAGACGAGATTTGGACTTCTGTCGGTTAAATAACTTCCTCACTTGTTGTTCAAAATAACTTCATCAAGTACGTCTACGTGAAGTTTTCTGTTTTCCTCATTGTTGTTGCTACATCATTTTCAAGTACATTTTATTATATTTATATTAAGCACAGTAAAATTATTCTGAAGATACCCTGATAATTAATTTTGGTTTCCCAAGGTTATGGGTTCACTTCTGTGCAGCATACATTGTCACCGGATTTGTCTGTTATCTCCTTTATTATGTAAGTTTTGTTTTGTTTCTCTTTCATGGCTTATTCCATCACAATTTTCCATTTCATCGAAAAGAAATAATCAATTGTGATTTTAACTTCATGACTATAACTGCAGGAGTATAGCTATATCTCATCGAAAAGAGTTGCTCATTTCTATTCATCCAAACCTCAGCCTAATCAGTTTACGGTAGTAGTTCGTTCTGTTCCTGTATCATCTGGGAGCAGCTGCAGTGAGACTGTTGAGAGTTTTTTTACAGAGAATTATCCTTCTACTTATCTTTCACATTCAGTGGTTCGTCGAACTAACAAACTCCAAGGACTCACTGTAAGTATCTGTTATAGATTTAATCTTTTGTCCTCACACCGACAGGGGTCAGAATTGATTGTGGGAGTGTATTTTTGAATATTTTGGAAAATAAGTGTGAGACCTCATTTGTTTTTCACTTATAATCCTGACATGTGCCTATGCTCGATTGCATTCTTTATTGGATAATCCTGACAATGTGGCAGATAATCAAAGACATGATAGAACTGTTTATGTACCCTTAATACTTCATTATTCTTTGCTGAAAAACGAAATCTTTATGACTTAATTTGTTCTCGAGTCCTGTCATCTTTATTGGGTTGACTTTTTAGTTTTTACGAGGCTAAGCTTTTGGAACATTTAATTACTTAATTAAATAGTTTTCAATGAGTATCAGGCTAAGCCCGAACGAGTTAATTTTTTGGTTGTTTTCTTAGTCCCTGCTTGGTGCTTCTGTAATTATTATGTGTATTCTATTTAGATTATTAAACGTCACACTTCAGAGTCCCTTTCTACTTGCTTCATCCCACACTGCCTGGGTGTCCGTCATACTTGTATTTTTTTGGGTTTCTGAATCACACCAGACAGCATTTGAACAAAAACTGTAACAGTTAACATTTCTCTATCAATGAGATATGTGAACAATTCATTTTCTTTTCTTTGTAGAGTAAGGCAGGGAAACTATACAGAAAGCTTATGCGACTGAGATCAGAAACTAATACTCAGCAAAGATTAAGGCGTGATGGCTGTTGGGGGCTGTTTGGACGCAAAGTTGATGCTTTAGACTACTATGGAAAGAAATTGGATGATTTAGAAGATAATGTGAGAATGGAGCAAACGTCAGTGGCAGGAAAGGTATATGTACTATTATTTTTTCAAGAGAGTGATAGTAATTGTTTGGTAATGGTATTAAAGAAGTTCTCCTCTGCTTAAGACTTCATTTAGCAAATTTTTAACTTGAGAGGTGAAACAAAAGTATCTGGGAAATATAATAGAAATGAGTAACGCACAATCTTCCTCTTATTATTTTTGTTATGTTAGCTTTAGGAATTGTATGAATAAACATACCCACATGTTGACTTGTAAAAGACAGGTGGAATTTTAGAGGAAAAAAAAAATCATAGTTCCAATAGATTTTTCTGAAATTGTTTGATTTATATGAACATGAAATTTGATGCATTCGTTCCATGATGCCCAAAAAATATTAATTATAGGACGTTGCAGCTGCCTTTGTGTCGTTCAAGTCCCGGCTTGGTGCTGCAGTAGCTTTTCACATTCAGCAAGGAGAAAATCCCATAGAATGGGTTACCGAGAGGGCTCCAGAGCCCCAGGATGTCCACTGGCCCTTCTTTTCTGCATCTTTTATAAAAAGATGGATCTCCAAGCTGGTGGTGGTGGTTGCATATACTGCTCTTACAGTTCTATTCCTCATTCCAGTTGTAGTAGTGCAAGGCCTTACCAATCTTAATCAGTTGGAAACCTGGTTCCCGTTTCTGACAAGCGTACTGGACCTGTAAGTAGAAATTTATCAGTTTTACTAATTGACTCTTTTATTTACGACGTCTGCTGAATTGTACGATTTCTTGACTTGCAGAACAGTTGTCAGTGCAGTCATAACAGGATATCTTCCAAGTCTTATTCTTCAATTGTTCATGTCGTTTGTGCCACCTGTCATGATAATGTTGTCTTCCTTGGAAGGATACATCTCTTTCAGTCAGATACAAAAAAGTGCATGCAGCAAGATGTTGGGGTTCACAATATGGAATGTTTTCTTGGCAAATACACTATCAGGAACACTTCTCTATGGGTTCGAAATCTTTCTTGAGCCCAAAAAGATTCCGGGGATACTTGCTGATGCTGTTCCAGCACAGGTAAAAATACATACGTCATGTTAGCATGTATCATTCTCTCGCTAGAATAATCATATTAATTTTTAGTTGCTTTTTGCAACTTCATTACGTTGTGTAACTGTTTAAAGTACAATGTTAAGACCGGAAATTTGAATTTTGCTTCCTGGTCAGTTTTTTCCTGATCCGTAACTTTTGAAAAACTTATCCTCGATCATCATCAAATTATAATATTGGTGATAATGTGAAGAATTGTTATCAATAAAAAACCAGTGGTACTTCTATGATCGTATATTTGTCAGGTGAACTTGAGATTCAGTTGAAGTGCTATATTTTTAACTTTTGAAACCAATTGTTTGCATCACGAATTCATGATGAAGGTATTATATAGATTCGTTATCTTGGATGCAGGCATCATTCTTCATTGCATATGTTGTGACATCTGGATGGACCAGCCTTCTATCTTCAGAACTCTTCCGCGTGACTCGCCTGATTTTGAGCATCATAAAGAGACCATTTTCAGGAAAAGATGATGAATTTGAAGCTCCTTCAGTACCATACCACAGTGCAATTCCTAAAGTTCTCTTTTTTGAACTCCTCGGATTAACATACTTCTTCCTCGCTCCACTAATTCTCCCGTTCCTCGTGGTTTACTGTTGCCTGGGATACATAATCTTCCGTAACCAGGTTAGTTCGATGCTCTCTCATTGTATAAAAATTAATTTCTAACTATAATAAACCAACTATAATTTAATTTTGAGAGAAGATGGACATGGGTGGTGGGAAGTTGGTATTAAGGACACAATACAACTTCATGTTTTGAAAACTCCCAATGCAACTTATTGGGTCCTTCTTAGTAACTATTAGCGTTTCAAATGGATCGGACTGAAACTCCAAAATGTAGGTTGTGTCATGACTAAATATTGGTGCTAGGGTAATGAGAAATAAATTAAAAAATTGGTGCAACCCCAAACTCCTCTTGCACCGTCAAACCTCAGACAAGGAAAGCTTTCTGCAAGGTCAATTTTTCGCTTCGTTGTTATGTCTTGAATTTTTGGCAATTCGTTTTAGTGATCTTAGAAGCACATAGAGGACCCTATTCAGTTGAGTTACTAACTTATACTCAAAAAGTAGGCTGACACTTTGACATTACTTCATTTTTTGTACAATCTAAGTATATATTTGGTCATTGATCGAAGTTTTATTGTAAATTTTGTTGTATTTAACAAGTTTTGGTTCTTTTTATTCTGATGTTATATATTGACAATTTTGAACAGTTTCTGAATGTATATGAACCCAAGTATGAAACGGGTGGAAGATTTTGGCCAACGGTGCACAATTCAACAATTTTTTCCTTGGTGCTGATGCACATTATTGCAATTGGAATGTTTGGGCTCAAAGAGATCCCCTTAGCGGCCGGTTTGATTATTCCTCTTCCGATTCTCACGCTTCTTTTCAATGAGTACTGCCGCAAACGATTCCTTCCAATATTCCAAGACTATCCAGCTGAGGTATGTCGGTACTAATGCTATCAACTTTTCGTTTATTTCATTTGCAACGGAATTATAATTAGTTAATGTTCCAAATCTGGTTTTTACCCTGAATATACCCTATCTCGTCAGACCATCGATATCTGACAGTGACATCGAATTGGTTATCATTAATATGGTTCCTTGTATTAAAAACTTAAGGAATATATATCTCAGCCGACGATTTGGCATGTATATAAGAACCTCATTACTGCGTTTTGATGCAGTGTTTGATAAAGAAAGATAGAGAAGACGAGAAGGATCCCACAATCTCTGCATTTTATGAAAAGTTAACCACTGCTTACAGGGATCCAGCTCTGTTGCCAATGCAGCATCCGCGGAGCACTGATGGATACAGGTCTCCCCTTCTTCAATCCGTCGTCTGAAGCAAGGGGTTTGTCTCGTTTCATAAAACCGAACTTACCTGTCTCTACGAAAATAAAAAACGAAGAACGAAACAGCTTGTGCCGCGAATACGGGGACAGAAGTTTTGGCTAAAAATGTGGGTAGGATTGTGTGTGGTGAGTCTGTATTTTCATGTAAAATGTGAAGAGTGTGATCTTTCAGTTAGGCTTGTAAACCATGTGAATTTTTTGGAGAAGCACCTCTCGTCTAGAAGTGATCCTGGCTTTCCAAAATCACTTCCAAACAAACCCTTGATTTCGAGAAGTAGAGTTGTATGGTAAACATTTGTTACTATCGTAATGATTGTCGTTGTAATATTAGTAATCTTTCACATCTTTATTGATATATGCGGTTTGAATAACGTGTATTTTCATGCATAAATATTTGTGTTGAATGATATTCCAATTCTTAGATGTGAAATATCGCACGACATTATGTGATTAGCTTTAGATATTGGTTACAGTTGTGTCCCAACGTAGAAAATTTCTTTTTATACTCTCAACTAACTTAACTAACTTTTGGCAACCAATTCCCAAAACATGCTGATTCTGATGTTCCATTTGTCAACTCAAAACCCCACTTCTACAACATTGTTGAAGATTGGAACAGTTCCATTTTTCCAGATTATTAACGTAAGACTTTGACATTTGTCAACCTTACCTATAATTTATGTGATTTATGTCACACTTTTATTTTTCCTTCTTAATTTTCTGGGCCGTGTCCCCTCTGCCAGAAACAGCCTACAGTTTAGAAATTGGAGGCTTAAGGATGTTGACATTTGGCTTGTTTTCTGGCCTCCACGTGGAGCAACAACAAAGGGCTATTGACATGTTCCTTAGAAAACATATTTTGGTCAAAATGTACCCTTATTTTTTAGGTCAAATGTCAAAATGTCCCTTAGAAAACGTTAGGATGATAAAAAAATTTAGGTTTAACTTGACGCAATGTTATTAACTACCCTTTCCATGCTAACTTTAAATAATGTTCTTTGTAATTTAAATTAATTAGGGTGATGAAGACATGACATGCAGACATGGCAGCACCACGAACCTTAAGTGCAGTACAATCTATATTTTTCTTCTTCATAAGGGGAAAAAAGGAATAGTGACGTAACTCGTGCAGAAGCAAGGCCGATTGTAAGTTTCAATAAAAATTAGAACTGGATGGACACTAAACTGATAAGAAAGATGTACTAAAAAAAAAAACAAAAATAAATATTGTCCGTAAATTGTGCAAAAATAGAGTTGGTTATAATTTCTAATAATAAATAGATTAAATAGACAATAAAAATAAGGTAGTGCTATTCACACATTTTTTTACTTATTACACATCATTGTTAATTTTTTTGTCCATTGATCTTCATAAATTTATTCGATTCGACGGCCGGAAATGAAATGAGGTTTGTGAGAAGAAAAATAGGTGTGTAGATTACACCACCCTAAAAATACACATGTAACTTTTAATAAAAAATAAAACCGCATGGACACTAAACAGACAAAAAGAGATGCAATAAGCCAAGATATAAATACAATTTATTGTATATATAGTGCGTATCCCTTCAGATTTAATTCTATTGGAAACTTGTAACCAATTTATTGTAAATACTTTCCTAGATTTTAAAGAATCTAGGTAATTACTATTGAGAAATGCTAAGTAGACTCTCTAAAAAATCGGACTTTTTATGAACTCTCTACAATCTCATATTTCTTGTATAGTAGTTTATAATGTTGGCACGGAAATTAATTTTAAACTATGAGGTGGCAGAAAGTCCATGAAGAGGAGAAAATATTCATTGTGTCCAAAACATGAGTGACACATTATGTGTCATTATATAAGTGAGGGAAGTTTTATTTTTAAGTTGTTAATATTTTAAACAAGTATCTCATCATTTGTATAGTAACGCGTGATGTACCGTTTTATGTCCAGACATATGAAAAATCTCTCCATAGAGAACCTCACTTTCAGAGATTCTCTTTAGCATTTCTTTTTATTTTTCAATTTTTAATGGTTTCATGGTTAACTTCAAAATGTGAACAATCGAAAGATTCGGCAGCCTCGGACTTGTTCATCTCTTCCTTTGTCCATGGCCGCCATACAATCCGTTAGATTTGCTACCTGATCTTTTTTAATTACCCTTTTTTGCTTCTTCTTTTGTGTTTACATAGTTGTTTTTTGTCTTAAATCTTCTTCACTGGTGTGTTCTTGCTAATTTGTGCTTTCTCAGATGTCAAATCAACCGTTAACCCAACAAAGTTGCTAACTTCTTAATACTAACCAACCCAACAAAGTTGATAACGGCTTAATGATAATTTATTAATCTTGATGTTTTCGGAAAGTTTGAACGTAGGATCGTAAACGGTTATTCGGAACCCATAACATCTCTGAAATGTCTTACATGGCTTTTAAGAAGCTTATGGTGTAGAAAAAGACATTTTAGTTAAAATGGTTATAAGATTGACATAATTTCTCATTTTAATCATTGAAATTTAAAATCGATAGAAATTGTCACAGAATTTATCCAACATCAATCATTTTGGTCATTGTGTGAAAAATCTTTGTTAAATAACTAAAATGATAAAAATACCCTCAGCTTAATTGTGACATCCCACATCGCCCAGGGGAGTGATCCTTATATGTATATTCCCATCCCTACCTAGCACGAGGCCTTTTGGGAGCTCACTGGCTTCGGGTTCCATGGGAACTCCGAAGTTAAGCGAGTAGCGCGCGAGAGCATTCCCAGGATGGGTGACCCATCGGGAAGTTCTCGTGTGAGTTCCCAGAAACAAAACCGTGAGGGCGTGGTTGGGGCCCAAAGCGGACAATATCGTGCTACGGTGGTGGAGCGGGCCCGGGAAGTGGTGCCCCCCGGGCCGGGATGTGACATTAATAAACAATGGGTCAAAATGATTTGATAAAATTTGAGGGTATTTTTGTCATTTTTCCTTATTTGATGGAAATTTTTCACAGAAAGACCAAAATGATTTAAGGTGGATAAACTTAAGGATCAATTTTATCGATTTTAAATCTCAAAGACCAAAGTAAAGAGTTATGTCAATTTTATGAACCATTTTAGCTAAAAAACCGTTAAAAATGCCACAAAAATATAGTTTCTTTATACAAAGCTTTAAAAAACTAATTAAAATTGAGACTTAGTTCACAACTTTTGTTTAAAAACACATGATTATACAGTAATATATTCAAATTACACTTATCTTGTAATTAAATATGTGCTAGAGTGGGCTGGACATGCTTCCTTGTAGGGGTGGCTTTGTAAAAATCGATCTTCTTAACTTTTTTTCATGAATGATTAGCCTAGTAGGGTTAATTTACTGTGAGGTTATTTACCCAAGGCAATGTAAATTTTGACCTTATATGGCCATGAAAGTGACATAAAACGCGTTGTTCTACAAGTCACATCCAAGATTAAAAAAAAAAAATTAAGAATGTTTGCCCCTTAATTTTTGTCCCATCATAAGAAAGCTAGTGGCCTTAGCTTTAGGAGAAAATCTGGATCCATTGTGTTAGTTTTGGTTGGGATAGGAAGAGCAAATTGGAACTGTCGTCAAATTATTATTTAGAAATTAATCATCGTTTGAAAATACTTTTAAAATGATTTAAAGTACTTTAAAAAAAATGATTTTAGATTTTAAAAATACTTAAAATGCTTCTTCAAAGAACTGATGCTTCTTGTAGGAAGCACTTCATGTACTTTTACAAGATTCACTTGTATTTTTAATAAGGATTGATTCCAAAAATATTTTACCAAAATCATTTTTAATCATGTTAAAGACACTTCCAAATGAGCCTTTAGTGTCGGTATTTCATGAAAAAGGTATGGTAAGAAGACTATCGATTTAAACCATATTTTGTATATCATATGACATGGTTGTTGAAGATTATATTATTATTTAAGCGTTAATTAACGTGCTTATTTTTTATTTGTGACACATCACATTGTTTATGGTCTAAAAATGGTTTACTTAACATTACTCTTCATGAAAATGTCATTGTCACATACATTATTAGTGTTAGTATTATTATTTTTATACGAGCAAAATTGTGGGATGGAGAACTCAAAATGAGAATTGGATAAGTGATCTTGCGTGCAAGGATGAATTCTTTCGATCACTTGTGCTGCAATCCCCTTGTATTAAGGTAATCTTATTGTATATAAATTCAAATGTGACTCTATGCGTTGTTTGATAATCATTTCGTTTTTAGTTTCTATTTTTCACTTTTTTTATTAGAAATAAAAGGAAATGCAACGAGGGAAGGAAGGGTGAACAAGGATAGCAGAACGGTGGTGGAAAGATATAGAAAAATGTACATAGAATGGTACGAAACAAAAAATCTAAAAACAATTTTAAGTAGATTTTCATTTCTAGTTTTATATTTTCATTTCGTATGTCATTTTGTGCATTTCTCTGTCTTCTCTCCTACCAGACTTCCTCCATATCCTTGATTAATCTATCATTTCAGGATTTCTTCTAGGGAAGTGTGGAGTATTAAATTCAGAACGAATGAGTAGAAACTCAATACCTTATCTGTCAGGATATTAGATCACATGCTTCTGGTAGATATTCATTCCTCTAGTAGATGAACTTAAATAAACCCCTAGTTGCCTTAGATGACTTTCAATAAGGGTGGTGATCAATTTGGTGGTAATTTTTTCTAAGCTGGTTTAATTAATATAATTATCCTGTACCGATATGGATCTTCTGCCCCTAATTGTAATTAGCTCACTAAACATATGTTGATCTAATTAGGCTCCATTTGTTGTCCATCTTCAGCATCATTTGATTAATTGTTTTGCTCAATGCTGATGATGCACTTGTAATTGTTTTCATCAGATATTCAATACAAGGGTACAATTAGTCCCTTTCTTTACTTCTATGTTTTTATCTCCTTGGTGCTAAAACGTAACTCACTAATTTTATAAAATATAGTTTATTAAACATATAAAATACATGTAAAAGAAGATACGACTAGTTCAAGCTCACAATTCCATATAATTAATTTTGTGATACATATTTTTAAAATAACAACAGTCTTCTCGTCCTTCTCGAAGGAGGAAAGTTTATTTTTAACTAATGTGACATCGTTTCATCAGATCATAAGATAATCGGGATAATTCATTCTTTTGATGATCATCGAAGAATTATGTCTAAAAAAATTCGTTTCACTTGGAGTCCGTTTAGTCGATCATATGTGTCAAACAAATCAACAGTTATGACAACAAATAACGTCTTTATGATAAATTGGTAACTTGTTTGATACACCCGACTAAGCAATCTCTTAATTAAATGAGTTTTTCTAGAGATGATCATTGGACTGATAGCATAGAAGAGAGATCATATTGGCATCTTTGGCTCGGTCAAATTTAACAGTTGCAGGTCTCTTTCAATTAGGTTATTGTTTATTGCCCGAGATTAATAAGAACAAAGAGATAAAAACAAACGCTATAAGACGATTTCATATTCAATCCTGTGAAAAAATCTTCCTATTCCCCGCATATAAATATGCACATTAGCATCAAAGCCTCCAACTTCAATTAAATCAATCACTTGCAAGTACAAAACATAAACTCAAAAGAACTTAATAGCTAGTAGCTAGAAATGGCAAGGAAGAGAAAAGTTAGTGAGGGAGTGGAAGACAACAGCGCTACTTCAAGTGAGGGAACCATGGGTTGGGATGAGATGGTGAAGGAAGCTTCTGCTGTCGCCGAGCTAGGCGGAGCACGTAGGGCGCGAAAGCGCTTTGTTGGTGTCCGGCAAAGACCCTCTGGAAGATGGGTGGCCGAGATCAAGGATACCATTCAAAAAATTAGGGTTTGGCTAGGCACCTTTGACACTGCTGAGGAAGCAGCTAGGGCTTACGATGAGGCTGCCTGCTTGCTTCGCGGTGCCAACACCCGAACCAACTTCTGGCCTTGCTCCCATTTGCCTTCTTCAACCCCGGCGCTCCCCTCGAAGATCACAAACCTCCTCCTCCAGAGGCTGAAAGCAAGAAACAACGCCAACTCTTGCTCTCCTCCTTCTTCTGCTCCTCTCCCTATCATCAACCACCAACACGATAACAATCTTCACGAACAAGCAGCAAAAACCGAATTGTCTGAAACATACACGGATTTCCTCAACGATCCCGAAGATTACTACATCACAAGCAGCAACAATCATGACATCATCACTGATCATATCAGTGCAAGCAGCATTGACTACATGACATCGAGCTTAGAGTCATGCTTAACTAACAAGGAAACTGATCACATAGAGTACGGTAACTTGAGTGAATTGGTGCAACAGACTTACAGCTGCGGAGATGCAAATTTCGCAGCAGAAGGATCGGAGGAAGATGTTGATCCAGAACAAGAACAAGAAGAGGAAATGAACGGAGATCAAGTTGGAGTTATAGACTTCCAGTTTGTCGATGATATCGGAGCATCCAACTCAAACTGCTACTCTCCATCGCCTTTCGAGATTGCTGAGGAGATAGAGGAGCCGGTTCTGGAGGCTGAGAGCTACACCGACGAGCCTTCGATGCTGAGAGCCGCCATGAAGAGAATGAAGTACGAGAGGAAGTTTTCGGCTTCTCTCTACGCCTTCAATGGGATTCCCGAGTGCTTGAAGTTAAGAATCGGATCGGTGAATGGGAATGGGAAAGGTAGAGGGGTGTCTGAGTGTTTGAGCAACCTTCAGAGAGCGTGCGGTAACAAGAAAGAAGAGGAGGTTGTTGTTACTGTGGGGGCGGCGGGGGAACACCAACGAAATGATTCGAAACAGGAGGAGCAGGGTTCATCAATGGATGTTTCTCTGAGTGGTGATGGTGAATTGTCACTCTGGAGCTCACTTGATCTGCCGCCAATCTGCTTTTTGTCAACTAATTAGTTCTTCTTCTTTCTTTTTCTTTTTTTTTTACCAAATTCATGCTCTAATTTGATTCCACACATCAATCTGGAATTCCATTCTTTGCAATATTTTCTGATATTCTAATATATTTCAAAGAAATAGTGAATTTTATGTAATTCGAACTTTGGGTTCAAACTTCGACCCGATGAAGTAATAATAAAGGAATATGTTTTCCTCAACTCATATTTTTTCCTTCAGTGTTCATTACCTAGTCTTGTTTTTGCCCCTTAATTCCTTTTTTATTATTTTTATTCCAATGTGTAGGAGTACAAAAATCATTTCCTATAATTCTTTAAAAAAATATAACAAATAAAATAAATTAGCAGGTTTTGTTGTATATTTGATTCAATAATTTGGAAATTTTGAGGTTTTGTTTGGTGTGTATTGGACATAAGCTAAAGGGAAAACACATGTTAGACAAACACAACCCAAACTAATAATTTGCAAGATCCTTTTAAAACTAAGCAATTCAAAGAGTTGATGAAATCTCTATCGAGAGCTGTTATTGACCAATTATAATTAGATATCGAACTTTTCATCCATGCGTCGAACTAACACCTAGATGAGCACAACCGCAGTGCAAGTGATTGTTTCTTTTGCACACCACAAGAGATGATAACAAGCAGGCAAAAGTTGATGTAGACGTTTCACCTGAATTGACTGATGATGGTAAATGATTTACAACTACAATAACAGAACTTTATCCCATTAAATAAGGTCAGCTGCATAAATTCTAGAACGCCACTACGTTCAATTTAACACCGAGTATTCCATTAGCTCCAATAACTCTATATCTTTTCTTTAAATTTCTTTCAATATCTTCCCAAGTCTTCCTTTACCCTTTTTGACTTGACTCTCTGTCTCATTATCGCATTTTCTAACCGGAGCATCTGTATGCTTTCGTTGCATAAATAAATTACAGTACTTTGAAATACACTGAATTGTAAGGATATGTTAAAGCATTTCTCCAAGGGAGGTCAGTTCTTTCTTTCATACTAATTTGTGTTCGTAAAGAGGAAAATTCAGGACAGACCCACTTCAAATACCAAACTAGAAATAACTCGGCCTACGCCAGTGTTGAACACTGGCTCAATAACAAAACGATTACCCATATAAAACTGGGGAATGCGACGGAAATAAGTACAGCAGCACAAACTGAAGGACAGATTTTATATACAAATTGCGAGGTTTTTTTTCCCGAGCATCACGATAGATTCGCAAGGGACTTGTTGAAGGCCTAGCTCTTTACCTCTAAAGGACACGAAGTTGGGCAAGGAAAGCAGCACAAAGATCCAAGAAGAGAAACTGCGGACCCTGAACCCTCTGAAGATCAAGCAGGTACTTCTCCGCCGGAGTTTTGAAAAGCTGTTAATACCCAAAACAGCGGCAAAATATGTCAGGATTATGTTCTGGACAGATGCTCGAGCAGTGAACTCCTTTGATACCAAAGACAATGGTAGATTGATGACTGAATGGAACTAGAAAAGGTATGGGATTAGGGAGAGATCTAACAGAAACTCTTACCTGCACTTCAAACTTGACCACATTTGGCATCTTCATAGCACCATCATTTTCGATGATGCTGGACTCATCTCCAAAATAATGGTTACCGTGCACAGGGTTGTCGATCATGCCTTCGTTTTGACCTGGATTGTCAAGAACCCACCTACACTTCATGTTGTAGTGTCCTATCTTCTTCCAACTAACCCGCAATTCTTGTAAAGCTTTAAGGACTTCTGTCATTATTTCACGAGGATGTGCTCGAGACTGGCAATAAAAGGCAGCAATAGATCAACAACAATCATATTAAAGTTTGAACTTCACTCCATTTAACGTCTAGAAGAGTTGCTCCCAAATAATAATACTTAGCCAAAAGCCAAAGAAATTTAACCTGAAGTCCAAGAGCCCATTTCCTTTCAACAGGGAACTGTGGTTTAAAACCCATTCCTTGATACTCCATGTATCCAGGAAGGCGGTGCCCAACAGGTGAAGCAGCAGTCTCACTTTGCTGCATACGATTGAAACCACATTCCTGGACCATATCAATAAAAATGAAACACGAATTGTGCCAAGTCTTAACAGAAACTGAACAGCAGAGAAGATTATATGATGAGCTTGATAAAAACAATTCAAGCTTTTGAATAAATTTGCCCCAATCATGTTACGTAAATCTTGGCCTAAATTATGTTCGTTCACAAATCTATCATATTCCTGTATCAAATGCTGTAAAAGTTCCCCCTAACTTCTTTCTTCTTTCATGTTGTTAGATTATGGCCAACAGGCTGAGTCTTTGGCCTTAAAAGAGAAAATTTTATTTTCTAACCAAGCTGATGGTATAATATCGAAAACGGATGACACATACCACAGTCTCCTGAAACTCAGCTCCAAGATAGCCACTGGATACACGGAAACGGTTGTCCAATAACAAATAGTATGCAACTGTTCCCTGAAACATGATGCAGATAGTAAGTCTCAGTTGGAAAATCAAGAGGATGAGTTCCTAACGTACAAACCTCATTCTGTACTCTACTACGAAGAGACTCAACCAGATGGTTCCTGTCAAATCCCATCTTAACTACCTCCTGAAGAATTTCCTCATCAATCTGCATAAAGAAGGGTGACACTTCAGAACTTATGATATAATATCATGTAACCAAAAGACAAAATCCCAAGTCCTCCCCAAAAGAAGTAAACATCACAACAATAAAAAGGCCAAAATACTGACAATGGACCATAAAAAACAACCACTGTGGATGGCAATCTTGAAAATTGTTTGTGCACATGCACTGGTCTATGCAGCATAAATAAAAACGTGCAATACAAACACAATATGGACATGCCAATACAAAACTGAGAAAAAAATGGAATACAGTGAGCAAGGATCGGCTAATTGTTAACACTTGTTACATTAAACTATGGACCAAAAAACCAAAATATTTCACAATTCCATTTAAACAACATGGCAAATATCACTTGGCACATCTTGAAGAACAAACCAGAACATTTATTATAACTGCAATACAGAAGATACAAGGAAACCTTTTTTGCTTGTTGCAGGGTGTCTGGTGGAGGAACAGCTAAATAACGAGGAAGATGAGCCTGGAACCATGCATGATTTCGAATCTCAGGAATGGTCATTCGCTTCATTGGATCAACTACGAGCATTCTTGGAATCAAGTCTCTTGCACCAGGTGACAAATGACTAGGAAGAGTGTATATCCCACCCTGAAGACAAAATGACGTAGGCTTAGGCCAGATAACTAATCTGCAAGCATATAACTATTTGATTCATGATATGCTATAGCTTGTTTAATATAGATAGTGAATGGAAAATTTGATTGTCAGTGGACACAAAAGCCACAACAGAATTAGATCTTAATATAATTCGAAAACAAAAGGAAAATATATCTGATAAAAACTAAAATATCAATTTTATAGTAAACAAAAGAACCAGATCTAGCAATACCTTTATTTTCTTAAACAAGTTTGGAATATTTTCATCATCAAATGGAAGGGTGCCACAAAGAAGAGCATATAGTATAACACCACAACTCCACACATCCACTTCAGGCCCAGCGTACAGCTTGCCAGATATAACCTACGAAAGATGAGACAGATGTATCATTGGAAAGAGAAATCAAGCCAAGATACGAAAATAATGTATGCAAACTACTTCAAAATAATTTAAAAGACATCTAACTGCAATATTTTTACCTCTGGAGCAGCATAATTCGGGCTGCCACAACTTGTCTTGAGAAAATGGCCATCACGCATTATGTTGCTCAGACCAAAGTCAGCAATTTTCACATTGCATTTGGAATCCAGAAGCAAATTTTCGGGCTTTAAATCTCTATGAACAACCATATTCCTGTGACAATATTCTACGCCAGATATTATCTGCCAAAAAAAATATTAACTCATATAAGAAGCAAAACAATAGTAGAATAAATACAACAAGACAATTGACAAATCACCTGTTGAAAAAAGTTACGAGCTTCATCTTCCTGCAGCCTACCCTTCTCTACTATATAATCAAAGAGCTCCCCCGACTTCACATACTCCATTACGACATAAATGTCGGATGGTGTTTCAATGACCTCATAGAGTCGTATAATGTGAGGATGCATAAACAACCTCAATATTTTGATTTCTCTTCTCACTGCATCAAATTTAAGGGGAAAATGGAAAGATAATACAACCAAGTCCAAATTCTGAATTCAGGACAGAACTCTTAATTAGAAAGGACAAGTAATCAAATTCATCCATCGATTTACAAAGATAGAGGGCTGACCTTTCTCTTCCATTTCCATGTTCTTTATTTTGCGGCGGTTAAGGATCTTGATAGCAACTTTATGTCCAGTTAATGCATGCTCTGCAATTTTAACCTTTCCAAAAGAACCAATACCAAGAGTCTTTCCGAGCTTGTAATTTGGTAAATAAGTATCTGCACCGCTGCCAGCACGGCCAACAGGTCCATCCATTTTCCTAATCTAAACACACAATCGAACATTCAGATAAATGTACAAGAGATAACACCAACAAAATATCATGCCAAGAAGATATCTCTCAGCCATAGACATCCTCATGGTCATGGTTAGTGGGGAGAAACAATAGCGAATTTATGTAATAACTAATAAGAGATGCACCACCATATAATGACGATTAAGGTGACATAGTAATGTCCATATATACTTTTGAAAGATACCTCTTAGTCATTGATCAAATAAAAAATATTGAATATACCCGCATAGATTTTTAAAAAGTAAGAATAAATTCAAGACCCGAGAATTGTATGATACATATCCTCACTTTCAACTGGTTCCTATTTTATTCTTAGTTTAATTGTCCCAACTAATCGCCCCTGGTTCCATATTTCAAACCCTTCTCTCTTTCTACTCCGGCTCTCTACTCTAGCTAACAGTTTGTGATTCTTCAAGTGTACATATAGAATTACTCAAACCCCACCAGGATCGGAAAAGCAAGGCACCACACTTGATTTCACATACTTCATAACAAACATTTAATCTGTAAGTTTGTAAGTACAGATGAAATTCACACTCCAACGTTTTTGTATAGCCAAGGAAATGATAAAAGTAAGCAACTTTGATTGGATCTGTAATTTCACACACTCAAACAACATAAAAAGTTAAAAATTTTCCATTACTCCAACACACCACAAGATAAAAAAGCTATGTATCTTAGAATTGCCCCCCCATCCTCGATTTCGATACATCAGTCATGTAAAAATCCCAAGACACAGTAACAGTAACTTTGAGGAATATAAGCAGGGAAAAAAAAGGAAATTGAAAAACCCCACTTTCAAATTAGAAACAGAAACCCAATCTCGCACAAATCAATCAGTAAAACCTTCAATCAGAATAAATAATAATAATTCCCAATTTTTGCAAATTTTGTAACATTTTCCCCCAATTTTTCCAATGGTTGCCTAATTCCAAAGAAACCCAATAAACCCAGCTGCAAAAGATCTCCGATACCAATAAAATCACAGAATTGGACAATTATACAAACAATCAAAGATTCATGCAATTCAACACAAACACATAATACAGAAAACGAGCGAGAGAAAGTAGAGAGGGAGAGAGTTACAGAAAATTAAACCCGAAATTGAAGTCGCAAATACGCAAGGCGTAAAGGGTCTCTTCGAATTGGATTGAGGAAATTGCAGTCTCAAAGACCCAGAAACTCGAAAAAAGGGATTACCTGTTCGTCTTTATTCTCTCTCGCTACGCTTCCCGACTTTCCACTCACTCCGCCACCATCAACATCAACTCGTATTAATGAAGTTTACTAATCTTAATTAGTTCCTCCTCAAATGACTGATTCGCCCATCGAAGTTCGGTGGAACGACGGTGAAACCGTGAAAGTCACTTTCCGAGGGGGCAAAATGGGGATTTCATATGATTGATTTTGGAGTTTCATATTTTTGGTCTTCATTGGATTTTCAACTGTTTTTACAAATTTTTCTGCCAACTACTTTGACATGAAATCGAAGTTTTAAGTTTAAGCGAAATAACAAATTTGTTAATTCTTAAAAATTTAGTAAGTTATTAATTAATAGAAGATAGCGGAAATGTTTACTTTAGACGAGAAGTTGTGAATCGAATCAATCTAATTTATAAATTTTCAAGTGTTAAACTTAATTAATTAGATATTTAGTTGATTTCATACGCATTCATTCTCTAAATAAGAAGAAAAAAGTAGATAAATTTTTATATCAAATTTCAAAGTAACTTAAACGTTTTTTTTTCGGCATTAACTATAGTAAAAAAGTTTTTTAAAAAATAATTTAACCAAATGTCTTTTTTTTTTTATTTTATAAAGAAGATCAGTTGCTGGTTTCGCCACAACAGTTCATTCTACATGAGGTGAAAAGACTCACAGAAACATTTCAATGTCCTCTAATATGATTCCCTAGTGTCAAGAATTGAACTCAAGACGTCCCTCCGTTGGCCACAATCGTTTAATTTGACCCAATTGATGAATTGATGAGGACTTAAAAATTTTAGGGAGCTGCAACCTATGCAAAAGTTTTAAATAAAATAAAATGTCACACTTATCACACGTTTTATTGCAGAAAGAGTAGATTTTAACCGAGTGAGGATTCCTATGAACTCTATAAACTATAACGTCGATGATTTCTATAAAACATCATTGATTAGGATAGCAGTGATGACATCGTTGATTCTGATCTACTAAACAGACCCTCCATTTTCCAGTTCATTCACCCCTCCATAGCTCCAAGTTTCCAGCCGTTGGCCGGCCGGCCGGCCGCACATTTCTTTCACCCCAACTAGGGTGTTTCATCCTCACAGTTCCAATCAAAACATTGAAAAAATAGGCATAATTTGGCTACATTAATATGAACTACAAACTTCGGCTGGATAAACAGTTTTACAGCCCACAAGCCGAAGAGAAAATCCCAGTACAATGAACTATGAGTGCGAGTGCCACTGCTTCAATAGCAACAAGTCATTTAACGAGAAGTAAATGGAAAAGAAGTTACATACGGATTGTTCATGTGTCCTATACAATATGGATTTTACATGACCGTGTCTCTCACCGCAAGGCATTATTTGGAAAGGCAAAAGAACCCTAGTAGTCCGGAATGGAGGCAAAACGGTATCCTTTTGCACCTCTCCATGCATAATATGCAATTCGTGTCTCATAAAAGCCTGCAGGTCACAATATTTATAAAGAAATCAGTCGGTGAATCGATGACCTGAAACATGTATGAAGCATTTGCATAAGTTAAGACTTGGAATCAAATGAAACCAGTCAGCCAATCAAAGTTCACACAGAATTTCAGAAAACGTCTCCAGATAGCCAATTGCCAGACTCGGAAATACAGTTTACGCTTTACTCCTAAGCTCCAACAGTTACATCTAAAGAAATTCAACATTCTACCAAAGAGAATAGAGGAAATTCAACATAAGAATTAGGGAATTGATATGAGGCTATCGATTTGAGAATCAAGTGCCGTCTCCTCTAACCAAATGATTTAGTTTTCCTCATCTCTAATCGTATGGTGAGGTAATCGATAAGACAAATTTTCCAATGCTTTGAAATGATTCATTAATGTTAAACTCCAAAATTATTGAATCATATATATATAGCATTCAATATATAGTCCGATCAGTCATATAACTCTAAGTTGTCACAAAAGATACGTAAAATTAAAGTCCGGAATGGAAATATCTTTAGGGATACCTGGGAGGAAGGTGAGAACCCCAAGAGCCAAAAGGCCATAGGCTTGAGCCAGCTCCCCTCCCATGTGACCGGTGAAAATGAAGTACGAAAGAAACAGAAGCAATGATCCAAGAGACAGCAGGAAAAGAGCAAGAACTATGGATTTCCACGGGATTTTATCAAAAGACTTTGGCGTATAGTCAAACCGAGGGTCACTGGGGCTTCCATAAACATCATCATCATCCATAGCAAGAGGGCTGTAACGAACATTGCGCCTAGATGCCATCACCAAGGATGTTCAACAAGACCTGAGGATCAGAACGGAGCAGATAACTAAAGCCGTCTCACAACATCCTTAAGGATAAAACGAACGGCCCACCTCCTCGGACAAGGCATATGGGAAAATGAAAAACAACCTCAAACAGCATTTTCAAGTTACAACACTGCAGTTAAGGTGGCATAAAAAACGTCGAAAACCCATAAACCATTTGACAGGAACTTGACAATATAAGATTCTATTTTTTTCTAGGAATTAAGAAATGCAACCAATCAAAGACTATCATTTCGAAATCTATATGATGGCATATAGGATAATGTATACTCCTTCGAACAAGGAAACAAAACTCTGCATACAACAAGCGCACGCAAACATAGAGAAACAGTTTGAAGCACAGATTCATTGGCTGAAACAAAAAATAAACAATTTGCAGAACAGAAGACAATTATGTTCAATTATTCGTTTGAAGATCAAAGTCAATTAAGGTTAATTATAATACAAAATTCAAGCACAAACACAAAAATAAATGAACCAACAAAAGTACTCATCTGAAAAAACAGGACGGAAATAGTAAAACGAAGCATTGGAGGGCCCAAATGGATCCTAAAAAGCAAACCCAGATGCTGAAATTGCAAGAATTCAACGAATCTACTAACCTGAGACTTTTGCCCTTTCAACCGGCGATTGAAAACTTGAAGCTTTTCTGCAAAAATTCTACAACGAGAAGATTGAAACTTTCCTCTTAGTCGGCGAGAAGAAAAAAAACCGAAAAACTTGACAGAAAGGATGGAGATCAATTGGGTTATGGTGAATCAGTAAACGGTGGGGAAGAAGATTCGAAGAAGAGGGCGGAAGGGACCCGGGAAGGAGGGAAGATTTGGGTAACTGGGTTAACGGGCTCGGGTGAGTGAGCTAGTAAATGGGCTATGGTTAAAATTCAGATAAGCCTAGCCAAGCCCACACAATTTAGTGTTCTTGTTTTGTTTTTGTTTTTTCAAAAAATTAAAACACACCTTTTAAATTCCGTTTGATAAAACCATATATACATAGAAGAAATGATGGATACAAGATTGAAAGTAGGAAATAAAGAGGAAAGTGACTAATCATTTTACAGTGTGATTCAAATATCGACATATTAATCAAATATTGACATATAACTTAAGGATAATGTTAGATAGATCAAATTTGCAAACCAAATAACCTGGTTATTAGTTATTAGATTATTACTTAAGTGTTGATTAACGTGCTTATTTCCTATTGATAACACATCATTTGGTTTGCAAATTTGGTTTAAAATTTTAGTCTCCTAGCATTACCCATAAATCAAAAGGCAACTAGCAATTAGTGGAATAAGTTGTAGACATCTAGCTCTTATGACATCTCTAGAGATTATCAAATTTTGTAAGAGTGACCAGTTTAGTAGAGATCAATGCCAACTTATGATAGGTAAAATTAGGTTGGTCATCTTGTTACCGTTGATTTTCCTAAACCTAAACCCTAAATCCTAAACCATTTAGAACACACAGAATGCAACTAGCTAGTTTAGGGCAGCTTAACCAAAAATAAAAAATGCAACTAGGTATATAGCTTTCGTATGAGTTGACTTTATCAAAATGTATGTGAAACGTAAAGACTGAATCGTATATAATTGGCTATGCATGTCCGTATTTGAACCCTGGAAAAGGAGGGAAATTAAATTAGTAGGCATGAGAGGTACAATGGGGAATTATAATAGAGAAAGAAACAGCAAAAGAAAGAACTGGGAAGATCATCTTTAACACACATGAAGTTTCCCAGCAATGTCTTGAACAAACTGGAAGATATATATTTCAGAGAATCCTACTCCATCTCCCCTTTTTTTTCCCTCCCCTTCTATTTGAACGGTCACGGTTAAGTCACGTCAACATTTTATATTAATTTTTTATAGCAAGTGAAAGGCAAAATAAGAGAATGTGAGAGAAGGGAATGGAAAGAGGAAATGAGAGAATCCTAGTCCTATTTCAATATAGTCATTCCAATTAGAAAGGGGCATGTTTAATATATTAAAAGCTTCATCGTTTTAGGGTGCTGGCTTTATATTTATATACATACATATTATATAATGCAGTATAATGCAGGAGACATGCATGTGCAGTGCAGGTAATGATCTTTGATTAATAAACCCACATTATTGCATTATTAAAAAAAAGAGGCTAATTAATTGTGCATGTATATATCCAACTTCTTTTTCTCTGCAATATGCTCGTGCATTTGCGTGCAGGGCACGTGCTTTCTGCACTTTCTTGTGAACATGCATGCATGTCATCGCTACTTCCTTCGTCTGTTATTTACTTTATTGCTTAGAGAGCCACTTCTTTAAATTATATGGGTATATTATCAATTTCCCCCCTAAACTTGTGACCATTGGCCAATTTCCCCCCTGAACTTTAATTTTGGCCAATTTCCCCCCTCAACTCTCATAATTAGTCAATTCCCCCCCTGAACTTTAATTTGGCCAATTTCCCCCCTCAACTCTCAAAATTAGTCAATTTGCACCCTACTGTTAATTTTTTTTTTTTTTTAATTTTCCATCTATTCTTTTCTTAATTTTAAAGCATGTAGAAGAAGAAATAATAACAAAAAGAAATAATAATCCTAAACTCATAGATCAAACCTATTTCAATAAAATGGGTTATTCTTAATAAGGAGTCGAAAATTATGAATAGACTAGCCGTTTTTTTACTAAAGCTCGATTCTCCGCAATTTACTTGAACTTAGCTTTCACTTTTATAAAGAAAATTGTATTCACATACAAAAATTTACACATCAATCCTTTTTGTTATCAATTTTGTATAGTCAAAAATCAAATAAAATTACTCCATACTGATTTATTATGACTAATAATACTATCTATGATAAATTGTAAAATTCTAAATTTTAATCTATTTGTAATAGGATAAAGATATAGGAACATGATTAACATACATCTTATTTAGTTTCTTACACACACTTGTTTAATTATGATCAAATTAAAAATTTAACAGTAGGGTGCAAATTGACTAATTATAAGAGTTGAGGGGGGAAATTGGCTAAATTAAAGTTGAGGGGGGAAATTGACTAATCATGAGAGTTCAGGGGGGAAATTGGCCAAAATTAAAGTTGAGGGGGGAAATTGGCTAATGGTCACAAGTTCAGGGGGGAAATTGATAATATACCCAAATTATATTAGTGATTGATAGGAGAGGTTTAAGGTTCATGTCGTTTTGCCTGTAATGTTGTTTCTCGTCCTAAACCCTAATCTCTTGCAAGTTTCAAGACCACAACCTGGGAGGATTTTGCAGCACTTATGGTCTAAATTTTATCGTAAACTGTACTGCTAGTGTTTTTCGTTAAGCTTTAACTTATATATAATCAAATATTAAACTGCAAATATCTCTAAATATCTTCCAATTAGATCTTGTCTGATACAAAATAGTTTTGTGTTTTCAACTTATCAAGTATTAATTTAGGGATGTGCTATCCACATCATCTTATACTTTTACACACCATTCTCAATTTTGGTCGTTAAATCAAATAAATTGAAGAATATCAAAGAACATAAATTAACAAAACAAGTATGTAAAGTAAAAATAAATGGGTAGAGAGCACCACCCTTGGATTAACCCACGCACTTTTGTCACTGGAGCAAGCAATGCATGCATGCACTCACAAACTCCACTACCTCAAGTCACCATCATGCTTCAAACTTTATAAGCTGCTCTCTTATTTCAAAAGTTGAGTGATAAAATACGTCATAATGTTCGACTTTAGAGGGACTAATAAAGAGGGTAAAAGAGCTATTGGAGCAGTTCTGCTTTATTTCAAATAATGAATCATTTCTAACAACAAATTATTCTAATTAGTTGCAACAATTATTCATTATATGAGAAGTGCGAATATGTACAATATGATTAAGAAGCAAATCATGGTAGTTAACATGATTTGAATTTAGTTTCTTGTTGAATCATTAAAGTAAACTTGTGGTTTGATCCATAATTGAGGTGCGTTGTAGTTCAAACCACATTAATTGACAAAAAGACTTTTCTTACATAGAAAAGCATGGATAGATCATTGTTATAGAAAGTAAAAGAAAATCGAACTTTTCAAGTATGTTCTGAAACCAAGTGCGGCACGTTGAAAAGAGATAGCCATTATATGAGGTGAGTTCTTACCAAGCCATACAAGGATCATAATCATAGGTGGAGATTTCTTTTATTGATGGAATTGATTAGCACTCAAAATAATTAACTTTTGCTTTTCCTAACTGCGGCTGAGATGAATCATCGTATAGCTTTTAGATTGTCTTTTTCGTGTTTGATGTTGAATCTCATAAAAAAGTGACAAATATCTGCGTCTCCATCTCCATCGATTTCCATTCAAGTTAGGTTCATGGCACTCAGTTTACAATTGAACAAAAATGGCACTTACCCTAATAGTAAAACAGCTTTTAGAAAAAGCCCATCTAGCTATTCAGCACTTCCACTGCTTATAGAAGTGCATAAAAAATTAATATGATTGTGACTTTGTGAGGAATAAAGTATATATTGCCTAACAAAAGGGATTCAAAGACCATATAATTTAGTACCCCCGCACGGAACCGGACCCCCTTCTAAATTTAGGAGGCTGAGCCTTTTGAGCAAAGGATCCGGACCGTTGAAATTTGATTCAACGGCTACAAATAAGAGGTCCTCTAAAAATTATAATAATTACAGCCGTTGAATCAAATTTCAACGACCTGTATAATTTGCTCAGAAGACTCAACCTCCTAAGCCTAGGAGGGTATTCGGTTCTCTCCCTCTCTCTCTCTCTCTCTCTCAGTTTTTCTTTTATTATTTTTAATTTCCATTTCGACAATCTTGCATGATTGGGAAAAGGTGAAAAGTTTTGTTGATGTATTATTGGTTTACAATTGGAGAGAATAATATAGCAAAGTTTAAAGAAAATGTTGTTAATAAAGTTTAAAGAAAATGTTCTTCATATACTTTTATTAACAAAACGAAATTCTAAATTATTATAAGTTACGAAATAAGGATTTGAAATTGTATGCACGTTGCTCTATCTAACACTTATTTAATTAGCATGATTGTGATGTACATGGCATCCATTATTCGAGCTTAAACAAAAATTTTGGTACTCATTTTTACTTCTCACACGTTTTTTGTTAATTTATGTATTTTGATATTTTTTGATTAATTCAATCTAATGACCGGAAATTGAAGGGGTTGTTTGGGAGGTAAAAATGATGGTATGAATATTGAATAGTCCCACCATATAGCTTGTAAAAAAGTTTTAGCCATAAAAAGGTTAAATATATAGGGAATTAAAATCGATGACAAGTGTCGTAAAATTTGCTTGGATGCTGATTGTAACTTGTAAGCATTGGTAGCAGTTGCTATTTTCATTAGGGCATGCATCCAAATACAGGTGTAATTTTGTGGACTTGTGAGTCTGTGAAGGCAGAAAAGAGCAAAGAAGAAAAACAAATAGGGAAGCAAAAGCAGCTGGATGAAGCTGTAAACCACATAATTATGCAAAACGGCAGGCAGACAATCTCTTTGTTTGGGTCACATCCAATTGTCATATTAATATAGCACGAGTTTACATGTGTGACCATGTGGCCCATGCCAATTCATGCAACGTTGAATTATATAATCAATTGTTAAATAACAATGTTATACACTGTATTACTGTAACATTCTCTAATTAAGATTAGGCTTAATATTATACGTGAAACTTACTTGCATTAGCGAGTACGTTAGGATTCTGGCCGTTAAATTACATGTTAATCTAAAAAAATCATTAACTACATGTTAATACACGTGATTTTGTGGTTTCCCATAAGCTTAGACCAAAATGAACAGCTGAGATCATCAAATTTCTTTTGACTTAGAAACACTTGTAAGTTAATATCATTAAACTAACACTCCACTAACAATTAGAAAATTATGAAAAGGAATGAGCTTAGAGATATAAATGATGATTATGGAAAAACGGATTGTAATACAGGTGTGAGTGGCTTAAAGATTGCCACACTGTCGTTTTCGGTCTAAATAAGTTTCTCTTGTGTGGGAACCTAGCAATACACATTCTTAGAAATAAGCTTAAACATTTTAACAACCAAGAAAATAAAAACAATTCATATATTCCTAGGACGGATAGCAACAAGATATCTAGTAAATTTAGGGTCCATTCAGTAACGTTTTACAAAATGTTTTTTTAAAAATTGTTCTGTAAACAAATATGATATGAGTTTTCATTTTTGTGATTTGAGAATGTGTTTGATAGTTTAGTTCGAAAATGATTTTAGAGAATGAAAACATTGAAAACAGTCAAAACAAGTCTGATACCAAATGTAATATATATATATATATATATATATATATGTATGTATGTATGTATGTATATAATACAAATTTATGTTTGGTACAATGGTGGAGGTGGTGGTAAGGATGTGTGGGTAAAACTGGGGGTTGGAGTAGTGGTGAGAATAAAGATGTTAGTGGTGGTGGGACATATGTGGTTGCAATACCTAGGTAGAGGGCGATGGCGGAGGGCATCGTGGTGGTGGCGGCAGCGACTACGATGGTGGTAGTTGTGTTAACAATGGTTATGAGGGATGGTTGTGAAAATAGTAGTTGAGAGGTGAAGATGATTTGGCGGAGATGGTTGAGGTGGTGGTGATTGTGGTGCAAGATGATGGTGTTACTGGTGGGCATGATGGTAGCGGAGGTACAAGTTATGATGGTCATGCTAAGATGGTGACGATGTCAGTTATGGCCGTTTATGAGTTGGTAAAGGTGGTGGTAGCTATGGTGACAAAGGTGATGATGGTTGAGGATATAGTAGTGGCGATGACAGTAGTAGGAGGTAGTGGTGACAGCGACATTAATTTTTATTTATTAAACCTCTAACTTTTTTTTATAATGTCTTTTTTATAACTTTTATTTATTTATTCAAACTCTGATATTATTTTGAAAACCATTTTTGAAAAACGGAAGAAATAACAATTTGAAGTTTTACAAAACTTAAGCTAAACATTGGTGTATGTGTTTTTCGTTTTTTATTATATCTTCACGAAACAGTGTCAAACGCATTTTTCACCTATTTTTATATTTAAAAAAAAATAACAAAAAACTATTTTCCAAAATGGTAACGAATAGACAGGTGGTGTCTTTGTAAACAGAAAAACGAGTGGGAAAAAATCTGTTACATCCGGATTTTGTTGAAGGTGATGACAAGTATTGACAACCTCAACCCTCTCTCTCTATCTCTCTGTTTTTCTCCCACCGAAATCTCGGACACAATTTGCTAAACTCAAGGCCAACAATATACACACGAACTTCACAACGCCCACCAACCCTTCTCATTGTAACTCCTGTTCTTCTTGTTCTTCCATTGATATTTAAAGGGTTTTTTTTTTTTTTTTTTTTTTTTTTTGTAATTTAACTAATCCAAGCTTCAAGGAAGACAAGCAGCTAGCTCCGATACCGGACCCAGATCCGACACTGTCGGAGTCGGACCCATCCGCCCGTCTGAATCTCTCTCTCTCGTGTTTTTGTTGCTTCGGAGAGAGGGAGTCTGCAGCATTCCGGCAACAAGGTAAAGCTTGATGTTTTTAACGATCTCTGTCTATTTTTTGGCCCATATCCTGCACTGGATTTTGTTTTTCCTCAAATTTGATTGCGGTTGATTTTCTGGGTTTTTGTTGGAAGATTTAAATCTTGAGTTTCATCCATAAAGGCTCTCACTTTCCATATGTTGCACTTGCCTTAGTTTTTTCTTAATTTTTTGGAACTGCATTTTCTGCGTTGTTTGTGATTTATTTCATATTTGTTTGTTGGGGTTTTCAGGAAATATCACATTTTTACACTTTTATTGTCTTTTTGATGGGGACGAATTGTCGGTCTTTTCCTTTTTCATTAAAAAAAATATCAACTTTTGAATAATGCTTGCGTCCTTTCATTGGAACCTACTTGTCCTTAATTTACGATTAAAAAATCTTTAACATCATAATCAAGACCATTATTCTCTTTACCATCATCTAAGAATCATATGGAAAAAAATAAATTTTTTCATATATAACAAATTTAGACAATAATAAAAAAAATGAATAATTTCAATTATGATATTTGGACATTAAAAATTCATTAACTGTAACTGAAAGGACAAGTAGGTTTGCTCATGGAATAACACGGATCAGGATCCTCTCTATAGGGATTCGGATGATCAATCAATCATATCCGTTTATTATATATTGTGCGGTTATTCTTTGTTAAGTACTATTTCTATTCAACTTTAAATAAAAAATTCAAAATAAATTCTAACTATACAATAAACAGAAACAAATGATTGATCATTCAGATCCCACGTAGAGAATACTATTCCGGATAACTCAAGCGTCATCTTAACATTTTATTTATGATTGCTTGCAATTTGCAAACCTATTCATTTGTCTTCTTTAACATCGGTGGAAGTGTCCCAAGTGGGGTCTCCTGCCGTTTCTTCTACCTTTTCATTTTTAATATCTTCTTTGGAAGTTAAAACTGGAGCTTCCTTGAAACTCAAAGGGCTCTCTCTCTCTCTCTCTCTCTCTCTCTCTCTCCCCTTAAATGTATGCATCTGTCAGTTTGAAATTCATAAAAAAAGATGCAGGATTGTTTTCCGGGTAGGTAATGCTGCAACTTTTGAGAATTTGTGCTTTGAAATTTGCACTTTTTGGTTGATATTAGCAGTGGTTCCTTTTGCAAGGATATTCTTTTGCTTCTTCTTTTGCTTCTTTCTGTTTCTTTTTATTTTTAATATATTTTTTGAAGTTTTTTATGCCATTATTAGTGCTGCAATTCTGAGATTAGATCAGTTGTTTCAAGTGATATGTGAGCCTAAAACATATATTAGCATTTGTAAGGCATGGTTAATTTGATAGCTTGTTATCTAAGGTAATTTAATCATACTTTAATAGAACATTAAAGTGGTAAGTAAGAAGTTTAAGAGCAAAAAATATGCTGATCAAGCCTCATCAGATTCTGGAGTTTCTCCTCTTCCCCCTTAAAGAGTGAAGAAGTTATGCAAATCTAATACTTCTGTGATGCGTTTTGTTTCAGTTGTTCTACGTAGGAACACAAATTGGACGACTTTGTGAAGACATCGTTGTGGTTGGACTTGTATGATCTAAAAGAGCTGCGATGGGTGGCTGCGTGTCAACCCCGTCCAGAACAATTAAATCACGGAAGAAACACCGTCAGAGGGTCAGCAAACGCCATGGAAACATAACCTGCTCTGCTTCCGATGGTACCAGGAAAAGAAATAGCGGTGCCAAGAAGAGAAACAGCGATGCAGGAGCTCGCGTAACTGATTATTCTGTGAGCGAGTTTGTTCATATGGACTTTGAGAATGGTGCAACAACTACTCGCAGAAGATCTAAGGTTTCTAGTTCAACGTTCCAACTCACCCAAATGCAGTGGCACCACCAATATGATTCAAATGGTTTGTGCTCCATTTTCTTCAGATTTCAACATCTTTCAACCGAAAATGCTGACAACTTTTTAGCTCTTGAATCTCATATTTTGAAAGTTATCACTTGCAGTAATATCCCAAGAGGAAGCTTGGTTCGATTCAGTGAGTATTCTGGAGTCTGACTCGGATGATGAATTTATTAGTATACACGGAGGTATTGGCCATCAGCCTACAACCACTTATACACATGCACACACACACACACACACGCACGCACGCACGCACAGAGTATAGACATTGGTTTCGTCATGTTTGATTGGAAAGCGGTTTTGTTTTGTTTTGGTTTTAATTTTCTTCCCTTGTTCAACAGATGGTTTTCCATTAGGAGGCAACCCAATTGGGAATATCTCAGGTGGCCAAGTAGTTCAGTACGAAAGATCTGCACGCTTTGTGGATAACGGGTGTAAGTATGAAGAATACCAAAGCTATACGAAAATAGATGGAGGTATATCAGATAAGTTCATGGGGAAGGCTGACGAACTGCGTAGCAAGAGGAAGAATATTCAGGATCATTCTTATGGAAGCTTTAAAGGACTTAGAGAGGATCGACGTGATTCTAATGAAAAAATTCAAGACAGTATGCTTAAATCTGGCTTGCCCCGATTGGTACCTTCTGTAAGTTTCAACGATAAGATTTTAAGTGCACAGAGTTTGGGTCCACAGGCGCAAAGAAAGCCATCAGCAGTTTTCAGGCTTTCTTTCAAGAGGAGATCGTGTGATGCAGACGAAGCCATTGAACAATGTAAGTATTCAAATACTTTAACCGTCTTTGAATAGGAAGAAAACTTAGAATTTTGAGATTGTAATTGAACATATCATATATATATCCGCAGGTCAATCAAGAAGGTTTCTGTATCGTCCTAGGCCAGGATATATCATTCCATGTTGTAGAGTGGAAAAGCTGACTTCAGGATCTTGGTCTGAGATTCCACCCTCAACTTTTAAACTCCGTGGCGAGAACTATTTCAAGTATGATTTTGGTTTTTCTTTCTTAAATCCAACCTCGACTGAATTTGAAACCAGTTACTCTTTTTTCGAGTTTTCTTGGCTCTAATGAGAATAATATTTTCTGTTGATCAGGGATAAACGAAAGTCACCTGCTCCAAACTACAGTCCATATACTCCAATAGGTGTTGATCTATTTGTATGCCCCAAGAAGATACATCACATTGCCCAGCATCTTGAGCTTCCCAAAGTAAAAGCCGATGGAAAAGTGCCTCCGCTCCTCATTGTAAATATACAGGTACTCTCAGAGAACAAATTTATGCTGGTATGTTTTATTATTTACATTGTTCTCAACTGTTTCTTATGGTATTGCTTTCTGCATTATTGCAGTTGCCTACTTATCCCGCTGCAATGTTCCTTGGTGATAGTGATGGAGAAGGAATGAGTCTCGTAATGTATTTCAAAGTTTCTGAGAATTTTGAGAAAGACATCTCTCCTCAATTCCAGGACAGCATCAAGGTAACTTTATTTCGAATTACCTCTTGTGAAATTGTCTTGGACTTAACGTTTGGATTATCTGTTGGTATGCTCAGTCTATTGATCTATGTGATGTTTCAGAAACTGGTTGACGATGAAACGGAAAAGGTTAAAGGATTTGCGAAGGACTCCATTGTACCTTTTAGAGAAAGGCTAAAGATCATGGCTGGGTTGGTTAATCCTGAGGATCTCGGTCTGAGTTCTGCTGAAAAGAAGCTTGTAAATGCATATAACGAAAAACCAGTTCTTTCGCGTCCTCAGCACAATTTTTATAAGGTAAACACCGAACGTTTGACATTGCTAAGTTTTACAATACTGAAAAATACCATGTTTGTTTGACTTCATCAAGCACTCTCACATGCAGGGTCCTAATTACTTTGAGATCGATCTGGACATTCATCGCTTCAGCTACATATCGAGAAAGGGTCTTGAATCTTTTAGAGAACGTCTGAAAAACGGAATGCTGGACATGGGTTTAACCATCCAGGTAACCAGAAACCCTGTCACATTCACTAATGCTGGCATATTCATTGGTTTGTCTCCAAATTGTGTTCGTGTTACTGACTCGCTTTTTTCGTGCTTTTTGTAGGCACAAAAACAGGAAGAACTGCCGGAGGAAGTGCTCTGTTGTATGAGGCTGAACAAGATTGATTTTGTTGATCACGGCCAAATACCGAGTCTTGTGACCATTGACGATGAATGACATAGAGGATGAGATGCAGGGCACGTCATCTAGACTTTCGGATATACAGACATTACTGGCGAAATTGGTGATCGAGATGTTCGTTTGTAGTAGCGTTTCAATAATCGCGATTAATTAGCGTTAAAATACATATATACTGGTGAGTCTTGTATAACTCTGTAGCTTGTATGTATTAGCATTAGCTTGATAAAACTAGTTTAGGAGTTAGGATTTATTAGGACTAAGGTTTAATATTCGGATTACTTTGGATACCAGAGCAACAATGTGTTTGCAATTACTTCTTCTCCTTCGAGTCCCTTTTATATCACAAGTTCACAACTTAGATGGAATTGATGACAATGTTGGACAGATCCAACTTGGATCAGTTTGATGTCCAAATTACAATCATACTATAGATCGGATTGGTTTGGTTTGGTTTGGTTCTAACTGTAGCTATTGGTTGAAACCGAACCATGGTTGGGTTATGGATTTGATGTAAGAAATGGGTGGGTGACGATGGTCGAGTAAGTGGGAAGAGAAGGGGTCTACTTTTTTAGAGCTCGTTTGAAAATAATTTCAAAATAGCTAAAAGCGTTTTTGATGAAAATGTTTTTAGAATTAATACTTAATAAAAATACAAGTTAATCATGAAGAAAAAAAAAACACTTAAAGTGCTTTAAGAACCTAAAAACATTTTTGCTAAAAGCATTTTCAGTTATTTTAAAAGTATTTCCAAACGACCCGTTGGGAGTGGACTCAACCTCACAACACGACAGCTATAATGTGATTTAAATTTTCATTTAACGAGAATCGAAGTTAAGACATTTCACTTCTAAGTTCCCACTAAATCGTAATACAAAATTAAAAAAAATAAATAAAGGGCAAATAAAAAAGTAACTAGAATCTCTCAAAAAAAATGTAAAACAGAAAAAGCATTTACCTGACGGTGAGTTGAAAAAGCGAGGGCATATTGGGAAATGTGATTAGGGTTTGACTATAAAATGATGGAGGAGGAAGGGAGGAGAGAAAATGGCGCCCAAGGCCGGGCGCTTCCCTCTTAAGGAAGAGGCGGCGTGGTATTCCACGGGAGAGGTTTATTCGTGGCGCACGTTAGTGCGTTGGGCGCACATTAACAACCCGGCCTTCTTTCTTCCGGGGGAGGTTGCGGTTGGGGGCTCCATGGCCGCTCTGCTGCTCCAGTTTTTGCAGCACAAGCGATCTGTTTGCCCTACATCTTCCTTTTTCTCTAAAACCCCAATTTTCTTGCTTCTAAAATCTATAAACCTAATTTATTGCTTTTAAAATCTCTATAAAAAAAAACCATTTGTTTCTTTCAATTTTTGCTTTTTTTTTTGTTTTTTTTTTTTTAAAATTTTGGGATTTATATTAATTCAATCGGAGTTCATTGTCCCTGGTCTCTGATTTTTGATTTTTTGTTTTTGTTTTGGTTTCATTTCCCCTATTTTTTAGTTTCCACAACGAAATTACAAATTTGTCCACTCTTGATTTGAATTTTTCAAAAGGGTATCAAGCTTTGATTTTGAATTTTTTATAATATGAAAAGCACTATAGCATAGTACTCAAAGAAGCGATCTATAAGCAACAAACAATTCGATTAGACAAATGGGCCGTTGACATGAGTTAGGTCAATTAATTACTACATTCTCGCTATTTCTTTGCACTCGAGTTAGGTTAGTTGGTTAGGATATTATCAAATGTTGTTTTTCACCCGAGCTTTAATATCCAATGCGTGAATCAAGAGTAATTTAGAGACATCACATCGTCAATCAAACAGATAAAACAGAATAGTTGTTTGTAGACTTTAATATAATACTATATTTGCATTTAAATAAATGAAATTTCATGATGCCCATCAAATAATTCAAGAAAAAAAAATCTGCAGCACTTGAAAAATGGAAAGGGCAAACAGTTCTGGCTTTGTGAAAAATTTGATTGGGGTTGCCTAGATGTTCGCTAAAAATGCCCGATGGTGGTGTTGCGCAAATTTGTATGAGGAACTTCGATTTTCTTTGGTTTAGGGCACAGAGTGTACGTGACTCATGAAATAATGTGGCAAGAGAAAAATGTCTTCTGAGCTCCAAATACTTGATGGCTTGATTCAACAAGCATTGCCTGCTCTTGCATAATTTCTCTTGAGAAAATTAAGTTCGATTCATCACACGTAATCGCCTTTGCCATTGTCGTGTATAATACAACTATTTGTACCAAGTTTGCGGATCACTGTCTCATATGGTCACCTCTAAAGGCTGGTGTTCTACCTCTGTAACATAAGCGATGAGCGAAGTAACAAGTAGTTCATATGGTATATGTATAATAACACGATAATTTATGCTCCATTTGGATTAAGATTCGCGCGCATACCTCTTTCGAACCTTGATCTTCGAGATACATGGCGTATATGGCTTTCGTTCCTTCGCAAGTGTTCGTCGATTCCACATTGTTGGGAAAGTAGGGGTCCGGAAAACTCAATGGCACGGTTCTCTTCCACAACGGAATCCTATAACATTGTTGAAGGATAAGTCGTAGTGATTAAGTGTAAAGCATCTGGATCAACTGTGTCAAAGACGGTTGTGTTCTCTGTCCTTACCATGTCGTTTCCTGTATCATCTGGCTCTCCTGTACTAATAAGTTCAGACGTGTCGAAAGTTCTAAGCTTTCGTATCGCAGTCTTGCCAGTTCTATATCCTTGTTTTAGGTCAAATGTACTCTTTGCGAAATTTGCATCGAGTGCACTGAACTGGCTTTTCGAGCCATCTGAAACTGCGGATTTAGTACCATCCTCAGTTCCCCTTTTTGCCCATGCAAAGCCGCTTGCTGCTGAGATTTGTACGGAAGACAATGTGCTGTATCCTTGTGATGCATTCAACTCGCAATTCTCCGAAACTGTATCAAATTGCGGTTTTAGATTAGACTCTCGGCGCAGAAGCCCTCCTTTCGCCTTTGGGATAAACGGGTTACCACCATTGATTCTACGAGCAGATTGAGTATGATCGTCTTGCCCATCCTGCACAGTCAAAGGATAAATCACTTGGTTAGAACTAGCTTGCTTCTTGCTTCTAGCTTCCATTACACAAAAACACACGCACGCACAGGCAAGCAATAAGAGATGGAGAAAGACCTCTTTTGGTGCCACTTTAGCGGAACCATTTGACTCGTGCAAGGCCTTACGGACTCTCCTTGGCTTCCTTGTTGTCTCTCGTGCTCGAATACCAGGTCTTTTCCTGAAAAATGTAATACAGCCGTCTAATTATGCCAACGTAAACATTAAAGCATGGTCTAATCTACAAGTATTACATTTGAAATCACTTCTACGTAAACATCGCAATTAGAAATGGGAAAACACCTGCAGAGTCCCACAGACATCTGAACTACAACCTTAGTTTAAACGAAGAATTTTACCTTTGTGATTCCTCCCGATTTTTAGCATCCATTTCTTTTGTAGGAGGATACTTTGGCAAATGTGACGGATCGCAGGCATAAGGCTTTGTTTTGAAGTACTGGAAGAAAAGAGGCCATGATAAACAAGTAAATCAGCAAAGGCAGAATTTTTATACTCTTACGAACGTCTCTTCAAACACTGCTGAAAGCATTTTGCCATCACAAGTTTTGAGAGTATTTTCATGGAATTTTACCTCGGACATTAGGGCAGAGGAGGCAGTCCCACGCTTGTAAGGTTCTACGGAAAGGAGATTCTCTAACATGTCTAGTGCAGTAGTTGGAAACTCTTTACACCTCTCCTTAAGAGAACTTTCGTAATTGTACTGCGGTTTAAACATAGTTGCGTGAGGAAGCTTTGACGTTTTCCAGTATTCTTCAGGCGGCGAACCACAAAGCTTGAAAATTTTGTGCAATTGTTCGACCTGTAAAACGAGAGGGGAGCGATTAACTTCATCTCGAATTCTAAACCCCATATTGCTAATGAGGACTATTAAAAATCCATAATCAGGGAAACTTAGCGTTGGACATTAACATTGTAATCACCTCAGTTCTTCCTTTAAGGAGAGTCTTTCCTAGAAACAGTTCTGCAAATACGCAGCCGACGCTCCAGAGATCCACCGAAACTCCATACTCAGTTGCCCCCATCAAAAGTTCAGGAGGACGGTACCACAAGGTTACCACCCGGCTGGTCAGTGGTCGCTTGCTCTTTGAGTTAATGACATTCGCCAATCCAAAATCTCCCAACTTTAGAATCCCTTCGTTGTTTACCAAAATATTTGAGGCTTTGATGTCTCGATGCATAATACCTCTTAAGTGACAGTGCTCGACTGCGGAAAATAGCTGCCTCATGTAACATTTAATCTACACGGAAGAAAGACCAACCAAACTTTATTGACTTGTATGGCAATGGTCATACGGTTCAGCAAAACTTGTTAGGCAAGAAGCTAACCTGCATGTCGGTGAATTTGATCTCGGAACTAGCTACAAGTCCTGCAAGATCGTGCTCCATGTACTCGAATACAAGGTATATGCTATTTGATGATCGAGATGTTATTATTCCGTCCAGTTTCATGATGTTCGGATGATCAAGCCTGCGAAGAATCATGATCTCTCTAGCCATAAACCTAATACTCTCCGGTTGAAAATTGTCAAAGCGTACTTTCTTGAGTGCAACAATCCTCCCAGTTTCGACTTCCTTAGCTCGGAACACACTGCTGTATGTACCTTGTCCAATCTGCAAGCATTTGAAATGAACTAATGTAAAAAATCAATGAACTCTAAGCAAATTCAAAATCTAGAACAATGTAGGTCAAACCATTGGAAACTAACATTGAATTACATCGAGAACCAAAATCCCATTACAAGATTGTTGAAGGCTTGCACATTTAAACAAACTAAAGATGTGCACTTTCAACTAGAACAAACACATTTTTCGATAGGAGGATACATTTTCCACTCGTACTTCGCACTCTCGACAAACTTCAAGTTGTGGCACAACAAAGAAGAAAGCAAGCAAATATGTTTTACTTAAAGAATCAAAACCAAAAGTGTGGACGTGGGCGTAGTCATAATGACAAGAGCGCATACGTGATCCTCTTGTTCATTCCGAATTCAATTTATCACCTCGCGATTTAGATTAGTTTAAAATAGTATATCGCTCGTATCAGACAAAATCAAAACCAACATGGATGAAGGAAAACATCTGCGTGATGGAATCTAAAATGTGATTATTATACGTAATAAACATCGCATTAGCATTTATTAGTGATTAATTAATAATGTCATTAAAACTACTGCAAAATGGGAAGGTGATCAATCAAAATGTACCTTTTCCAACTTCTCATAAGCATCAGCTTTGAGGGGGATCCACCCGTATATGGCCTCGCCGGCGGCGGCGCTGAGCCAAGAGGGCCAGCCGGCGGAGACTTGCTCAGCCTCCAAAGAAGAACGACTTGAAAAACCCAATCTGAAGCTAAAGGCACTACCTTTCCCGCCATTGTGACTATTATGGCTGTGATAAGACCCCTCCTTCTCCTTCCTGCTCTTCTTCGATTCTCTGCCGCCGATGACGCTCCGATCCTCCGACACGTCGCCCGGACGATGATTGTGATTCTGTGGTTCCCTCTTGCTACCACTCTTCTTAAATTCCGAAGAGTTCGATTTGGACTTTGGTTTGGATTTGGATCGGCTAACGTTGTTGTTGTTATTGGCAGCGGAGGCGGAGTTGTTCTTTTTTAAGGAGGACGAAGAGGGCTCGAGGAGGACGGAGCCATTGCCGGCGACGGCGGCCGAGTACTCGTAACAAGGAGACGCCGAGGCAGCCGCTCGCTTGGAGCTGATGCAACCCATTTATCGCCACCACCAAATCCCGCCAGCATCGATCGATCGGAGAATGTGGGGGGAGATCGCCGAGGGATCGAACGGCGGAGATCAGGAGATGGGTCGATAAGGGGGAAGGGAAGGGCACCCCTACAGCATTAGGGAAGTCATTTTCTCGAAGCCAAAAAAAATTGAGAAAACAGAGGCGGCCATATTTGGGTGGCTGTCCCAATGAGCCGGTCGTCCTCCCTCCTCGGTTTTTGCGAAATGTGCGGGGGCCTTATGAGGATGTCGTGACTAACGGTCCGGAAACAGAGGAAGCAACAACAACATCGTTTTTACAATGTTTTTTTTATCGACAGTGATTTGAGTACGTGGGTCCATGTTTTTCTTCATAATTTTTCTCTGGTTTTTGTGTTTTGCTTTTATTTTTGGGGTCTGTGATTTGGGAAAAGAGGAAAAGGTGGGAAATTTAAGAATGTAACCGTTGTTTGTTTGTTGCTTTCATGCTTTCACGGTGTTTGGTGTCTCTGGTTGGAAAATGGACTGTCGGTCGCACAGTGACGGGGAAGAGAGAAGGAAAGTTTAGAGAGAGAAACTAGTAGCAGTATTTTCGCACACGAGTGCTTACTTGAAAGCGTTCTTTAAAAAAGCACTTGAAAATATTTTCGAGGTGCCTCTCTAGAGAATATTTCCATGGTACGTAAATGTTTTTGCATTTTTCTAACAAATATAGTCATAAACATTTTGAATTGTCAGAAAACACGTTTAGTTGTCTCAATAACATGTCGCCTAAGAAACTTTAGAGAGAGAAAGCGAGTTGTGGGATGAGTGATGTTATATGAAATGGGGAGGTGAGGATGGTGATGGAGGTTGCAGGCCAACTGCCCAACAGTCCCAAAGCTACGTATGATTATACCCAGAAGCAGGGTGTACATTATTAGTTGTGCTAGATTTTATGAGTTGGGAAATTAAGCAAAATTTCTGATCAAATAAATAATTGTTTCAAATTATTGTGAGTTTCAGTTTTTTATTATTTTGGACGGGCTACCAAACAATTGAAACCAACCCATAAGTATCAATATTCATGTGGATAGTATTGGTGGTTCATTAGACAAATGTATATGGAGATCAACTAGTGATGGTAATTTAGTGCGAAATCCGCTTATGTGTTGAATCTTGACGCTAATATGAACACCAAGTGGTGAAAGAGCTTTATCTTGAAGTTTCTTCTTCCTCCTAAAGTGTTCTCTTTTCTTTGGCTTGTTGCTTGACAAATTATTGACCAATGCACAACGAGTTAGATGGGAGTGGCCATGGATTCTTCATGTGGCAGATGTGATGGTGCTTTTGAATCAATTATTCATGGCTTTAGAGATTGTTCCTTTACTGCTAAGGTTTGAAAAAGTCTCTGTTCCTGATCAAATTTTTATTGATGCATGTACTAATATATTTCCAAAAGAATATCTTTCAAAATATTAGTCTTGGACAATTTGGAATGGAGATTTATTTTGTGTATCACTTCCTAGTTCTTGTGGCACTAGCGAAACAAAAGTATTTTTGAACAAAATTTTGCTCTCCCTAAAAAATTGGTTTAGGTGAATATGGTTTCTCTATAAATCCCCTTCTAACACATGCTTTTCTTTGTTGAGAAACTCCTCCTAAGTGATGGGTAAAGCTTAATGTTGATGGATGTCGCAAGGGGGTGGTCAATTTCATTAGTGTTGGCGGTGTCCTCAGAATCTCGTCAGGGGCATGGGCCTCCGGTTTTTTGTGCTAATCTTAGTCGAGGTAGATTCTATGCGGTGAAGTTTGGAGTGTTTTTATTGGGTTGTAACTTGCGTGGAATAAATGATTTAAAAAAATTATAGTGGAATTGGATCCTGTACTTGCAGTACAATTGATTCTAAATGCAAAAGTGGATGATCATCCTGAAAAGTTTAGCATTGAATTGTCGTGCTTTTATATGCCATAGTTGATTTTGTGAAATTCGTCATATATTCCATGAAAAGAATTTTGTTGCTAATGATTTGATTGTTTGGGTTTAAGCTTTTTGTTAGCTAGCTCCTCCTTGTTGTCAGTTGCTAGTTGGAGATGTAGATGATTTCTTGTGGCCTCGTGATATTCTTATGTAATATTTTTTCTTTTTTTTTTTCTTTCGGGCTTACGCCCTATTGTCAATCAAAGAAAGAAAAAAAAAAAAAAAAGAAGGTTATCAGAAATATCTTGGATGTATTTTCGCAGTCAAAATACAATCTCCCAAACGGCAGATCAGTTGTCCTGCGTCAACTTGTTTTGGTTGCTTTTGTGCCACTCACAAAACAACCCGCAAAAGCACGCACCAAAAAGTATGAACATCTCAAAAGCCAGGTAGCTTGGCTTTGTGCCAGTCAAAAAACAGCCTAAGAACTTACCTTTACTTGTCTCATGAAACGGATGTGTAACATCCCACATCTAACAACGGAGAGGGGGTGATGTGCCTTATATGTACATGCTCACCTCCTATAGCATGAGACCTTTTGGGAACTCACTGATTTCGGATTCCATCAGAACTCCGAAGTTAAATGAGTTCGGGCGAGAGCATTCCCAAGATGGGTGCAAGAGCATTCCCAGGATGGATGACCCATTGAGAAGTTCTCGTCTACGTTCCTAGAAACAAAACTGTGAGGGCGTGACCGAGGCCCAAAGCACAGGATGGGTGACCCACTGGGAAGTTCTCATTTGAGTTCCCAGAAACAAAACTGTGAGGGCGTGATCGGAGCCCAAAGCGGACAATATCATGCTACGGTGGAGCCGGGACTAAGATGTGATAGAATGGTATCAGGTCGTGACTGAGGCCCAAAGCACAGGATGGGTGATCCACTGCGAAGTTCTCGTTTGAGTTCCCAGAAACAAAACTGTGAGGGCGTGACCGGGGCCCAAAGCGGACAATATCGTGCATTGTGAGGGCGTGACCGAGGCCCAAAGCACATGATGGGTGACCCACTGGGAAGTTCTCATTTGAGTTCCTAGAAACAAAACTGTGAGGGCGTGACCAGAGCCCAAAGCGGACAATATCGTGCTACAGTGGAGCCGAGACTAGGATGTGATAGAATGGTATCAGGGCGTGACCGAGGCCCAAAGCACATGATGGGTGACCCACTGGGAAGTTCTCGTTTGAGTTCCTAGAAACAAAACTGTGAGGGCGTGACCGGGGCCCAAAGCGGACAATATCGTGCTACGGTGAAGCCGGGACTGGGATGTGATAGAATGGTATTAGAGCCACTCTGTGGTTCGGTGCGAGTGTGCCGATGAGGACGTCGGGCCCCTAAGAGGGGTGGGGATAATATCGTGTTACGACGGAGCCAGAACTAGGATATGACAGGATAACATCAGAGCCACTCTGCCATTCGGTACAAGTGTGCCGACGAGAACGTCGGGCCCCTAAGGAGGGTGGGAACAATATCGTGTTACGACGAAATCGAAACTAGGATGTGACAGGATGTCTAACATTTGCTCTCTCATGAATGGCACACGAGCTTACATGTGAGAAATATAACGAAAAAGAAAAAAAAATGTAGACGGAAATAATTGAAAAAAAGCGGGGTAGATTTAAAGCACATTTATACATCAGTTGTATACTTCTATATTCGCATTTCAGCGTGACGTAATTCTACACAAATACAACCCTATTTCTGCATTCGTATTTACAAATAATGTCGGGCTTATGAAGCCAAACCTACAAACCATCTACATGTGCAGCAATGCATATCAACAAAGATGGCACACAGTGACATTCACCACTCAAAAAACCTTTCCTTTCTTTATTCTCCGTATTCGTTCATTTTGCATCGTGTTAGTTGTTGGACTTGACTACTAACCTTTACTTACATAACGTATTTCACTGAAGCACTTCAAACAACGATTTGTTCTTCTTTTAGCTGAAGAAGTACCGGTCTCTGATCATTGTTTCCATATTCTCTGCCTTTAAGTAGGGTATGCTGAGGAGCGCCGGACACGGGTGGTTTTAACTGTGATGCACTATTATTGGCCGTGCTGTGGCTGCTGTTTCTTGCTGCTGGAACATCATGGTTGTGTTTGCCTTCATATGTAGTGATGACAGCTTTAGCGTCAGTGGAAGCTCTCTCAACATGCTTACGGACATTGCACCCCGCAAACGTGCATTTGTAATAGCTCCTGTTAACAAGTTTGTATCAGATAACATGCTCACAAAAGGACGATCATTTCTCCAGTGGAAACAAAAACATTAGAATTAAATTGTTCACATATTGCTTAAATGTACGCTAAGGATGTGACGCTCTAAGATCAGAAAGTAGTTGTTTCTTAATCAATCGGAGCATAAGTAATCCTGAATTCATCCCAATCCCTAAAGATTTTCCGAATTCAACTCTATATATCATCTAATAGTTCTTGATTTCACCTCCATCATACAAATAATGTGCAAAGAATTCTCGGAATAATTTATTGCCCATTTTAACTCGGCCGAGAAAGATGCAAGCCTATTACTTCATTAATAGTGAGTATTAACATGTAAGAAACAATGTAGAGAGTGCTTGCCTTTGCATATAATGCGATCCGTAAAACTGAAAATAAGAAATATTTATATGGAGGAAGTAACCACCTTGGATGAGGATTCCCTTTGACCACCTTTTGCCCGTACTTGCGCCACCTATAGCCATCATCGAGAAGATCAACCTCACTCCTTGTCTGCACAATGATTTTTGGTTCTGTGACCATCTTCTGTGGCAAAGCTACCTCAGATGCGCCAACGTCTATGTTCCTGCGCTCATTTACAAGGATACTTTAATATTAAGAAGAAAGAAAGGTAAACAATATACTACGATTTTATGCAAAATGATAGTCTTGAAAAATACCTTCTCTTTGCATTTGGTTCATCAGCATCTCCCCCTTCTCTAGTTTCCCCATCACCCAACTCTTCATTGTCACTTCCCCCCGGTAACTGTCCAGAAGCAGCTTCAGTAGATTCCTTATCCCTTTCAGGTTGTGAGTGAGAAGCCACATTTTCACTCAACCTATTTGAATCTCCTACCCTTCTTTGTAATCCGTTTTCAGGCTTAGGCCCATTCAGATCACCATCTTTTGGGCGTTTACTCGGTTGAGGGACTTCATGGTTATGCTGACCTTTGTAGATAATCTCAGTTATTTCGCCACTAGGAGAACGCTCGACTTTCTTTTTGACAGGGCAATTCATATGTGTGCACTTGTAGTAGCTTCGAGGAAATTCACTGCCCTTAACCAGCTTCTGCCCATATTTCCGCCAGTTGTAGCTATCATCTGCAGGCCTATCAGTGGATGAAGGTTGGTATTTCCCATCAGAATGAGATGCCTCCAAGGATTGCCTCACAGAACTTTTAGTATCAGATGTTGAGGGCAATGTAAGCTGCCGAGAAGCTTCCTCGGGCATTAAAGATGGTTGACATGCCTGTGGCTCTGTCGGGGCTGCTACTGAAGAAGGTTGGTAATCAGGTTGCATGTACACACGAGATTGGGCTAATGCAGCTTGAGCAGTAACCTGTGCCAAGGCCTGCTGGTGTGACATTCCAAATGGACTCTGCAATGATATGAAGAAAAATACATGAATACCGGATGCTAATTCAAGTCACCCACCTTCGGAAATCATATTGTATCATGTAAGACAATACAGAATAACACCAACACAAGTCTAGTTCCATATGGTCTGTCACAAGAACGCATCAATATATTGATATGTTTAACCAGATTTGAGAAGCTTTTAACAAAAGTACAATCACAAGAAGCATTAATCAGGAATTATAACCACATCACAAGACTGAACATGATTAGCAATTGAAAAATCAAAACTATATGGGCTTGTTTGGAAGTACTTTTAAAATGGCCGAAACTGCTTTTGGTGAAAATCTTTTTGGGATCAATCCTTACTAAAAATGCAAGTGAAACCTGGAAAGACACATGAAACCTAGAAAAGCACTTTATGTGCTTGTAGAACCCAAAAACATCTTCCCCAAAAGTGCTTTCATCATTTTGAAAGAGCTTCTAAACAAGCCATATATTTTCAGCACTCACAAGCACAAGAAGCACTAATATAGTTGCGCCTATAAAAGCAACATCTTTACACAACTTTGGTGAATCGAATAGGCAACAAAATTGATATTTTTTGAAGAAATCAAACTTCCGTTGCATACAATTTTGTGAAGAAATTCATCATTTCTTAATACTTAACACAAAAGAAAGCAGCTTTTAGCTTTTACCAACCCAACAGTGACAGTAAATTTCGTAGAGATTAAACAAAATTTACCTGAGGTGAATAGAAGCCAGGCGAGTTAAGCAACCCAGAGGGGCTGAGTCCCGGCGGGACAGTAAACAATGGCGGCCGAGCCACCGCCAAACTCATCGGCCTACTCTGCTTAAACCCAGAACTGCCCTCCCCGCCATATTCGGAACCTCCGCCTGATTTTCCCAAACCATCAGCTGGGTTATCGCTAAAAAAGCTCATCCCCCTTGTGGACCCCACCGGCGAGCCCATGGCTCCGGCGAGGAGCTGAGAGAAGGACCTGAAATCCGACTCAGGGTAGGTCTCGAAGAAGCTCGAGACAAGAGTCATCGGACCCGGGCTCGCCCCAGATCCGCCGCTGAAAAAGGCCTCCGCGGACGGCCGCGGCGGGAGTGTTATCACTGGTCTTTGCGGCTGCTGCTGCGGCGGCGGGGCTGAAACTGTGACTCTGTTCGAGCCTTGGGTTTTGGCGGTCATTGATAGTAATATCGAGCAATCAAGCAAGCAGCTTTTTCCTCTGTTTCTCTCTCTGTCTCTCTCTCTCAAGAATCCTCTGTTTTTCTCTCTCTAAAACTCTCTGTTTTTCTGTGTTGTTTCCTGCTGCAGGTGGAGTTGTTTGCTTGGTTTTGTGCTCTGCTCTCAGAAACCGATTGGGTTTTTTCTTGGTGGTTTCGTGCGGTGCTATCCTCAACTTCAAGCGGAAAGTCCACGGAATAAACAGTGAAATTTTAAAGTGAAATTTTAGACAGACGGATGTTTGGTATCTTTTCGTTGCCCTTTAACACGAGATCAAATTTTCTTCTGCACACAAAATAGACAGTCTTTCTGTGGTTTCAATTGCTCACTGACACCTGTTTATAAAGTTTTTTTTTTTTTTTTTTTATTTTATAATTTTGTTGTCATAAAATTAATATGTAAGTCAGTAATTACGGCAAGTCACACTCATTTGGTGTGCACGAAATTTGATCTTCTTGGAACCACTTTGCTTAAACACTTCTAAATCTTCGTTTAATCGTAAAATATTTGTAACTCAAGTGATTAAGCATATTTATTTTTGTATTTGAGTTAGGGGTTTAGATCTCCCCAATGTTGCTTCTATCTAAAGAGAAAAGGCATTTTGTCGTCACTAACTATAACGAAGAGAAAATTTACATGTATCAAAAAAAAAAAAAAACAACAAATGACCGCTAATTAGCTAGGTTTTGATCATGTGACAAACTTGTACATACAATACAATAAGATTATCTCGCCTCTTATTTTCCTTTGCTTCCTTCTCCCTCTCCTCTCACTTTGCTTTTGTTTTTGTTTTTTGTTTTTTGTTTTTTGTTTTTTTTTTTTTTTTTGCCTTTATTAAAAATTCAATATAAGATGATGATGTGATTTAATCGTAACCGTTTAAGTAGAAGAAGAGAAAATGAGAGAGAGATGAGAATGGGAGAGAAGAATCCTCTTCCTTTTTTTTTTTTTTTTTTTGAACAAATGATATTACTTACACTAAGGGAAAGAGGTGGGCTTAGCCTTACAATAAACTAGCAATAATGTGGTTCAAATTCGCCTTTGACAAGAATCGAACTTAAAACCTCTCACTTATAAGTGAAGAAAAATATCACTAAACCGCAGTACTAGTGGCTCCTCTCCTCTTTCCAAAAATACATGGCATGTAAGGCCATCTCCAATCGAATGGTCCAGATGGCCAGAGGGTCGAAAATAGTCCGAAAACCATCTCTAACCGAGGGCTATGCCAAAGGGCTCGTGGGCCCCACTGAATCTGAAAGGGCCAACCAGCTGGCCCAATCTAGTCAGCTAGCCAGCCAGTCCCGGGGTGGGCCAAAAATTCTAGCATTCCTATCGGATATAACCGACAGGAATATATTTAATATAAATATCTAACAGGAATTCCAGGCCAAATTTCAAATGCAACGGCTAGCTGACATCAGCTAGTCGTTATTTTTGAATTTTTTTTTTTTTACAATTTTATTTTATTTTATTTTACACAATTTTTTTCCTATGACTTCCTATAACTTCTATTTTACAAAATTTGTTTTATATTTTTTCTATAACTTCTATTTTACAAAATTTGTTTTATATTTTTTCTAAATTATATTTTTTCTATAACTTCTATTTTACAAAATTTGTTTTATATTTTTTTCTAAATTATATTTTTTCTATAACTTCTATTTTACAAAATTTGTTTTATATTTTTTCTATAACTTCTATTTTACAAAATTTGTTTCATATTTTTTTAAATTCCATTTTTTTCCTATAACTTCGATTTTACAAAATTTGTTTCATATATTTTTTAAATTCTATTTTTTTCCTATAACTTCCTAAGCCATTATACAACATTAAATTAAATTAAGTAACATGAAACAACATTAAACAATATGAAACAATATTAAGTAACATTAACCAACATAAAAATTATACAACATAAAAAAAAACATTTAAAAACATAAAAATCATGCTGACGTCACTTAGCCGTTGGATTTGAATTTAAGTTGTAGTTTTTAAATAATAAATTATGTTTAGCCCTATGGCCCTTTGACCTTCGGTTGGAGACGATTTTTTGTGATAGGGCTAAAACGAGTCCTATGGCCATTTGGCCTTCGATTGGAGATGGAGGCAAATATGGTCATGTACTGTTCATTAAAATATTAATATCTTGGAAGGCTAGAGGGTTAAAACGAGTCTTATGGCCACCCTTCGTTTAGAGATGACATAACACTCAGCTTTATGACGTGGAGCGACAGGAGGAACCACGATAGACGAAGCCCACTCTGATTTGGTTATCACCATCAATTGTGATGGGACCCAATGCTTCTATTATCCAAAATCAGAAAAGAATGTCAGATGAACAGATATTTTTGTAGTAGACCACGTTTTAACGCAACGGCGAAAATTAATTGTATTAATGCATTTTGTGCAAATTCGATTGTAGAAGTCCTTCATTCTAAAAACTAACAATTCGATTGTTAAAAAAAAAAAAAAGATATTTCTCCAAATTTAATTTTTTTAGATGTGTCTTTTTCAGTTTAATTATTCTTCTAAACAAAAAAATCTCCAAAACCATATTTTAAGTTTGTATTTATCATTTATCACCACCCTTACTTTTCTTTTCTTTTCTTTAGTTATTGTTTATGTGCGGCCACCACAATCATTTTATTTTGGCAGCCTATGCAAGCAACGGGCAATGTGTTCTGACTTTTCGACATTTCCAATTAAAAAAATTAAAAAAGAAAATAGTAAAAGTAATACATGCTGTAGCATTCCATTTTTTAATTATATATATTTTTACACGTATAATTTAATAATTTTCAAAACATTTTTTGATTTTTTCAACCGAGAAGATTAAAATGAAGCGCTGCCGCAAAGAACATTCTGGTAGTCATATATATTGAAGAAAATTCGAAATTCGAAATTAATATTTTAATAATTTGATAAAAAAAATATTTTGTTAATAAATACAACTACGTGTGGAATGTGGATGCTTAAACTTGTTGACGTACGTAAGCTATGAACATGAATTAAAATTTGAAAAAAAATGTCAATTTAAAAACAGCTGGAGTTTGCTTGCTATGTTTTATAAATTCACACCACACGTATCATGTATGGAAATTAGTCCACATTGGAAGGGTTTTATGTGAATGGATCTATCAACTCTTAGTATCGTTGGTTAGTTAGGTTAGAGCGGAAATGCCCTATTTTATACGTCCGAGTATGATACTTTTTGGGTAGGTAAAGTAGAATATCCGCTTGAAATAGCGAAAATAAATCATATTCGTCGTGGAGATGAACTTTCGCATACATCGAATGCCACGCTAGTAGTATTGCCATACTCTCTTTTGGCCTTCTACACTCCTCAGATTCATTTGGTTTCTTGATTTTTCTTTGATCTATGAAATTCAATAGCTATAAAAAGAGAAGTGCAAGAGGTGAAAATGAGAGTACAAAAATCCCATTTAAAAAAATTTAAACTACATGATGGTGTATAATCGAGTTTGCAATTCTAATTATGAAAAGAAGAACTTGAACTTAGGTGCAAAGGAACCCACAACTCACATTAGCATGACAATGCATAATTGAGTTTGCAGTTCTATATATGTCACATATGAACAATGTTTGGCTACTTAAGGACGAGTAAAAACTCCTACTCAAAACTTTTTGAGTTCGAATCACAGAGTTTTGTGCTTATAATCATAACCGTTTATATTATGAATTACTATGTAAATATCATATTTGCAAAAAAAAAAAAAAAAAAAAAAAAAGAATAAAAACTGAAATCGTTTAGTCAATTTATTATAGCAAATGCATAGATAGTTCGTAATGCTTTTGTCAATTTCATGTATCTATTTTTATACAGTTCGATAACTAAACGACTTTAATTTTAATTGATTTTTTTACAGAGAAGATCTTATAAAATAACCCGGAAGTATAAGGAGGAAGATCCTCTACCCTCTTAATCTCTCTACCCTTCCATGCCCTCCTATTTGAACGGTCACGGTTAAGCCACGTCAACATCTCATATTGATTTTTTTTTTTTATATATAGATAATAAGACAAAAAGAATATATGAGAAGAGAGGATGGAAGAGAATGAGAATAGGAGGGTAGAGAATCCTCCTCCGAAGTATAAAGTATGGCAGCTGTACACTCCCATACCAATAATAGAAGCAGAAAGGTGGGACTTGGAGTAGTTGCATTAATCTTTGGTGGGGATCTTGGATTTTCATACTTTTGGTGGTTGGGGGCAAAAGGTGGGACTTGTAGTTGCATTCATCAAGATTTTCAACCAAGTTGTGCTTCATCATATCAGTGAGTGAATTACAACATGAAGTCCCCAACACAAGCTGCATATTGTCAACATGTACTAATTTTTGTGAAGAAATATTTATTTCTGGTTGCACAAAATCAAAGTTGTTTATCCCCAATTTTCACTTTTCTTTTCCTTTAAAAAAAATAAAAAATTTAACGACGAGGATAATACTTGATTCCTTCTAAAAATAGGAGCTCCTACTTTCCATCTAATGATAGTTTGACATGCGAATAGAGATTTTCCTTTCTGTGATTTTTATGGGATGTTTATGTATATATGTTAAGCTCTGATTTATAGGAAGGAGGAACGACTCTTTGCAGGGAATGAGCCAAGCAATGTCCCAATAATATAGAGTTTGTTTGAAAGTGTTTTTAAATGGTTGGAAACACTTTTAGTGAAAATGTTTTTGGAACCAATTCTTTATCAAAATACTAGTAAATCCTATATTAAAAAAAAAAAAAAACACTAAGTACTTTTAGAACCAAAAATATTTTCTTTACAAGCATTTTCAGTCATTTTAAAAGCACTTCCAAACGAGCCATAAACTAATGTAATTTTCCATTAGGAATTGACATCTTCGGAAAGATTCATAGACAATTTCACCTTTTTTCTAAAAAAATTTACCTTTTAATGGTAAAATGACGTACAAAAATTGTCTCAAGACTTTCGACTCTTCAACTACTTCAAGGCTTCAGGCAAATACAAATTGGCACCTCAAATGGGGGTTCTAAAGAACGGTGCAAAACCATCGATGGAAGAATCCATCGCCCTTTCAAAAGGTATGTCTCTACGGTGGAGATGGAGTGATCACATTTTAGTCTCGTAGAAGTAAGTTGTGGAGACGGCCTGACCTTCAACATCGTAAGTGCGAACCAGTCTCTGTCTCTTGCCAGGACCCTCAAGCCAACAGAACTCCAAATGGAACGACAATGATTCTGCAACATTGTTTCCTACATCGCACGGGCATCCCACGTACATGCCTCCAGGCAATAGAGTCATCTGGTAACCTCCGTTGAAAGTAATCAAGCTGTCCGACTTGATCCCCGTCCAAGGCACACTAGTTGTGACATCACCCGCAGCGGAGGTGGAAGTGATGCCCTGACATAATTTATGAATGATGAGAAATGAAACGAGGAAGAAAAGACTCAATGAGACATTTTGATTTTTCGTCCCATGTTCTCTCAAGAGGGATTTTCTTCGAGTGGAAGATACCTGAATAACGTGGCCGTTATCATCCATCTCAAGTGTTGCTACTATATCAGCTTCAGCCATTGTTGATCCATAAACACCACTTCGTTTTGTTACGGAGTGACCTTTCCACGTACCAAGAAATGGCACAATCCTGTCTGTCTTTTCCTGAGACCATTCAAGGAAACTTAATTATATGCATCACACCTAAAAACAAATACGTAACTATAAAAATCAAAATTTCGTTTATACAAGCCTTCTTTGTGATACATACCATGTTATTGTCGAGGGCAGGAGGAAGAACTGCCCCATCTCCTCTTTCCTCCAGGAAGATGAGAATCATTTCGATAATGCCTTTTGGGTCCATGATGTGGAAAGCTCTTACTCACATATCTTTCTCTAGTGAATGCAGACAACTTTCACATACAATAGCAGGACGACGGGAAGGAAGCTTTAGATTTCTACACGATGAACAAAAATTGAAGAGGACAGAGATCAACATATAATAAGGTATAGAAACAAGAAGCTCAATAAAAAACATATTGACGAAATGCACCTTAATTCATCACACCAATGGACAAGAAACATGTTATTACACTAAGTACTATACTCTCATTGTGTATAGTTACATCGGTGAATCATAAAGAGCGTCATCTGACAGAGGAACCACTCACTTTGGTGATTCTTCACCGGTGTCATCTTCCCCAAGAACGCCCTGTCTCAGCACTGTTTCTAACATGCCAGCCGTCTGGTACCTTAGCGAAAATGCTTTCTCATTGGGGAAGAAGCCAATCTGCAGACTAATCACAACGGATGTTCAACGGAAAACAATTCATCACAAAACTAGTTTCTAAGCTATAGATCCAATCCCCAAACACTCTGAAAACCTCACCTGCTGATACTTGTCCACCGTGAACATGTTCATTTCTTTAATTTTGTACTCCGCCCACTCCACCTCGTCATCTAATTCAGAAAATGAATTGCTTGATGGAGCTTGTTTAATATATAATCTGCAAAGCATGATATCATTAAACCATCAGAACAAACTAACCATGCTCACTAATATTCAATACACAAATTTCATTTCAACCAATCTTAAACTTTTTGCTTATCTGAAGCTTACGTTTGAATGAGACTGATGAGTTCAGCTTCCCCATAAGAGCTAGCTGCAAGCTTTGTATTCACTTTATGCAACAGATTCCCAACAGTATCAAATTGCTAAAATATCACTCAAACTAATTAATAACCTGGACTAATCAATCACCAGAACCCATATGATTCCTATTATCTGAACATACATAATCTGTTTGGCTGTCCAGAAAATGCAGGAATAAAAATTCAATCTTCATTAACTCAACAAGATTTACATGCGTTTTGCTCAGAAAGTTGAAAATTTTGCAGTCTTTACAAACGAAACATAAAACAAAATCCCATTTAAATTCTAATTTTTTTCCTGCGTTTTCTCAGCAACCAAACACATCCCAAATTTTAGAGACCAAACCAGTTACTTACAAAGAAGGAACCTTGCCAATTTCCCACGGTGAGGTTAACAAAGCGGCAAAGATTGTCGATGCTCATTGCTTCCTCGCTGGGCTTTCGAGCTTCATCTTGTACTGCGGTGGAAGACGACGAGTTGGAAGCTCGGATTCCGGGGCTCCGAATTGTAGAAATGGAGCGAGAAAACGGGTTCGTCGTGTAAAGGTTGGTGGGTAGGAGTTGGATTTTGTTGAGGTTTGGTGGGTTGGGGATGGGAGGGAGTGAAAGTGAGCAGCAGTAAGTGGAAGCCATGAAAGCAAACTGTGAAGAGCTCAGAGCAGAATAGAGCAGAAGAAGCTGCTCTGTTTTGTCATCTTATCTCAAAAATGGGTTTTCAAGGCCCATGCTTTTTTTACCCTAAAACTACTAGGCTAAAGCCCCCTTCAAATCAAAGCAATAAACATTTGGGAATTTTAATGAAAAGTTTTCGGTAATATTTACTTTAACAAAAAATTATATGTTTACACTAAAAAATCAATCCTGGTACTATTTATTTTACCATTTATTTTGTTCTTATCGTTAAAACTCAAAATTTTCAAAATTTTTTTATTAGTTTCCTTAAAATTAGTTAAACGATGGAGTCAACTTTCAATTTCGAACGCAATGATAATACATTTATCTTGTGAAATATGTCCAAGGAGAAACAAAGTAAATGGGTAAAACACGACATAAATTTGGAAGAGAGATTTTAAATGAGCTTATAAATCTATATGTATTCAATGGAAGTTTACAGGTATAGATTTTTAAAAAGTTTTATAAAATTCTAAGAAAATTAAAATGTATTCACGTTTGAAGTAGTTCATAAAACTCCAAATGTATTCAATTATGATTGAATTTTAAAGTATTTTAATAATAAAAAAATTTGATGGATTTAGAGGAATTTTATAATGTTTTTGAGGCTTGATAGAATCAGGCCTCAGCCCCTAAATTTTTTAATGATTTCACCAAAAATTCACGTATATGTTAAACTCAGTGGATTTATAACTGTTTTAAAATATTTTAAAATCTCAATTCACTACAACTCATTATCCATTACAACTTATTAAATGGTTCATAATGTACCGAAGGAGAGATTTTACCAAATGAAAGATTTTTCAATATGTCGGATCGTACAGTACATAAGTATAATAAAAAATTGTTTGAAAATTAAAATAAATTCGAATCAAATTATATTAACAATTGATGTACCGTGATTTGTTTCCGACATACTGAAATAATTCTCTTACCCAACATGTTTAATGAGTTGTTTGTTAATGTTTTTTCTGTTTCAAAACCCCCAAATAATCGGGAAGAGATCATCTTTGGATCTCTCCCACCAAATCTTAGGGATCCGGATTCTTAAAATTTGATCAAATGGTTACAAACAAGGGGCCCTCTAAAAGTTATAATAATTGTAGCCGTTGGATCAAATTTCAAGGGTTCGAATCTCCGGATCCCTAGGATTTGGTGGGAGAGATCCGGAGGGGATCTCGTCTCCAAATAAGAATAATACTTGGCTACTCAAAACTTTTAATGTTTTAATCATAGAGTTTTATGTTTATAATCAGAATCATTCATACTATGAATCACACTGTAAGGATCATCTCTGCAAAAAATAAATTAAAACTAAGGTCGTTTAGTTAATCTATTTTAGCAAATACGTAGACGGTTCGTAATGCTTTTACCAATACCGTTCATTTGTTTTTAAGTAGTTGATAATTAAACGACCTTAGTTTTAATTGATTTTTTGCAAAGGTAATCTTAGAATGATTTATAATATGAACAATTCTAATTATAAACACGAAATTATATAAATCGATAACAAATATTTGAGTAGTCAAATACTGTACCCCAAATAATCTCTCGCCACCCAGTCTCTGCTGCTGCTGCTGCTGTCTCTCTCTCTCTCTCTCCCTCCCTCAAACAAAGTAGAACAAAATAATACTACATGATACATCGCTTTCTCTCTCTTTCTCTCTCAGCCATAAATTTTCAACGCTCAAAGATCTCAGCGAAGTCTTGTTAATCAGGAGAACCCATTAGCAATGGTTCTTGCTAGAGGGAAAAAAAAAAAAAAATCATGCCAAGTATTGGGCAAGCTTAGAAATTCGTAAGGGATAAAGAACACCAAAAAAATTGCAAATTGGAGTTTAATCTGGGCATGAAAGTTCAAGAATTTCATTCAATTCACGGCTACAATTAAATGCCTTGCATAATCTTGCACCCAATATAACATACAGAAGATCCCGATCATCACCACATATAATTCGCTTTTATATATAACTAACTAGCTAGAGCGTCCACATTAAAGCTAAGCAAAGCGCAATGGATAGAAACAACATCTCAGCGGCGGAGGAGGTTAGTGAATTTGGAGGAGAAGCAACACTTGTAGCCGGAGCAAGTGCTGGAGCGAGTTCCGGAGCAGGTGGGAGTCCATCGTGGACAATCAGATAAAGTTTCATGCCATGCCAGCAGTAACCTCCGCCGGAGAGGAAGTAATACAGCCTTGCCTCTGTGAGTTGATACACATCTCGCCCTCCCCGGGTTATGTTCTTTATGAAGCCTTGATCATTGCAGTTCTCGTAGCTCGTCTTGTTCACCTCCAGAACATTGTAGTACCTCTTGTCAAAGTCGAATACTTGAAAACAAAGCAATGTTTGCTCAAAGTCAGTAATTTCTAATGCACAACTAAAGCAAAAAAAGTACAACCTCATGCCAACAAAACTGTTTCCAATTATGTAATTTTATCTTTGCTTTACAAATGAACAACTCTTTGGTTGCGCCCAATGGTGAAGCTAGGAAATTTTCATCGGATGGTCTAGCATAAAGATTTAAATCTTTATAAACAAAAAAACTTAATACCTTCAGAGTATGCTCTAGCTTAGGAAAATTTCACAAGGTGAGCCGAGACTTTTCGTTATTAAACAAATACGTATTAAAATTCAAATAAATCCAAACTTGTACATGTACAAGAAGATATGAAAAAATGATGTAACAAAAAGAGATGATTTGTAAATTGTATTATATAATTTTATATGGTTAAACCAAGAGAATTAAGATTAATGACTAAATATAAAATGAACTACATTCGAAAATCAAAAAAAATTACATGTAAAATATTCATTTTTTACGGAAAGCTACCTAGGTTATAGCCCAGGTAGCTCTTAACATGGCTCCGCCATTGGCTGCGCCAAGGCTCTTCCTTCTCGGTATAATTTATCAAAATTTTGAGTTGAGAATTGTTTTAGAAGATGTCAAATACACATATATTTTGTGAGAGAGAGATGATGATAAACGTACTGAGCCATTCGCCGACGTAAACCTGTTCATTTGCCGCCCACTTAGTGTAATTGACGTTCTGATCCCAACCCTGTTTGCCTCCCACCTTATGCAGAATAGCAGTTGCAGACGCCATTAGCCACCCCACCGTTATTACCACCGCCGCCATCACTCCCGAACTCATCATCCGCATCGCTTAACTTCACACACTAATGTCTGCTTTCTCTGTAAACCCTAATTTATAATTGTTTGGCAAATAATGATGATGGTAGTGGTGGTATTTATTCGGAAGGTGAAGGGACGAATGGTATCAGCCTCAAGAGGAACGTGGGGGGTTTCTTTTCGAGCTCAAACCACGAGGGTATGAGTCAAAATTACATGATAGGTTACTTACACACTTGCATGAAAGACACGAAGGCTTTTTGGTTTCTTTGTGTACGTGGCGTGAGGTGATTGTTGGTTTCAAATAAGTTGGTGACATTGGTGGGGTCCAAGTCATCTCAACTCCCATCCTACAAAGAATGTTTCAGAGCAGTTACAATCGTTACACTTGCTCGACTGACTGACTGACTGACTGACTGGTTGAATTTGAGGAGATTTTTATTATGCTGCATGTTAAGGAAATTCTTTCAAATAAGTAATTATTCATATAATTTTTTCATCATTTCATTTTTTTTGCACAATATTTTATAATATTAGAACAAAAATTAACGTTAAATTATGAAATCAGAGAAAGTCCATGGAGAATATACTTTGAGTGTAAAATCATAATTTTTGGTTTCAAACATCCAAATAAGTTACCATATCAAAATTAATAGCAGGCCTAAAAACCTTTAGACTTATGGGAATTAAATCCCATACAGATCCATTTTGTGGGGATCCTCACATCTTAGTCGTTCATCGTATATCGTGCGGAGATAATCATTTTCCCATACGGAATTTTTTTTATTTAAAATTAAACACAAATAGTATCTGACGAAAAATGGTTGCACGATGTACGATAAACGGCTAGAGATCCCCACAATGTGAATTCAGAGAGGATCATTTTCCAGACTTATGCTCAAATTCGAAGAATAATAATTAATTAAAATAAAATCAAAAGTTTTGGTTTCCAAAAATCCAAATGAAATATTGTATCAAAATTAATAGCCGGCCTAAAGGCCCTTAGATTTATGCTCACATTCGAAGAATAATATGGTTTTGAAATGAAAGGACATTATCAATTATTTTATATAGTGTTTAGAAGTTTTTAATTGTATTTCACAGTTTTTAAAGAGTTAGGTTCTTCGTCACGTATACAATTACATAAATTTAACGGTCAAAATTTCCAGAATAAGATACCACGGAGTGTAAGAGAAGGAGAATTTCTGAAGTTTGGGAGTGTTTTGGTGTTGGTATTTTAGCTGGTTCAGTGCAGAACAAGGCTTCCCGGGGGGGGGGGGGGGGGGGGGGGGGGGGGGAAGCAAGCCACCTGCTGCAAAGCAAACGAACAGATTCTTAAAATTTGATTTTGATTTGATTTGAAGAGAGAAACTAAAGAAAAGTAAAAAAATTAAAGCCTGCCTAAATTTTTTTTTTTTTTTAAAAAGCAGTAATATAAAGCATGAAGAGAGAGAGAGAGAGAGAGAGAGAGAGAGAGAGAGAGAGAGAGAGGATGAACTTGTCTGTGTCTGAGAAAGAAAAACAACCCCACTCAAACTTGCAAAATCAAATAAAGGAAAAGAAGGAAGAATAAAAGCAAATTTGATCCTACATAGAAACAAAGATAGCAAGAAAAAATTAAAAATCTAACACAAAAACACAAAAGAAAGTAAACAGAAATTCTATTTAAAAAAAAATTGAAATTACCATTATTAAGAAGACGGAGAGGTGCAAAACTATTACATTGATTTAAGGGAGGAAGAATTTCGAACCCGATACCCATGAATATAAACCCAACATCCTATCTACTAGAATACTGAACCACACGATGAGTAAACAAAAATTCTTTCTTAACAACACTATACTTTGAACCACTCTAATGTATAAAAAAAAACTTAGGTAAGTCTTCAATATTCCAGACTACTAGGTAGTCCAGCTTTATATTCATTAGATTAACAAGTAACCAAAAATAATATTTTTACAATTAAGATAACCATCAATTTTCCGTACTACTAAGCAGTCCGAACTATAAAAGAAAAATTAAAAAAAAAAAAAAAAACTGAGGTCAGACTTGTAGAAAAAGGACGGACACACTGCCAACTTCTACAGAGCAAAATGAAATCATGCAAAAGGGATAATGCCCCATGTGCACCTAATTCACCCATTAGATATGACATGGAAATTGCAATGGGAACAAATGAGCCCAAAGAACCCATGTCTTCTTTTTCGTCTTTGGTCCAGTGATGTGGATTTAATGCAAGTTTTCTTCTTGTGGGAAGCTTTAAATGACGAATTTTTTTACAACCGATAGTATTATTACATTTGATGTACAAAATCATGTTCTAGGCAAACTGAAAAATGTCTCCAAAACGACACGCTTAAAGGGCTGGATCCGGCTCCATGATTGAAGGGAATAAGTTACAATTAATTTCAACAAACTTCCGTAATCAACGCATTTGAAAATCCAATAAATAAAAAGTATTAAAAATCATCCAGAAAAGAAAAGAACACTTAAAAATTTCCTCAATCACAACCACTGTCCTCTTTCCACTCCATCAAGGTGAAACTAAAACAACACCAACAAATCACAAAACCCAAAAACCAAAAGAAAAATTAAATCCAAGTAAGGTGGAAGACAATCTCAAGTTGCTTCCCAAATCAATGGCTCAGCTTACTTAGCTAGGAGAATTGTCTAATTTTGATTTTGATAATCCTCACTGTTTAGCGAATTTCGATAATCCTCACTGTTTAGCGAATAAGTTTAAGGATCATATGCCTTCACAGCCGAACCAAGGTGTCCCACATTGCTCCAATGGCGAAAACCACAGGCAAAACAAACTGGGATCTAAAGGTAGGTGTTAGGACACTGCTCTTGCTCTTCACCGGGGAAGCTTTGGGAGGTGGAGGCATGTTTTCAACCTTAACAGCGATCTTCATGCCACCATAGCAGAACCCCTTGCTACTGATGAAGTAGTAGTGCCTTGTCACTTTCAGTGGAACCACGTCTCTTCCGGCTCCCGTGGTCCAGTTGTGAACGGGATGCTCGGCATTGCACGAGACATAGTTGGTCTGATTCACCTCTAGAACATCCATTTGGTTCCTGTCATAAACAAAAACTGAAGGAAAAAGAAACACAATTTACCAACTGGATAAAATATATGGTTTTCTTAGTAGAACTAACCAAAAGATACACTAAAATATGAAAAGTAAATTGAACTAACATTGGCTTTTCTTCACAGCAAAAGCAAAGAGGAAAACAATTACAAAAAGTTGCAGATCTGAGATTTTACATTAGCTTTACACATCAAGAGACAAAATTCAGAAAAGCTCCTTAATTGGTAATCTGATTATATTCAAACTGCATATAACAAACTTAAGTAAAGCAACCCCATATATAATCTGAATAACCAAACTTGTAATCTTTGCTTCTTTTTCTTGCAATTTTCAGCAGGAAAAATTGAATTTTAACTTAAGCTTTACACATCAAGAAACAAACTTACGGTAAAAATGCTTTTCTTTAGTCAAACAAAAATGGAAAAGCAGATTTTAAGCTCAACCCATTAAGCAATTTTCAGATCTAAGTCCAACACAATAAAAAGCGACATCAACCAAAAAAATGAGCTAAAAAGAGAAAATTTGAGCTGAGAATTAACTAACAGAGAACCATAAGCATTGACAGAAAAAAAAAAAAAAGCAGAAACTTAATGGATCTGAGAGAAGAGAAAGAAAGATGAACTTACAGAGCCAGTCTCCATTGTAAAAGTGCTTATCCTGAGCCCAAATTGTATAGTTGACATTGCTGTTCCAACCCATTTTCCCTCCCACCATAAATCTCGTAGCTGATGCTTCTGGAAGTTCCACCACCACCACCAAGCACAAAAGCACCACCACCGCTATAGCTCTCTCTTTCTCCATTGCTCCTCTCACTCTCTCACTCTCTCACAAGCAGTAGCAGTTGCTCTAGAAAGCTCCGTCTAAAAAAGCACTTTGCTTTTGAACTTTTTGGGCCTTTAGTTTAGTTGGGGTAGTTTGTTTATATGAGGTTTCGGTTTCCAGATCTACAAGTACCATGGGCTATTTATCCAGATAATTTCAGTTCCTGTATGGCCGTATGCAAATATTATATTTCTTAAATTTGCACTTTTATGTGTGCCTGTTCATAAATGCAAGAACCTAATTGTTATAAATTAATAAAAGATCGAGTGTTTAGTGATTAAAAATAATTAATTTAAGATTAAGTGTTGGTTGATGACAGTGTTCAAACCAGGTCAATGGGACAAGCTTCTCCTGTCTGAATGTGCTGTTTTGCTGCTGTTGAAGTTAATTAGGCAATCTTTGTAAGTTAAATCTTGAGCAAAATAGTGAAATCCAGCTGAGAGTTACTTGTGGGTTATAGATTTCTTAAGAAACCAAACAATGAGAAGCAAAACTTGTTGAGGAATTCGGTGTGATTTTGAACCACACAATTGTGTTGTGTTTATATTTACTTATTTTAAAATACGTGTGTTTCTTACCTTAAGTTCATGACATATTATGTAATACAACTCTATTAAAACATGTAGATTAATGACACAGCTAACACGACATGACTAAGACGGTAGAAGTTAGTACAAGTGATTTGTAGTTCAAAGCCTTGCACTCGACGTTGCATATTTAAACCCCTTCGATCCCTTTCCCAATACCGCTTGCATAAAAATAAAATAAAAAGATTGTTTCTACTAGTGACCAATGTATAAGGTTTGGTTAGGTTCACAAAGCGTACACATTTAAATTTGGTTGGGTGGGAAAAAAAGGACCTCAATCAATAGTGTCTTTCAATGTTTGGTTAATACAATTGCAATTGTGACATTTTCATAATAATAAGTAAACCTAAAAGCACACAAGTTTTCCCAAAAGTAAACAATATTATGGGTAAATATTGTCAGAGAGACGAGCCATTGATCCACTCTTAACTACTCTGATATTATTTTAACTTATTTATCCATTGCTAAGTATTAAATTTTATTATAAAAGTCTCGATTTTTATTAAAAATAAAACCAAACTTATATATTATATTTTTAAGAAAATTAATGAAAAGAGCTTGAAAACTTTGAGTTTTAATCAAAAGGACAAAAAAGTGTTATAAGTAAATAGTATTAGAATTGATTTTTTAGAGTAAAAATATCATTTTCGTTAAAAATGAACACTACCAAGAATATTTCGTTAAAATTCCCTGTATTTCTTCAGTTTCCCAATATGAAAATTATATTCAACAAATGCTTTCTGCCAGAAGGAGTTGCCGGCCCATTTTTAGATTTATTAAAGTTTGTGGACCAAAGCTCAAGTTATGCAAAGCAACCATCACAAAATCAAATACAAAATGAAATATGGTTATGATAGTTGTCGTTGGCACGTTGTAAAGCATGTGCCTTTTCACTGCTTTCGCTGTACAGGGTGTTTTATTCATGTATTTTACCGATAAGGACATAATTCAAAGAGTGGTTATCATCATCTGAAAATGTTGACCACTCGAGAACAGGTACGTGCAAGCACTTCTATTTATAAACGTATTTATTGCGAGTGTTTTTAAGAGGAATACAAAACACTTGGAAGCATCTGCCTAAGAAATGTTTCTTAATAAAACGCTTCTATACATAATAGTGGTTTTTAAGTTTTTCGCCACATATATCATTCACGAATTTGATTGTTAAACCTTCCCGAAACAGTTACAAACATAACCTCACTAGCCCTCTTCACTTACAAACTATTTGGAAAATATTTACACTTTGGGAAGTGAATTATGACTAATTTTGAGCACCAATACTAGTCTCTAATTGGGGAGAAAATTTTCAGTATGCCGAGGACACGACCCGGCACCAAGTGTAGTAGTACAATTGGTTGAAAACTTGAAAAAAAATTTCTAAACAATACCGAGTCGTATACCTGTCATATTGAAAAAAATTTAGCTGGGTGGCACTAACATTCAAGAATTCAGTAAGCTAGAGTGGGCTGCAACACTTATACATATAGGCTGCGGAACGGGCCTGTACTTATTTTAATCATACAACAATATCATGTCTTTGCCTCCCATCTTAGCATCCACATCAACCAGCAAATTACAGATAAAAGCATAAGCAGCTCCCCACGCTTTTGAAAATAAGCACAATTTATGAAAGCACAAATTTCTGTACGTGGATAGTAATAGATATTCAAGACTAGTTTAGCTGCCTCTCAGTCCAACCTTCTTAACAAGTATTCAACTTGAACTTCCTTGGTCATTGGCATGATCCATTCCCCATATAAATCTGCAACCAAGGTCGGTTTTATCTTGTACACGAGGTTGGGACTTTTCTTTTCCCCTTCGTACAATGTCACTTCTTGCCCGTAAGTTTTGGCCTTCATTTCTACCCTCTTTATGATTGCCTCCTCAACCGTCGGAAATGTCAACAAAGCCATCACCTTGTCCCTGTTCTGAAAAATGAAGAAAACTGACTAAGCACACGGAACATCCAAAACTACTTATGACAGGAGGATAGAGAAATCCATTCAAGATCATGTACCTGTTCGATAATGGCAGCTTCGTAGGACTTTGGATTGGACTGAAACTTGCACTCCGCAACAAATTTACCATAGTGGATTCGCTTGGACAGAGCCTGCCGTCATAGGACACCCCGCGTCAGCATTTAGAAATGCTGCTTAAAAAACTACTCACATATAATTACTGAATCTATTAACCTATATAAGGACATTGCTTATTTCGCCTTCCAAACCGAACAAGAAATGGAAGTTGAGAACAATAATATCAGGTAGGATTTAAATACCTGCAAGCACATTGTGTCACAAACAGCAGTTGAACCGTAATTACCATCATCTCCTTCTTTAACCAGTCTTGGAATAATATCCCTGAAGTACATTTCCCAAACTTTGCTGTTTATATTAATTGAGTTGGCAATGGGATGCAGTACCTGTTTGCAAGTCGGACATATATATTCAGAATGAAAGTGGTTGCCACTCAGAAAACCAGAACAACGATTGCCACTGCCACACAACAATGGTGGTACAAATAGGACAGATGCAGAAAGCGGGGAGATAAAGATAGCTCTCCTATTGGAAGGGCTAGCTCATTGTAGTGAGATTTCAGTTAAACTATGACCTACAAGACATTGTTTCTTTAACTGTTTCCCATCAGCGTTAGATTTTTAAATGTCCAAGTTTTTTGGTAGAATCAAATTTTCTGAATAAATATTTTGTTGCAGATGGATACACATAATTGACTACCATTTTAAGTTTATCTAGGAATGTTATAGATCGAGTTATCTCTTAAATAGTTTCAGATATAATTTTCTTTTGAGCAAGTAATAACATGAAAAGACTCCGTTTTCTGTGCTTTAGACCATGTTGAGCTTCACACATCGGCCAAAAAAGAAAACAAAACCTCCATGTTCAACACAACTTTCTCGATCACAATCAGCCCCATTCAAGTAAGTTATTTATGAGACCTTTTCAAATGTTTCTCATAGTTTGTCCCTTGCAGCATTGCAGGAGAGGGATAAAAAACGCATGTTTTCAGAATTTTCTAAACTATTAAATATATTCTTAAAATTTTAATAAGTGAAAACAGCCATATGGAGGATGTGGGAGGCCATTGCTGTGCCGGGCCTGCATGTGGCCCTGCCGTAAAGATAAGCACAAGCTTGGGCATAATCAATTTCATTGTTCCTAATGTGTGTTACATTTACCTGAGGGTAGTGCAGAGGTGGCAACACTGGTTCAGGTACGTCATCCGGAAAGAAAGGATGCTCATCAGGACTGCTGAATCTGCCCACCTAATCACAATGCAAAGTCAATAAGAAACCCCAGAACAATCCTTTCTTCGAGTTTTCTTATTGTCCATATTACGGTTTAACATACCTGGCCATGAAGCTTTTCTGTTTCTTTAAGAATGTGTTCTACCAAGGAGCCGTGGAAACACTCAACAGGGAAAGCATTGGGGTCATACGTAAGCAAATTATGACAGTATTGAGCTCTCTCTAAAAGGCTAAAAATTATGCTATCCTCCTGCCGGATCAAAGAATGTCTTATACCTTCTAGTGTCAAACTATCGGTTTCATCCATCCTTTTCTTCGTAGCCAATGATCTACACAATAGCCAGTCTAGTATCAGAATCTAGACATAGTAAATTGAAAGCAAGACTCCTAATCCATCCAGTAATCAATAATATGCATTTTTATGATGAACGATGGATTTGAGTGGCAACGAACATACTTTTCTACGCAAAAACATCAGAAAATATATACAGCAAAGACATGCCAGATATCACAACAATCTAAGCTACAAATACTATTCGAAGCAATATATAACACTTCCTGAGAATTTTCATGGTTACATCCAGTGGCGGATCCAGCATTCTTACCCCAAAGGGGTCATAGAAAAAGTTAAATCATGGTACTTTCAAAAACATCTTTTTCAATGTAAACAATTAAGTTATCACTCTACTAACTGGATTACTTGTACCTGAACCAACTTGAAAACTTGAGCAAACTATATTCACTTGAACTTGAATTCATCGGAATACTTGAAGTAGCCTGACTAATTAATCAATTTATTAAGCAAAAGCTCCCTAACAATAACAAAAATAATCAAGTACTTAAATTCTAAGGGGCGATCTCAAGCTAACAAAGCTCTCCACTTTGTGAGGGTTCGGGAAAACGTCTATTGTATGCAGCCTTATGCCTTAACAAAGAAGCTGTTTTCACAACTCACTGTGACCTTTCAGTCACAAAGGAGCAGCCTTTCCCAAATTCTGTTTCAAAATAATATTTTTGAACAATTATTTACTCCTAGACTTGAGGAAAAAAATTAATAATTTTACTCATCTTATTTGGTGCGTATTAAATAATTAGAGACTCCAATCAATCAATGCAGTTTATCTGCACAGAAAAATAAAAGCATGCCAATTTCCAGAAATAACAATACAAAAGCAGAATATATGTATATATATATCTCTCTCTCATAAAAGCAGAATAACCAGCAGATCCATAAAAGGGCAAACAAAGAAAATCAGAGAACCCAACAAGTTTAGGCAAAAGGGTTGCTGGATTTGTACCCAATGGAAGTCGAAGCAGCCTGGACAGATAAATTTGGTTTCTTTGGTAAGGAAGAATTGAGGCATGCGAAGCTGTTGGATTGCGTTGCTTTCAAGGGAAACAAATAATTGGGTCTTGAATTGGAAACATGGGGAGCTGAAAGAGCGGCAGGAGAGGAGGCCATCAGCAGCTTGGCCTCCATGGATGAGAGAGAGAGGGGGGGGGGGAGGAGAGAGATGGGTTCTTTGAGAAATCAGGAGAAAGAATGGAGCTATGGAATTGGGAGAAATACTATGGTGGTGGTTGGAAGGGGGAGGGAGGAGTGGGGTTGGTATAGAGGTTGAATTGTTGGTTGGTAGGCTGAAGACAGAACAGAAAGCAGACCTTGCACATTATTTTTTATGAAAACTAATGAATAAAGTTTGAAAATTTCAATTTTAATGATAAGGATAAAATAAAGGGTAAAGTGGATAATATCAAAATTGATTTTTTTAATGTAAAAATATGATTTTTCGTTAAAATAAACCGTACTAATAGGCTTTATTAAAATTTCTTTTTTTTTTTTCCTGTGTTTTCTGAGACTTTTTGTCGTGATTGGTTTGTTGGATGTGAGCATGTGCGACACTTGAGTTCCAATCTTTCTGTTCGAGTTGCGGAGAAGTGCATTATTAAATAAAAACGACATGTGGTTGTGAATTTATTTATGTCATTTTTTCCTTTTATAGTTATAGAACTTATGTGATATGTTATAATTATGATATTTCAAGTTATTTACATGTTGTTACACATTAAATATGCATAACTATACATAAAATTGACTTAAAATACATTTACTGTGACATCGTGAGCGGAAGTTATCTCACTAATTAAGGGCTCATTTAGAAGTTTTTTTAAAAATGACTAAAAGCAAGCCAAAAGCACCTAAAGTGCTTTCTGCAAAAACCACCATTTATGTGCTTCTTGGAAACTCTTCAAATATTTTTCTAAGATTCACTTACATTTTTAACTAAAAATCGGTTCTTAAAATTACTTTCACAAAACCCGTTTTCAACCATTTTAAAAACAATTCTAAACGAACCCTAAATAATTATCAGCGTTGTCTTAGGTGGATGGAACAAATAATGGTTCTCACCTACCCAGTGACTTGCTAAGTTTGGTCTTCATTTTAGATGTGTTTCAGGAACAATTTGAGAATGACAACAATTTTTGTCACATGGGTTTATTTAAGAAAAAAGAACAAGACAAAAACGACCATGAGATCTCCGCTTTCATTCCTAAACTCTTATCACATGACATTTCTATTTTTATTTGAATTAATGTTTGCTTTGTTTAAGCACTTAGTGGTGAAAGAATATAATTGAGTGGAACGGTTAGTAGGCAAGGCAACTAGGACATATTGAAGAGTGTTTTTCTAGAAGGAAATTTGTAAGATTGAACTTTCCTATATTTTGGACATCACTATAAGGGAATTTAGTAACCAAAATTATGGTGACGATTTTTACACTCTCATTTTTGTCTATTTGCACTCGTATATCATATTTGTTATGTTTTTGTTAACTGAATAAACAAAGGGAAGTAAGGAGCGCAAACAAGAACAATATAAACAACAATAACCAAGCTTTATCCTACTAAATAAGGTCTGCAATATAAATACTAGAACGTCATGCGCTCGATTTTGCACCGAGTCTTCCATTAGCTCTAAATACTCCATGTTTTTTTTTTTAAGTCTCTTTCAAAGTCTTCCTAGGTATTCCTCTACCCATTTTGACTTGATCTTTATTTTCATATTTGCATCATCTAACCAAAGTATATGCAGATTTTAGATTCACGTGTATAAATTACCTTAACCGATTTCTCCCATCTATCTTTAATTGCACCCAACAAAAAAGTGAAAATCACTGCCATATACCCTGGGGCACTAGGATATACATATCCTAAACTGTGTATAATCATAATATAATGTTTTTCTTATCTGAGCAATATTTAGAAGAAAAGTTATAACTCGAGGACAAAGAGTTGAGCTCATTACTCTGAACCAGATTCTCTTCGGATCCAAAAAATCTGAGCCTAAGGATCAAGTGATCTGAACCGTTGAAATTTGATTAAATGACTATAATTATTAAAACTTTAGAGGGACTCCCCTATTTGTAACCATTAGATTACATTTCAACAGCCCGAATCATTTGATCCTTAGAGGCTTATTTTTAGAGATCCGGAGAATAACTGGGTTCATTATTCTGATCAATTCACCTAAATCACGTCAATCAGAATCAATTTGTTTGGATCAAAGCAAAATTGAGTGGATCTAGAGATTGGGCTGCAAAAGCCCACCCTTTCTTTAGCTCTTACAAATTGGGTCAGTCCACTCAGCAACCTCTTCAAATCTCTCTCTCTCTCTCTCTCTCTCTCTCTCTCTCTGAGATAAAAAATCAAGTCCTAGCCACTGCTTCCCACAAACCATAATAACCGCCATGCCTTTTTCACACTGAACACAAAAAAATCCATACTTTCTGCTCCAATCTCTCTCTCCCGCCATGCAAATGTGTGTACCAGTTCGATCCCCGTCGTGGGTTTCCCGGCGACGGATCTTAGACCAGAAGCTCTCCGACCTCCACAGATGTACAAACCTCAGCCACATCAAGCAAGTCCACGCCCAAATCCTCAAAGCCGACCTCCACCAGGACATCCACTCGGCGCCCAAGCTCATCGCCGCTTTCTCCCTCTGCCGGCAGATGGCGCTGGCGGTAAACGTTTTCAATCAGATTGATTACCCAAATGTCCACCTGTACAACACTCTTATCAGAGCTCACATTCAGAACTCGCAGACTTCTCAGGCCTTCGCGGCCTTCTTCGATATGCAGATTAATGGGGTTTATCCCGATAATTTTACTTACCCATTTCTTCTGAAAGCTTGTTTGGGCCGTCCATGGCTGCCGGTAGTTCAAATGATTCATGCCCACATTGAGAAATTTGGATTTGGGTTGGATATCTTCGTGCCCAATTCGCTCATTGATACTTATTCAAAGTGTGGATTGATTGGTGTTAGCGAGGCGAAGAAGCTGTTTGTGGTGATGGAAGAGAGAGATACTGTGTCTTGGAATTCAATGATTGGTGGGTTGGCAAAAGCTGGGGAGCTGAGTGATGCACGCCGCTTGTTCGAAGAAATGCCTGAGAGAGATTCGGTTAGTTGGAATACAATATTGGATGGGTATGTGAAGGCTGGGGAGATGAATGAAGCCTTTGAATTGTTTGAGAAAATGCCTCAGAGGAATGTTGTCTCGTGGTCGACTCTGGTTTCGGGTTATAGCAAAGCTGGGGATATGAGTATGGCAAGAATGATGTTTGATAGGATGCCCTTCAGGAACTTGGTTCCATGGACTATTATTATATCTGGTTATGCCGAGAAGGGGCTTGCGAAGGAGGCGATTATGCTATATGATCAAATGGAGGAAGCTGGATTGAAGCCTGATAATGGTGCTGTTATTAGTATATTGGCTGCTTGTGCAGAGTCTGGTTTGATTGGATTGGGTAGGAAAGTTCATGCCTCAATTGAGAGGAATCAGTTCAAGTGTAGTACTCCTGTCTCGAATGCTTTGCTTGACATGTATGCCAAGTGTGGTGTGTTGGATGAAGCATCTAGAGTCTTTGATGGGATAGCGAAAAAAGATTTGGTGTCTTGGAATGCCATGCTCCAAGGGTTAGCCATGCACGGGCATGGCGAGAAGGCTCTTGAGCTTTTCTCTCGAATGGTGAAAGCTGGGTTTTTTCCGGATAAAGTGACCTTCATTGGGGTCTTATGTGCCTGTACACATGTAGGATTTGTGGAGGAAGGTCTTCATGCCTTCAACACGATGGAGAAGGAGTATGGGATTGTACCTGAAGTTGAGCATTATGGTTGCATGATTGACCTTTTGGGTCGTGGTGGGCGTCTCCAGGAGGCTTTTAGGCTTGTGCATAGCATGCCAATGGAACCGAATGCTGTTATATGGGGTACCCTTTTGGGGGCATGTCGGATGCATAATGATCGGGAACTAGCAGAGGAGGTGCTTAATCACCTAGTTAAGTTAGACCCGTCTGAACCGGGAAACTTTTCCATGTTGTCAAATATCTATGCTGCAGCTGGTGACTGGGCAAATGTTGCCAATGTAAGGATGCAAATGAGGAGCACTGGAGTCCAAAAACCATCCGGGGCTAGTTCCATCGAGGTGGACGACGAGGTCCATGAATTTACAGTTTTTGATAAATTACACCCTAAATCCGACGAAGTGTATGGGATGATTGACAGACTTCGTATCGACTTCAAGCAATTGAATCTGTCATCGCAGAGTATTAGCAATGTAATAGGTGGATAAATTGTGAAAGAGGCATTTATGTGGTGAGCATCAGCTGACTTAAACTTGGCCAGAAACACTTCTGCAAGCCTCCTAATAGGAAAATTTCCAAGGAGAAACTTCTGTCCAATGTTCTTAGATTATAAACTTGTATACTTGTTGATAAATAGAAGGGGATCAATCGTTTAATTTGTTGCATATGTGTATCAGTAGATTGGAATTAACCTCTAACAGTGATCAATGCCATTTATTTTTATCAGTGAGATAATAAGTTTGTTACTGCCTTACTGTGTCACACTAGTACAATCCTTGCAGAGAGCTGGGGAAGTGTCTACAGGTATAGCACCGTATCCATATCACTGCTTGCCACCGCTCTGCCATCAATTTCAAATTTAGGAAATAATATCGCGATCAAATAGCCGGAAAAGGGACGAGAAAGGATCGCTCTTGCTGATATGCTGTAAGTTGTAACTCAACCTTGAATTTCTTAATGAAATATGTTATCTTAAAAACAATTGTACATCGAACTACTGTGTTGTAAGCTATTTCATTCACAGAAGAAAAACTTATCTTAAAAACAATTGCCATGTGTTTTAACTTTTTAACATGATAGTGTGTTACTAATTTAGAATACTGACACAGTGACATCTGTCAAATAATTACATCTAACAAGTTATTGTGCTTCAAAGTTTGGTGAGCAAGTGCCCAACAAACAACTGGGTACAAGTATGACACGTCACCCAGATTGGTTTGATTGATGAGAAAAGCCCCTTACCCACAGAGGAGAAGGAGGTCCCTGTCCTTTTGTGCCATGTGTAAAGTCATATCCACTGGCCCATACTTTGAAAGCTTGCAAATTAGGAAGTAACATCCAACATGGATTGGGATTTGGATTAAACACCACCGTGTGGTGCACATTTATTCTCACTCTCTGAGTCTTTGCATATATTATTAGCTTATATATCAGTGCATGATCTATTCTTTTTTTCTTGCCATCTGTGAAGCTTTGATCTACCGTCAAAAGTTCATCAATGGAAGCTTGTTTTCTTGCCTCAAATTCCTTCATCAAAACTGTTACTTCTCCCAACAGAAATTTCACTCAACTTCAATCCAAAAGAGTTGGGATTCCATCTTCAATAACATGTAAGTTGTTCTATTGCCTTTTAGTTTCAAGCAGGGAAAAATTCCATGCTCTTCTTGCATATTCTAACGGGGTTTCTGTCGAATGATAGGTAGCCGTGGGGAGTCATCAACGCCGTCCAACGATGATCACAAACCATCCATTGATGCAGATTGGCGATCATTCAGAGCAAGACTGGTAGCTGCAGAGAAATCAAGGTCAAAAGAGCCCACCTCAACTTCCTCACTTGATCTTGACACTGTGGTGGATCAACCTAAGCCCATCACTGTTGGTGACAAATGGGCTCACGAAATCCACGAGCCTGAGAAGGGATGCCTACTCCTTGCAACCGAAAAGCTCGACGGGGTCCACATATTCGAACGGACAGTCATTCTGGTGTTGTCCACTGGGCCATTGGGACCGTCGGGCATCATACTCAACCGGCCCTCCCTCATGTCGATCAAGGAAACGCGGTCGACCGCTCTGGACGTGGCGGGCACGTTCTCGGACCGGCCGTTGTTCTTCGGCGGGCCGTTGGAAGACGGGTTGTTCTTGGTGAGGCCCAAAGGGGGTGATGATGTAGTTGGGAGGAGTGGAGTTTTTGATGAGGTGATGAAGGGGTTGTACTATGGGACAAAGGAAAGTGTGGGGTGTGCGGCTGAGATGGTGAAGAGGAATATGGTTGGGCTTGGGGAGTTCAGGTTCTTTGATGGGTATTGTGGGTGGGAGAAGGAGCAGTTGAAGGATGAAATAAGATCTGGTTATTGGACTGTGGCAGCTTGTAGCCCAAGTGTGATTGATTTGAGGAGTGTGGGAAGTGTTGGGCTTTGGGAGAAGGTCCTTGGGCTTATGGGCCGTCGGAAGGTTCGGTGAAATCTGTTTGCGGTCGTCGGATACTAGAGTTTGTGTTGTATTTTCGATTTGTCGTTCGTGTTCAAGAATGCTAGTATCAGTCGCTCACATATGTAACAGTCATGTACATAATTGACAAGTGTTGATTAATAAGAAGTATGAATCTTATACAGATGTCACCCTATTTACTTAATGAACAATGCAAATTGTCATGCCAAGCATGGTCCTGCGTATTCAATTATTAAAACACAATCTAAAAATAATAAAGTACGATTTTTATTTTTCAAAGCAGAGCTTTATTATAGCCTAATTGTAATGTTTACATATGCAAGAATATTAAAAAGAAACTCATGACCATAATCATTCATTCAAATTATTTCGTTCTCCTAATTTATAAATTAAAGTAATAACGTCAAGTCCTCTTTAAAAATAACCAATTGGATAAATAGTTAAACTGAGTTCTACGTTTCCACAAGTTCTATGGATAAGAATTCATGATGATGAGATGGAATTTTCTGCACTCATTTTGTATGTGTTACTATGTGACTTCTATCATTCATTGACACATGTGAATACTTAACTCTCTTAACTTTGTTGTCGTAAAGTTAACACGTATCAATCAATAATAGAGGTCACAGAAAGACCACACACAAAATGAGTACATCAAATTTGATCGCCACAGGATTAGGGTTGGGTTGGAAAAAACAAAAAACCGAAGAAAACCATACCGAAAACCAAACCAAATATATTGAACCAAATCAAACCGAAGTTCTTCAAACGACGTTGTTTTGTAGTTATTTATTAATTAATAATCCTATTCTAGAAACGGTGTCGTTTTAACCACCCTAAAGCCAGTAACCCTGAGGCCTTCGTGTAGCCTGAGCCTTCTCTCTGTCTTTCTCTCTTTCTCTCTCTTTCTCTCTTTCTCTCTTTCTCTCTTTCTCTCTCTCTCTCTCTCTCTCTCTCTCTCTCTCTCTCTCTCTCTCGGTCTTCAACTTCAATCACTCTCAGTCTCTCTCAAACTCTTTGTCTTGCTCGGTCTTGAATCCCGGGCAACCTGCAACGGCGCGACCCTTCTCACTTTCAATTTCTCACAACTCGCCGTCAGATTCTTCTTGCCATTTCGAGTCTCAACAGCAAAAGGTTAGTCTCACACTCTCACTTCTCGCGCATTTGCTCACCACCCAAACAGAACGTAAGATGCATGAGACGTATTTTTAGAATTCTTTTTGTGCTGAATCGTTCATGGACTTGCTTGTATTTGGATATTTGGTTTATGATTCATGGATGGATTTAAAGATTGGAGTTTTATTCAATTTCGCTGCATTTCGAGCTTATTTTTCTGCTTTGGTGATGAAATTTTGTGTAGATTCAATCCCGAAAAGGCCATATCGTTCGCCTTTGTTATTCTCAATGGGCTAGTTGAGGTCAGCTTGCTTCCCAGTTTGCCAATTTCTTATCCATTGCTTCTTTAGATTTTGATGCATATATTTAATACGGAGCTATGATCTGATTTCCGGGGCAATGACTTGTGGTTAGTTGTGTGTGTATGTGTATTACTCGCCTAATGGCGAGGAAGAACCGAAGTCTTATGTGGTGTAAAATCCCATCCCATTCGAATTTCGAAGTTTACTCTATGGAGTGTCCTATTATTAATTTATATATTTTGGGTATGCAGGAGCTAAGGGTTAAGCCATGTTCTGTAGTCTTTGTGGCTCTTTTTGCTGGTATAAAAGCTTGTATGTACAAGGTTTTTGGGGTAAGTTTTGTAAGTAGTGGATACCCGACTTTGTATTTGGCACTAAGAAGTTGATTTCTGGATTTGGGGTAAGTTTTCTAATTTTATTTCAATGTTTGTACTCTGTAATAACTTTAAATGTAACTGCAGATTCTTGATTCTGGTGAACATCGATTGATCAGAAGGTGTATTACTGGACACATTTATGATTCTAGTCCTCTTGATTTTACAAGTGATCTGGGCACTCAATATGCTCTACACCCAACCGTTCTAAAGATGCCAATGTGCTGAGTATTGGCACGCTCTTTTTTCCCCTGTTGTAAGTTTTCATTCAGCCTTTACTCACCTTTAGCTGTCTGTTGCTTGTTTCTGTTAATTTATGGACTAACTAACGCATTTCCTGTAGAGTTTGGGTGCTCCATTTCTCATTGCATTTATTGGAAATTTGGACTAATTAATGTTTTTGCTCTATTGTCATTGTCTTTGATTCCATTGGAAGTTTTGTTTTCTAAGGATTTTTTTTTTTTTTTTTTTTTTTTTTTTGTTATTGAAGGAAAAAGAAAAAAAGAAAAAAAAACCAAACTAGTCCGAAACAAGACCAGAAAAAACTGAACCGTTTTGAACCAAACTCAGCCCTAACGAGGATGGTAATTTGAATTAATGACTAACTTAGTAGATGTAACATTGTGATTTATTGATTAGTCATGAGTATATTTTATATTATATATTTTACCCTATTCTTAGTATATTTTGGTTAATAATTTGGAAGAATTTTTATACTTTGAATTGTATTTCTAATATAGGATTTTCAACTTCTTCTGGAGCAAAACATGGCCAAATGGATGAATTTTGGAGTAATTCCAATTGGAGGATGTGGTGAGTCACCTGGCTTGATCGTATCAAAATATCAGATTTTTCTACCAAGCGATGATTTTCTGGCAATAAAATAAAGGAGCAATGCGCAATGCTGGAATAGTGACGTTTTGGGCTTGACTTGCGTTTTGGAGCCCAAGATGACCTTGGATGGGTTCGTGGCCTTCTGGAGATGTGTTCAGGACGTTCTTATCTTTAAAACAAGCTATCTTAGGCCGGATTTGGAGGAGATTTGAGGTTAAAACGTGGCTGAACAGTTTTTGTGCAGTTTTTCCTAGTTTAATTAGGACTTTATTTTCTATTTTATTTTATTATTATTTAGTTTCTTAGTGGGATAAAATACTTGATTGTTAGGGTTTGTGCGCTAGTTTTTAGAGAGATATTAAAAGGCTTTGGCCGGTTCTAGGTTTTGGAGGATGCTTTATTTTATGCTACCTGAGGAGACAGAGAACTTGGCTAAGGTTCTTGGAGATTTTCTATTTTAAGGTGTTTTCATTCCTTTTATTCTTAATAATATTTTCTATGATTTCAATTATGAATATTCGTAACTAATTCCTTTTGCTAGGGCGAAGCCTTGAGTGTCACATCCCGGCCCGGGGCAGATCACTTCTTGGGCCGACTCCACCACCGTAGCACGATATTGTCCGCTTTGGGCTTACCATTCCCTCACGGTTTTGTTTTTGGGAACTCACGAGCAACTTCCCAGTGGGTCATCCATCATGGGATTGCTCTAGCCCCCTTCTCGCTTAACTTCGGAGTTCCTACGAAACTCGAAGCCAGTGAGCTCCCAAAAGGCCTCGTGCTAGGTAGGGATGAGAATATACATTTAAGGATCACTCCCCTGGGCAATGTGGGATGTCACAATCCACCCCCCTTAGGGGTCCGACGTCCTCGTCGGCACACACGCGACCAGGGTTAGGCTCTGATACCAAATTGTCACATCCCGGCCCGGGGCAGATCACTTCTCGGGCCCGCTCCACCACCGTAGCACGATATTGTCCGCTTTGGGCTTACCATTCCCTCACGGTTTTGTTTTTGGGAACTCACGAGCAACTTCCCAGTGGGTCACCCATCATGGGATTGCTCTAGCCCCCTTCTCGCTTAACTTCGGAGTTCCTACGGAACCCGAAGCCAGTGAGCTCTCAAAAGGCCTCGTGCTAGGTAAAGATGGGAATATACATTTAAGGATCACTCCCTTGGGCGATGTGGGATCTTACAATCCACCCCCTTTAGGGGCCCGACGTCCTCGTCGGCACACCACGGTCAGGGTTAGGCTCTGATACCAATTGTCACATCCCGGCCCAGGGCGGATCCCTTCCCGGGCTCGCTCCACCACCGTAGCACGATATTGTCCGTTTTGGGCTTACCATTCCCTCACGGTTTTGTTTTTGGGAACTCATGAGCAACTTCCCAGTAGGTCACCCATCATGGGATTGCTCTAGCCCCCTTCTCGCTTAACTTCGGAGTTCCTACGGAACTCGAAGCCAGTGAGTTCCCAAAAGGCCTCATGCTAGGTAGGGATGAGAATATACATTTAAGGATCACTCCCCTAGACAATGTGGGATGTCACATTGAGCCTTAGCATGAATATGTAATTTTTATTTAATTGCTTGTGATTGATTGCATGCATACTTTGAATTATTGATCACCGTGATTAAAACTATCTAATTGTCTTAATGCCTGATCACCATTAGGATCTTTAGAAAAGTAATTTAATGCAATTTTGGTCGGAAGGTTTCCTGAAATTGACGCTGGCTTCTTGTGATTAATAATTGTAATTTCACGTAAGATGAACACCACGTCTTAAGGGTTGCATGGTTTTTCAAAGGGTTTTCATAAAACATAATGAGTCTCTCATGTTCAGATTTGATCCGAACGTCCGGACGGGTTGCATGTTAGATATACGTTCTACGTTGGAGGTTCCAAGTAGAATATAAATTAGGAAAACCTAACCTTCAAAGTGGCATGTGTAAATCATAAGTAATTGGTAAAAATACATATGATTGCTAGGTGATGGTGGAACCCTAGTGCTTTCTTAATTTGATTTTTCCAAAACAGTTTTCTTTTCCTTTCATCTTTAATATTGCATATTAGTTTATTTTTATTAATTAAATTCGTTTTAATTTAAGTAGGTTATAAAACCAATCATCTCAACTTTCTGCTTTACAATAATTAATTGGAATTTGGTTTGTTTTGAATTATTTAATAATTCCTGTGGAGAACGACCTTGCGAGAACCATTTTATACTATAACAACCTTGTCATTCTTGCAAGTAATATAAGAGTTTTTAACCCGTTTGCGTGTGTGGTAAAATCTCTATCAAGAAATTGGCACCGCTGCCGGGGATTATTTAAAATAATTCGTTCTAATCAGATTTACAGTTAGTTATTGCTGTCTATACACATAAAAATAATAATTTAATTTCGTTTTTATTTTATTTTTACAGATTACAGCAGTACTGCAGATTACAACAATCTGTGCATGGTCAGAACTAGATCAGCAGCACAAAAATTGATTCCATTTGATCTAGAACTTGAGCAATCTTTAAGGAGGAGACGCAAGGAACAAAATCTGCAGTGGGTTTGGGTATTACACTTTTTACGACATGGTACAAGAGTTTCTATAGGCAACATGGGTTGACATAAGAGTTTTGCGAACTTGTTTTCGGAGGATCAAATTTTACAATATGAGAAATTGTGCACTCTCAGGAAATTACTACTTGTTTATCCAAACAACAATGTGTTGTCGATATTGCGGCTGCAGACTATGATATTGATAGCTTATTTGTTTGGTTCATTAAGCAAGTGGGCAATTAGACCCATCTACGGAAGACGTTACTGATTAGTTAAGTTATTTCTTCACTATGTGTGTGTGTGTATATATATATATATTTTTTTTTTCTTTTCTTCTTCCTATTTTCGAGTTTTTCAGTGTAGTAAGTTATTTCAAATTTCGGGGACGAAATTTTATTTAAGGGGGGTAGATTGTAAAACCTCTCCCCAAATTTAGTTTGTAATTTTACTAAGTTTTGGGTTTTTATTTAAAAATTGTTTTTGGATCATAATTAATGAACCCAATGGGCCCACCCCCTGATTTATGTCCCCGGTTCCTCTCTTCCCTACCTGCCACGTGGCAGTTTCACCTTCCCCAAATCTCTCAGATCACTTCTCTTTATTTCAGCTTTCACCTTCTCACATCCCCCGAGCTTTCTCTCTCGCAAACTTCTCCTTCTGGCTCTTCACTCTTCCCCGCGTCCCCCCTTTCACTACAACCACTCACCACCACTTTGACCATGCTATCACGAACCTCGGACTGAGGACCTTAAAGCTCAACAATAACGGAGTCCACTGTTCACTTTCTCCCTGACTTACTTCGATGTAGATGAGCTTCAAAAACCCTTTAAATCTCTCCCTTTGGTTCCCATGATACATTTCTAATCGTATGTTTGTGTTCTTGGACGACAAAACCACGAAGAAACACTCGGGGAAGGTATTCCTAGTTTTCTGGCGAGGTGCCGTGACTTGCAAAGGCTTTTCCGATCACCTCTCGACCACAACCGTGAGTTTAAGTGGTATGACTCGAATCTCCATCCTCGTAGCTTTATTTTGGCATTTATATGATGAGTTTTGGATGGAAAACGAAGCCAAGTGGAGCTAGGGAATTCCCCGACCGGATTCCGACTTTCTTCCTCTCTGGTTTCGGCGACCCATGAAACAGGTGGGCCAAAAACCATCCCTTTTGGGTAGCCTAATCCTTTACCCCTTTTGAACGCATCCTAAAACCCTTATGGGACGTTTGTTGTACCGCACTATCTCGGACTGGACTAGCTTCAGAGACTAAGCCGGACTGGCTTAGACTAGACTAAGTAGTACTAACTTAGTGAAGTGTTTGGTGCAGTGTCAAACTAAGAAGTAGGATAATAAAAATAATAAAATAAATTATTTTTTTCTTTTTCTATTTCTTTTTCCTGTTATATAACAATCCTAAAACCTCTCTTCCCTCTCCTTTTTTCCATCCAAACTCCATAGATTCCAATCACAACTTTTCCTTCATTTCAATTAATAAAGCTCTCCATCCAAATTCCACTACTTGCAACCACATCTTTCTCTTCCATTTGAATCAATAAAGCTCCCAAAACACAAACAATCAAAAATTCAATTTCAATCGAAATCGAAATCGCAGCTGTGTTCCTTGATTCGAGCAGGATGAGGAGAAAGCAGGAGAGGACGTGATATGGGTTGGGTCGTGCAAATCGGCTTGACATCGAGGTTGGGTCGTGCAAATCGACTCGGCATCGAGCAGGACGAGGAAAGAGAGGGAGATGACTTGATCTGGGTTCAGGGTGAGGAGAGAGTGACATGACGCAAGCATTAGTAAGAGAACGAGAACAGTGGAGAGAACACGCGAGAGTAGAGAGAGAGGGAGAGGGAGAGGGAGAGACAGAGAGATGAGGAACAGCGAAGGAGACAACGTTGTGAGAAAGGCATTCTTAGCAATCTCATGGTTCAACGCCGGACTAATTTGGACGATTTAACGAGGCCCGGAGTCCACACGAGTCCGGACTAGTCTTATTTAAGTTAGTCCCCAAGCATACCAAACTTAGGACAATAATCCTAGCTAGTCCAATCCCACTTAAGAATGTGAAACAAATGCCCCTTTGAGAACCCAAACTAGGCCTTAGGCTCGGTTATTTAACCGAAACCCTTTAGAACCCAAATGACCCCAGGCCATTGGGCCATGGAAGCTAGCCCACTAGCCTTTGACCCAGCCCAGCCGAATTGAACCTTTGGAACCTAGCCCTTTTGGGTATCCCAACCCTATAACCTTTTAACCCATTTAACCCTAGCCCAAGTCCTTACTAAACCCTAAACCCTAACTGGCCCAAACACTTCATAGGGAATAGTCTTGTGTTGACTTTTTCAAAATTTACCCGGGACCCTGCTTAAGTTAATTCGATGTCCTGAATCCATTTTTGACGTCCGTTTTCCAAAATTCAATCGTTTGAAAAGAGTTTTATTAATTGGACCCTTTGTATGCTTAGGGGCAATCTTTGTGGCGTTTCCATCTTCGTTAGTCTACGTGGCTTTTCGGCAATGAAGTATCTGTAAGTGGACCCTTTTTAAATTGCATGTTTTAATAGTAGAAATGCATACATGAAAACATGATTTAATGATTATGTTTTATAAAACGTTTTATGAGAAATTGATTATCATGCTATACTGAGCATATTTGAAATACCATATTTTCTATCGAACCCATGTTCTTGTAGGATATTTGATGGATGACGACATACTATTTCGAACATGTTTTACACACTTCTTTATAATATAGATGATGGATGACTTTATACTATGAAGATGTTTTTTAGATATATGTACCTATGTTTGGAAAGATTATATTTAATGGTTTTATGTGTATCTAGTGGTTACTGTTCTGCCTTTGGGCGATAATACTTATATTGACTTTCGGGTTGGGTGTTGTAGGAGCCTTCGGGCGATTGATACTTATATTGACCTTCGGGTTAGGTGCTGTAAAAGCCTGTGGGCGATTAATACTTGTGAAAGAAGTGTTCTGAAGAAGAGTTCTATATGCCTTTGGGCGATACTGATACCACTAGTTAGCACACTATATACGACATATGTTTCATGAAAGGTTTTATGGCATGTTAGGGTTTTTGGAAAACCTATTACATATTATACTAAGTTTTCGTAAAACTTTAGGGGTTAGTATGTTGATAACTGTTTCAGTATTATATATATATATATATATATATATCAACTTGGTCCACTCAGGTTTGTTTTGTGCCCCCTCAAGATTTAGATTCGAGGCGTACGATCCCGGCGTCAAGGCACTTCCGCATCGGCATCATCGAGTCCTCTCGGTGTAGGACCCATTCCTGGTTCATTCAATTTTTATATTAATTCTTTTAGTGTTATAGATTAGACATGTGCTCTGAACACGTTCCTTAAATGCATATTCATTATATTTAAATTTATAAGTTTTATTTATTCCTTGTTCTCAGCATTTGCATTCAATAGATGGCTTTCGTCGTCATCGCGCGTCGGCCAGCACGTGCCTATCCTATGTTCAGGAGATATCGAGATTGAGACATGTCAGTTTAGACAAAAGGTGAGGGATCCATATAATTCTTCCATTAAACAATAGGAAGATGAATGAGGAGGAGATAAGATTCGATAAATTGTAAGGAATGATTTGCCTTCGGACCATAATTCACTTTTATTCTCTTTTCAATAGTACGTTGCTCAATTTTCCACACCTTTTTGGTTTCAACGTGTTTGGTTGGACCACCCAGATTTTTTCAACTTCTTTCCACTTTTGGATGTTCAATGTATGTTTTGCAAGCAAAGCTTAAACTATTGAAGCCTCTTCTCAAGGCTTGGAATTCTAATTTTTTTCAACTTTGTATGATTCGAATGATTTGCCTTAATACCTCTTTTTATAAAGAAACGAGACATGATGCTGGGCCCACGATCGACTAAGGCCGAATGCTGTTTCGGAGAAGTTTATTCTACCAAAATCCTACTTCCTATACCTGCAGCGGTATAAATATCATAGAGGGTGGTAATCCTACTTCCTATTCCTGCAGCGGGATAAATATCAGAGGTATATAAATATGGGGTTTTTTTTAATTTTAATCCTTTAAAAAGATTGAAATTTAAAATAAACTTGATGTTAGATTTCATATTGATTATAGTCCTCTGATAAAATTCATTTTGAGAAAATTCTGATTAAAATTGAGAAATTATTGCTACAATTTATTCAAAATGAAACAATAAAAATGGATCTGTCCACGTTTACCAGAAAATTTCCACCAACCATGTCAACCAACACACCATTTACAAAAGAAAAAAACAAACATATTAGGGTTTGGCCCCTCCTGGACCTGGAGGTCCAAATCCAATTTGACGAAAGAAAAGTCTGATGAGATAATTAATACAGGGAAAGTATTTTGTCTTCCACGTTTCACGACCACTTCCTATTTATTATTTTTATTAAGGAGTGGGTCCCTACATGGAAAATTTTCGACGGTAGCTCCTAGACTCGTACGGATGTTATTTCATCATCTCCTGCACTAGCACTTGCACCATTCGGCTGATCGGATCCCATAACCAACTCTTTCAATTTGTCAAACATTCCGGATGCAATAACTTCTGCACTTGCACCAATATTCATGAAGAACTCTTTCAGTTTGTCAAACATTCCGGATGCAACAACTCCTGCACTTGCACCAATATTCATGAACGACTCTTTCAGTTTGTCAAACACCTGAAGAAGCTGTTCAAGTGCTCTCTGATACAAACTTTTCAAAACATCTGCAATTTCATGGTAGGACTTTGTTACTGCAATCACAAGGCAAATGCTCCATGCTGCGATGGCGAACCACCCCAAAGCTGGAACGATGATCAACAATTCTAAGGTTATGGCAAGTGTTCCAGACGAGAGGCTAATCTTATCCATGAACTCAGATAAATCTGGATTTTCACGAGCTGGGAATATCTTGACTGCCAGTGCCCATGAACTGATGTAAACCACAATAGCAACAATCAAAGCCACTAACACGCCGTATTCCGTGGACAACAGATACACTGCAGCTCCAGCTCCGTACCTAAGCTGGATAAACCCGGCTAGCGTGGGGATGGCAAAGATAATACGCTTGTGCAATGCCTTTGAAGAACCTTGACGATAATGTTCCCCAGCCTCGCTTGTGCTATATTATAAATATATGGTTAGAAAATTATATTGGGTTATAAGCATTTTTCTTCTAGGTCTATAGTGATAAACGTTTTAGGCGTATCATGTTTAACCACAAGCATCATCAATACGGTCCAAATTTAAGCACCTATTACTAGGTTTTAAATTTTATCATAGAAGGCTTCAGTGATTTAGAATTGAAATCTCTCATATTTTCAATGTGAGACTCTAACATATAATTTTAGAGTAAATGTTATACTTATCATTTATTTATACCATCATTTATATTATCTCTCTAATAAAAGTAGGATTTGACAACGCATGTGGATCCTATCTCTACCAGATAGATGATACAAATAGGTACAAATAAATGATAGAATAACATTTTTGTTTAAAGAATAGGAACAACCAATAATTAAAGGGAATTTTAACGAAAAGCTTTCGGTACTGTTTACTTTAACGAAAAATCACATTTTTACACTAAAAAGTCAATCATGATACTATTCACTTTACCATTTATTTTGTCATTTTTGTTAAAACTCAAGGTTTTCAAGTCTTTTTCATTAGTTTTTCTATAATTAAAAGCATGCATGCAGCGTGGATTAATGATGACCTCACTTGTACAAAAATAGAGGTAAGTCATACTATTCGATCAAAAAGCTATTTACAGTGTGTTAATATTTTACGTCTAAATAACATTGATTCAACAAATCAAATACTCAAAGTTTGGAACTTTCTACATATTTTTTGCCAAAGATAAAAAATTGTACTTATTCTTTATAGTTCTACATTTTCTTTTGTTGGAAATATTATGTAATCCCATTTCAAGCCCTCTTAGACAAAATTCTAAGCTCGATGCGGTGACAAAGTGAAAGCTCTGGTTGCACCTACGTACTCTACCACACATCTAATATGTGGAGTTTAATCTAAAGGACAATACTTTCATCAACTCCATAAGGTGCATCATCTTAATCTATCTCATGAGAACCTGTTTTTACCACGAATTTTATAATTAAAATTGTTCATTTTATAATTATTATTTAAAGACCGTCTCTAAAAAAAATAAAAAATAAAAACGGGGGATTGTTTTTGGGGAATCTTAATGAAACACTCTCGGTACAGTTCATTTTTAACGTTAATGATATTTTTACCTTAAAAAGTCACTCCTAGTACTATTTACTTACACATTTATTTTGTCATTTTAATTAAAAACTAAAGTTTTTGAGAACTTTGCGTTAGTTTTTCTTTGTTTTTAATCATTTATATGCATCATTTTAAGATTTTCGATTTAATTAATATTTTTATAAAGATAATTATTATATAATGATTAAAAAGTGAATTATTCTAATCTTAAAATTTTTACGTGACAAATATGTTAATTGCAAGTATAACTCTGATAGAGTGGATATAAGTAATTTTGAAATCTAAATAGTAGCAGATCCAATGTCATTGGAAAGTTCATGGCCACAAAGGCTACTTTCTAAAACAACATGAAGAGGTGTGATTGCAAAAACACTTGTTCATGTGACAAGATGCAGTAGTAGTTTAACGTATGTTAGAGCAGCTAAGAAGCTAGATATAGAGGATGTACTTACGCATGGCGAGATGATAAAGATGAAGGGGTGCTACTGCTCGCAGTCACTGCAGGTCGGTTGCCAGCTGCTTGAATCATGATACTCTCAGTGTTGTACAAAGCCATTTCTCCACAGAAATAGACTCTGGTTAGCGTGTATATATAATTTCTGACAGGGTTACGATGATTACCTTCTGACAGGAACCTAAAATATTGCTTCGGACCGCCAATGACACATTTTCCATTGGATGATTCAGAGTCAAAAGGCTTCGGACCGCCAATGATATCTGAGGATACATTTTCCATTATATTGGAAGATTCAGAGCCAAAAGTGAGTACGTACCTGTAACTCTGTACGTGGGAATCGGATCCTCTCCTAAGCAGGAGATCAAGATCCTTTTAACCCAACAACACGTGTCATTGGATTTTGATCCAACGGTTACAAATAAGGAGCTTATTTAAAAGTTATAATAATTTTAACCGTTAGATCAAAATCCAACAGTCCATGTAAGTAGGTTAGAAGGATCCTGAACTCAGAGAAGAGAATCCTATTCCCTGTAAGTGGTAGTGGGTGGGTCCCATTTGTAGGGTTACTAAGGAACCGATGTTCGTCAGCAACGTTAATAAGGAACCAATGGTTGAAATTACGTGTGATAACCAAAAAGTTGACCCAAATTTCAAAGTTGAAACAAATCACAATATCTAATTATCTATGCACCCGGAGCTAAAACTCAAGGTTAAGATGGGGGCTTAATGCAATATGAAGAAATTACACAAAATATGGAGATAATTGAAAGATCTTCTTTCGTTTTGGAATGTAACATTTTAATAAAAAAAAGATTAATTGAGTCACAAAAAAATGACATTGAGATCATAAGCATCAAATTTGCTTGTAATTTATTTTTAAACAAACGATGTTATCTAGACTAAGAAAATAAGAGAGTGAACAACCTCATACTTGGCTGATCATAACAATGTTATTTAAATTTACCTTTGACAAGAATCGAACATAACATTACTACATTAATCATGAAACTGAGCATGATAACCAGAGAATTGGCCCAAATTTCAAGGTTCAAGCAAACCACATTATCTATGCATCCGGAGCTAAAATTCAAGGTTAAGAGGGGGCTTAATGCAATACGAGGAAATTACACAAAAGCATCCCACAATTAGTGTGAGGATAATTTGAGAGTGGGGCCCACTGTGAAATGCGATCACTTCGGAGGCGTCAAATCGATACCCCTCATCATCACTGGAATCCGATCGTTGAAATTATGCATGAAAACCATAAAGTTGATCCAAATTTCAAAGCAAGTTGGTATTATTACTTACGTATAAATGCTGAGTGTATTTTACATCTATCTAATGCCTTTAATTTTAATCTTTGCATTTTAAGTGTTTATTAATGCCTTCAATTGTCCTCTATTTTACACCTTAGTGATGACACAAACGCTCCATAGAGAATGTATCAGATTTTGACTCAAATTTCGACCGTGCCCTTATCATCTCTCCGAAAATCTAAGCAACTTCAAACAATTCCGAAATCATTTTCACGTGTCCCAAAATACTGTATGTATATCTTTATCTCAAATTTATTCGTATCAAGTTCATAGTTTTTCATTATTCGAAGTTCCACGCTACTCAATCTTTAGTAAGACTTTTATTTTCCTCTTTTACATTTATACAAGTGATGTTGCAGCAAAGGAAATATCAGACACAACTCTTACTCCAAAGGCTCCAACTAGATCAAGTATTTTTGTACGTAAATAGTGCTATACACAAAATTTCCATATGGTTTTCAATCACACAGCATCGTGTGGGCTCTTACTAGTTTTGTCTAATTCTAAATGTAGGGGGTCCATTATTTCTATATTAGGGGACACTTTTCTGTTCTCTCTTGGATATATTGACATGTTCATGAGTGCAAAACTCGTGCCCAATTGCTTACATGTGCACATAAAACCCTCTCACCCTGTTTCCCCACCTCACACTCAAATCCCTCCAACCAAAAACAAAAAGGGTTCTGACAAAAAAAATAAGAAAACGAAAAAGAAAAGGTTGTTTTATTCACACTCCAAGTATTGTTGAATACATATTACATACTGATTACACTTCATATCTACTTCTTCGATTATAATTTGTCTTAATATACATTAGTACATCACATATTTTCTCATACATACACTCTTCATTACATACACATCACATGAACTTCACTTATTCCGTGTTTGCTTGATCATTGTCCTATGAGTTTCAATTCTTAGTTTAGATGATCAAAGCCAAATTAAAGAATTTAGCTTGGAAAAATAACGTCGTTTCGATTCTATACTGCAAATCCTTGCTCAGCAGATCAAAGCCAAATAGGTTCTTTTATGAGCGACTCTCAGTTGTCACCGGAAAAGCATTATAGCAATGTTCACAATGATGTTGCTCAGTCAAGTTATATTAGAAACGTATGGATGGAGGAAAGTTGCTGCGAAGATTACACCTCCAATGCAAGCCTTGGAATTACTCCTCTTCTCGCAGCTGTGTATATATGTTGGTGGTTTGCAAAACATTTTCAGCAAGAGTGACAAGTACAACTTGTTTGACCCATGCAAAGAAACGGCATACATTCCCTTGGATGAGGGCACCATGCATGGTTAAAGGAAAGGCGGCTGCCATTGACGTTGTGAGAAACTCATTGGTAAGTCTCTGAAGCAGTTTATGATTTTAACTTTTGGGGTGTATTCATCAAATAAATTTGTTTCCGGCCACAACATTTGCTGATATTCTGTAACACACACCTTCTCATCAATTCTCAATTTTTATAGTACTTGAAGGACTAGAAAAATGCACTTTTCGCCATTTGCATAATGCATGCAAACATTAATATTGACATTGTAGTGTAAAAACATAGTTACAAAAATTAGTATTGATTCTTTAACAACGAGGACATTCCTCTTCAATCTATTACATCTGGAATTCACATTATTTCTCTATAATTTAGTATACTAGTATAACATAATATTGTCGTTTGTAGCAAAAAACAAACAAGAAATAAAAAAAATATTTAAATCAAGAACCACGATGTCATAAAATTGACAAATAGCCTGAAACTTTTATTTTATTTTATTTTATTTTTTTAAACACAAATAAAATCAGAGGTTTCTGGACTATATAGCTGCATTGGAATTGGTCCACATGAGGGAATCATGTCATATTCTGGTTGGACGGGTTAATCTTGTTATTCTGCCCAACCACAGGGTCCATCATCCTACATAGTCTACTCCAAGGAAACAATTTTTTAGACTCAGCATAGTCAGCGGGCGCCACCGACCTGTTGCTCATTAACTTAACCAAGGTTAAATTCTTATTTAACCGAGGCCTTAATTCTAACTAAACCAAGGTTTAATTCGACTGTAAGCCGCACCTGTAGAAGCCGCTCCCCACACCATCCGAGAATTTGAGGCAAAAATCATTTGGCAAGTTTACTTAACAAGGACAAGATCATTAGAACAAGAAGGGAAGAGCTCTCTGCATACAAATCAGTGCAATGGAGGTCACAAAAACTTTGGTTAAACTTGAGTTATACCATTGTTACTTGACTATCTGATCGCCATCTTAAGTTGACGGCCGCAATTGGCCATATCCTTCGTCCCCAAGTTCTCTTTTGCTGGAAATATAGAAAAGGAAAAAAAAAAAAAAAAAAAAAACAGAAATTAGGGCACTTGCGTCTGTGTGGTTGTGAAGGTATGATGAGTTTTCGATCTGAATTTTGTTTTTGTATTCCTCTATGCATCAGATGGATCGTGGCCCAGACATTGTTGTTAGCGTCCCTATACGTCCGAAACAGGAAGGGTAACTGTATACTTTGTTTGCTTTTTTTTTTTTTTTTTTTTTTTTTTTTTTTGCCTTTTTATTTGGAAAATATGTTAGAAGATTACATTTTTGTACCACATTAGTACAAATCATTTGCCACATCATGAGAACACCGAGTTACGAAAATACAACTCAATGTGGAAGAGGCCATGGGACGAGTAGGCATCCAAAAGAACACTTACCTTGTATAATTAAAACTGATTAATTAGAAATTAATCTATAAAGAACTCAGCTCTTCAAAAGTTTAGGCATTGAAGAAAATAGCAACTATCTAGGTACCCTGTTACTGTTAACTTGAGAGTCCTTAAGAATAGATAGTAGGAGTCCTTTATTAGGAAGAAATATTTTGTGTTTATAGTTTTTCTTGTAAGGTTTCTATGTGTGTATATTGTAAATTTTTGGTGAATAATAAACAAGAAAGTATTTAGGTGTAACTAACTTACCTATTTGATTAGTTGATTTCAAATGATATATTGGCTTGATTAATCTATAGATATATCATATGTTCACAATTAGTTGATTTTGAATGATATATTGACTTGATTAACGTATAGATACATCATAGTTCTCAATTAGTTCATTTCAGAGGATATATTGGCTTGATTGATTTCTAGATATATCATACGTTCTCATTCTTGTTATTAGTTAGAATAAGAAATCACATATTCAGTAGCATGTGATGCTTACAATCAACATCCAATGAGATAAATTCATTAATTGATGTGATATGTACACATCACTTAGCACGTCAGATGGTACATAAATGTAGTCTCCTTAACATTTTCTTATTAGTTAAGATTAAATTAGATATTATGGACAATTCATTAATGTAATTCCATTTAATTTTCTCATTAACCATGTATAGCAGCACAAGTCAAGAACGTTCTACAAATGTATTACATAAAAATATCTCTTCCCTCATCACCATGCTAGGCATCTTCATCCAACTAAAGCAGGGAATAAAAAATGAGTCCATGTTTGACACAAACTACTCAACTATTGTGTCGCTTATCATTGCGCTAATTGCTTATGGCGGATCACTAATTGACTCCAAAATATTCCATGTTCAAGCTCGCCCTAATTTGGATTTGGCAGAATCAATCATCAATAAGATTAGCCTTCTCTTTGGAACTCTTGTCGTGATTTTAGAAGTGGTGATCTTTGTGCTAGGTTTAGGGCTAGTCGCCCTATTCTTCTGGGTTGTTTGGCTTGTGAACATTGTAGCTGAGTACGCTAGCGAATACCTCAAAACATTGTATAAAAGTGCAATTACATCAATTGTTCATACATTTGGAAAATTGAAAGAGCATCTGAACATGATCATTCGACGTTTCGCAATGAAACTAGAAGAACAAACTGATGAGCTTCCTAACTTCTACCACGGTTTAGGTTTAGGTTTGGGGTATTATATATTTTTACTCATTATTTTTTCCCTTTTTTTTTTTTTTTTTTTTTTTTTTTGTGAGTTGGACTATATTGAACTCTGCTTATGATTAGTTAAGTGCGAAGTGGTAATATGTGAGAAAGAAGATTTAATCAATGAAATCCTAATTTTCGTGAAAAGTGTTGGTAATTAACTTAATTTACTTTTCCGATATATTTCTTGTGTTAGAGATAGAAAATATATGAGAAAAATAAATAAGGGAGAGGGATGAGAGGAGATTGTGGGAGGAAGGAGGGAGAAATGAACAAAATTAAATGAAATGAAAACTTGATATAGTGATCACTATTCTATATTAAGTTTTGAGAGCTGTTAGACTCATCCCAGTGTCTTATTTCCTGTATGAGTTTCCGGTGGCAAACTCATAGGGTTTCAATAACCACTTGGGACTTGCTGAGAAGCTATCACTGATTGGTGAAGAAATATGTTGCTGTTTCATTTGGTTGGGCGATTTCGATTTCGGATAGGAAACGCAAGTTCTGCTAGTATTGATGTTTATTTTGTTTGCAAAATAGACACTTGAAAATATTCGGCAATGGTACTGTATAATTTTTAATTTTTCGTTTTTGTGAGGATTTATGAGAGAGAAAGATGGAGAGAAGGGATGAAAGAAAGACGGAAAAGAGTGAAGAGAGAGAATAGAGAGAAAACTATCATAGAAGAGAGTAGATAAGGACTTAGAGATAAGAGGAGATAAGGAAATAAACAAAGTGAAGAGATAAGTCACTTAGTACTATGGAAGAGAGTGAAGAGGGTGCACATTTATTCTCACTCATTCAGTCTTTACATATATTATTAGCTTATATATGAGTGTATGATCTGCTCTTTTTTTCTTGCCATATGTGAAGCTTTGATCGACCGTCAAAAGTTCATCAATGGAAGCTTGTTTTCTTGCCTCAAATCCCTTCACCAACACTGTTACTTCTTCCAACAGAAATTTCACTCAATTTCAATCCAAAAAAGTTGGGATTCCATCTTCAATAACATGTAAGTTGTTGCATTGCCTTTTTGTTTCAAGCAGGGAAAAATCCCATGCTCTTCTTGCATATTCTAACGGGGTTTCTGTCGAATGATAGGTAGCCGCGGGGAGTCATCAACGCCATCCAACGGTGATCACAAACCTTCCATTGATGCAGATTGGCGATCATTCAGAGCAAGACTGGTAGTTGCAGAGAAATCAAGGCCAAAAGAGCCCACTTCAACTTCCTCACTTGATCTTGACACTCAGGTGGATCAACCTAAGCCCCTCACCGTTGGTGACAAATGGGCTCACGCAATCCACGAGCCTGAAAAGGGCTGCCTACTCCTTGTAACCGAAAAGCTCGACGGGGTCCACATATTCGAAAGGACGGTCATTCTGGTACTGGGCCATTGGGATCGTCGGGCATCATACTCAACCGGCCATCCCTCATGTTGATCAAGGAAACGTGATCGACCACTCTGGAAGTGGCGGGCACGTTCTTGGACCGGCCGTTGTTCTTCGGCGGGCTGTTGGAGGAGGGTTTGTTCTTAGTGAGGCCCAAAGGGGGTGATGATGTAGTTGGGACGAGTGGAGTTTTTGATGAGGTGATGAAGGGGTTGTACTATGGGACAAAGGAAAGTGTAGGGTGTGCAGCTGAGATGGTGAAGAGGAATATGGTTGGGCTCGGGGAGTTTAGGTTTTTTTTTATGGGTATTGTGGGTGGGAGAAAGAGCAGTTGAAGGATGAAATAAGATCTGGTTATTGGACTGTGGTAGCTTGTAGCCCAAGTGTGATTGATTTGAGGAGTGTGGGAAGTGTTGGCCTTTGGGAGAAGGTCCTTGGGCTTATGGGTTGTCGGAAGGTCCGGTGAAATCCGTTTGTGGTCGTCGGATATTAGAGTTTGTGTTTGTATCTTCACTTTGTCGTTTGTGTTCAAGAATGCTAGTATCAGTCGCTTACGTATATAACAGTCATGTAGATAATTGACAAGTGTTGACTAATAAGAAGTATGAATCTTATTATAGATCTCACCCTATTTACTTAATGAACAATGCAAATTGTCATGCTAAGCGTGGTCCTGCGTATTCAATTATCAAAAAACAATCTAAAAATAATAAAGTATGATTCTTATTTTTCAAAGGAGAACCTTAGTATAGCCTAATTGTAATGTTTAAATCTGCGAGAATATTAAAAAGAAATTCATGACAATAATCATCCATTCAAATTATTTTGTTCTCCTAATTTATAAATTAAGGTTATAATGTCAACTTCTCTTTTAAAATGACCGATTGGATAAATGGTTAAACTAAGTTCTACGTTTCCACAAGTTCTATGGTTAAGAACTCATGATGATGAGATGAAATTTTCTGCACTCATTTTGTATGTGGTTACTATGTGACTTCTATCATTCATTGACACGTGTGAATACTTAACTCTTTTAACTTTGTTGTCATAAAGTTAAAATGTATCAATCAATAATAGAGGCCACATAAAGACCACACACAAAATGAGTACATAAAATTTGATTGCCACGAGGATTAGGGGTGGGTTGGAAAAAACTGAAAACCGAACCAAAGCCGAAAAAACCGAACCGAACCGAAATTCTTCAAACGACATTGTTTTGTAGTTATTTATTAATTAATAATCATATTCTAGAAACGGTGTCGTTTTACCCTCCCCCCCCCAAGCCAATAACCCCGAGGCCTTCGCGTAGCCTGAGCCTCATCCTCTTTCTCTCTCTCTCGCTCTCTCTCGATCTTCAACTTCAATCACTCTTAGTCTCTCTCAAACTCTTTGTCTCTCTCAATCTTGAATCCCATGCGACCTGCAACGGCGTGACCCTTCTTACTCTCAATTTCTCGCAACTCACCGTCAGATTCTTCTTGCTGTTTTGAGTCTTGATAGCAAAAGGTTAGTCTCACACTCTCACTTCTCTCGCATTTGCTCACCACCCAAACATAACGTAACATGCATGAGACGTATTTTTAGAATTCTTTTTGTGCTGAATCGTTCATGGATTTGCTTGTATTTGGATATTTGGTTTATGATTCATGGATGTGCTTAAAGATTGGAGTTTTATTCAATTTTGCTGCATTTTGAGCTTATTTTTCTGCTATGGTGATGAGATTTTGTGTAGATTCTATCCCAAAAAGGCCATGTCGTTCGCCTTTGTTATTCTCAATGGGCTGGTTGAGGTCAACTTGCTTCCCAGCTTGCCAATTTCTTATTCATTGCTTCTTTAGATTTTGATGCATATATTTAATACGGAGCTATGATCCGATTCCCGGGCCAACGATTGTGTGGTTAGTTATGTGTGCATGTGTATTACTCGCCTAATGGCGAGAAAGAACTGAAGTCTCATATGGTGTAAAATCCCATCCCATTCGAATTTTGAAGTTTACTCTATGGAGTGTCCTGTTATTTATTTATATATTTTGGTTATGCATGAGCTAAGGGTTATGCCATGTTCTATAGTCTTTGTGGCTCTTTTTGCTGGTACAAAAGCTTGTATGTACAAGGTTTTTGGGGTAAGTTTTGTGAGTAGTGTATTTGGCACTGATAAGTTGATTTTTGGATTTGGGGTAAGTTTTCTCATTTTATTTCAATGTTTGTACTCTGTAATAACTTTAAATGTAACTGCAGATTTTTGATGGAATTTGTGATGTTCAGCATTATCCGGTATGTTTTCTTTCTAGTTTTTGTTAAAACACATGTCGTATTTTATTCGTAGTGCCCATTTGATCCCATATGTTCATTTTTGGAACTCTCTTCTTATGGGTTATCTTAACTTTGTGAAGGCTGAATATCAATTGGTCAGAAGGTGTATTACAGGACAGATCTATGATTTTGGTCTCGTTGATTTTACAAGTGATTTGGGCACTCAATATGCTATACACCCGACCATTCTAAAGATGCTTGGATCGTCAAAACTGGTTTCTTGGGTAGCTAAAGGCATTGCTTCTGGTTTGGATGCCAATGTGCTGAGTATTGGCACACTCTTTTTTCGTCTGTTGTAAGTTTTTTTTTTGGTAAAAAAATGATAGTAATGGGCTACCACTCCGAGTCGGATCGCTGTTTTTACGGAAAACTCTCCTCAAGAGGTTTTTTTACAAGCGGATGATCGAACCCCTGACCTCCCTAAGGATGGTACACAGAAGAAGTGCCCAACTTGTGGCCTAGCCTGCTTTTATCCACTAGACCAAACCCCATTGGGTGTCTGTTGTAAGTTTTCATTTAGCCTTTACTCACCTTTAGCTGTCTGTTGCTTGTTTCTGTTAGTTTATGGACTAATTAATGCTTTTCCTGTGGAGTTTGGGTGCTCCATTTCTCATTGCATTTATTGGAAATTTGGACTAATTAGTGTTTTTCCTTTATTGTCATTGTCTTTGATTCCATTGGAAGTTTTGTTTTTTAAGGATTTTTTTGTTTTTGGCTATTGAAGGAAAAAAAAAGCAAAAAAGAAAAAAGAAAAAAAAAAACCAAATCGGCCCGAAACAGAACCAGAAAAAACCGAATCGAAAAAAGACCGAAATCCAAAAAAAGCAAAAAATTGAACCGAACTGAAATTTCGGGTTTGGCAAAATACTGAATCGTTTTGAACCAAACCCAGCCCTAACGAGGATGGTAATTTGTAACATCCCACATCGCCCAGGGGAGTGGATCATCTAAGCCTTATATATACATTCCCACCTCCATTTAGTATGAGGCATTTTGGGAGTTCACTAGCTTCGGAGTTCTGAAGTTAAGCGAGTTCGTGCAAGAGCAATCTCAGGATGGGTGACCCACTGGGAAGTTCTCGTGTGAGTGCCCAGACACAAAATCGTGAGGGCGTGGTCGGGACCCAAAACGGACAATATCGTGCTACGGTGAAGTCGAACCTGATATGTGGTGGGGGTCGGGGCCAGGATGTGACATAATTTGAATTAATGACTAAATTAGTAGATGTAACATTGTGATTTGTTGACCAGCATGGTATTTAATATGTCAATTTGTAGTAATATTGTGCACAAAAAAAAAAATCAAAATGCAAATATATTTGAATATTAAGGATGAAATTAAAATTAAATTTCCAAAAGAATTTGAGCCTTGAGTCTTCCAGTTGACCAATCAGATTTGGACCAAAAAAACAAAAAAACAAAAGCAAAATCCAAAAAAGCAATCAAAATTTTAAATTGTGTGGAAAAATGCAAATAAAAATTTAATACAAAAAGCTGCACTTTTCAAATTTCTCTCTCATATTTGTTAAGTCTGAAGCAAATGACAATGGAGCCACGCTCCTTTCAACGCAAGTGGAACAGACACACGACCACGTCAGACATCAAACGTCACGGTTGATTACGTGGCGGAACACGATCACTCGCGTGGATAACACACTCGGAGATTCTATGGGATCGGCCACTTTCGGAAACTGTTAGGTTGTTGCTTCAGTGAACCCAGTTGTCTCCATCTTTTAAAGTAGCTTCTGAATATATATGTAATTGCACCCAAAAAGCATGGAAGGTGGAGAGAATCCAGAAAATGTTGAAAAAGCAAAATTTAATATAATTAAAAAAATGATCATGTCTTTGACGAGTCTCGTTCTCTCATAATTTGGTCTAATCGAAGATGTATTATCATCTGACGAAGAATTTAATATTAAAAATTGAGATTAAAAAATTAAAAATATATTATTTAAGTTTTTCAACTAAAATAATTTTTAAGATTATCAGAACTTTTTATTTTTGTCTTTAAAATTTAAAATCAATAGAAATAATTTATTAAATTATCCATTGTCAATTATTTTGATCATTCTATGAAAAATCTCGCTTAAATTGAAAGATATAAATAATTGACGGTGAATAATCTCGAAATACTATTATTAATTTTAAATCTATATCAATCTCAAAAACCAATTTAAATAAAAAACTTAAATGAATGTTTGTACCTTTTATATCAAATTCAAAAATAAATAATCATGTATTCGTTGGTCATGGGTGACCGAGAGAATATATTTCTTTATCTCACATTTCCTCAAAAACCCATAATAAAAAAAGTAATATTAAAAGTGGGAAAAAATCATTGGAGCAAAAGCCATAGAAGAAGAAAGAGGGTGGGGGGCATAATATTAGAATAAATGTGCAGACCACAAGTTGACAAATTAAAGTCATTGTTGTTCTTGAACAAGTCATTTGTTGTTGTTAGTTCCTGGGTTCTCTGAGTGTGGGGGAATTAAAAAGGAAAGATCTTTCTGTGTTTGGGATATGGGAAATTGAAAAGGAAACATCTTTCTCTGATTTTCTCATCAGATTCTGCTCCAGCAGCAGATCTGATTTGCTCTGTGACAGTAATCTCAGTTTTTTTTTTCTTTCTCTTTTTCCTGATTGTCTAATGTTAGTTCAGAACAGAAGTACCTACTTTTGTTGCTGCTGTTTTGTATTGCGGCTGTGAAGTTTGATGGAGTTGGATTGGTTTGTGGGTCGTCGGAAATTTTGGTGAATTTGTAGGGCAATCCTGAGAAGGCCTTGTGGAAGATTATTAACCATATGAGGTAATTTTCAATTTTCTGTTTTAATTTTCAATTTTTTAATTTAGTCTGCAGATTAATTTGTAATTTAGTTATCTGTAATCTGTTTCTTCTATAAATTTCTTTGTATATTTGACTCTATATATAATTATATATGTATGTATGTATGTATATATAATTTAATATCTTTGGTTCTGCTGTTTTTCAATCAAGGCTTAGATTTTGGACTCTGTTTATTTCTTAATCCGTAAGATGAACGGTCATAACTCAAATTTCGAATCGTAACTTAAGAGTTGCTTGTAACTTACGATTGTAAATTCTTTCCTTTCGAGAAAATTCGGCCTCGTTTTTGACCAGAATCTTGGATGGATCATGGACAGGAAAGGAACATTGGGTTGAAATATGCTAACGTGGAGCTCGGATTAATGATAATCACTAGAAAATGAAATGCAACTTTGAATTATGTGTTAAAAGCTAGGCATTTCGCGAGTTCTTGCTGGTTTACTCTATCTGCTGAGTAAAGATTTCTGCTTTCTTAGTTATTTAGTTTCTGATGTGAAATACGACTGAAAATTTTCGGAACTAGTGAGCGAGTTTCTGTTTGCAATCTGATGATGTGGTTCTGCTGATTGTGTTGACAGTACCGAGGCTAAGTTGAATTCTCACTGTTTCTAAGTTGAATTTTGCTAATGCTTCTCGGGTTAATTGCAGGAATGGGAACTAAAGTGCAGTCGAAGATGTATTTGCCGGGATATTGTTCCATACAGAATCTAAGCAGCAATGTCGGCCATGGGAGCTGGTCCCTACTCCACGAGAACAGAAACTTGAACAATGGGCAACAATACGAAGTGTTCTTGACAAGGCCAGTTATTGATGGATTTCACGAACATGATAAGGAGCAACTGAGGCAAACTATTCTGAAGCATGAGACAATTTTCAGGCATCAGGTGTATATTCTAGAACCTATATCTGTTGAGTTCTAAGGTGTAGTAATGGTCATAGAACTTATCGTAGTATTTAGAAAGATTGAATAGCGGTTTTATATTGGTAGGAAAGTGTCGAACTTTGAGTGCTCAAATTCGTTAGCCAATAGTATAATGCCTTTGCCTTTGTCTGTGATTTCTTATTCAGCTCAATGAACTCCATCGTCTCTACGAAAGGCAAAAGGACCTGATGAACGAAATCAAAAGCAAAGAGCTTCTCAAACATAAAAAAGTAGCAGGGATATCACAATCAACTGTCTCATCATCCAGCTTTCCGACTGGAGACGACAGAAAGAGTTGGCATATTTCTAATTTACCCTTGGTGGATTCCAGTTATGGTAGACAATCTACATTGAGTACTTGTATCAGCCAATCTCCTTGTGATTCTATTGGAAAAACCCTGCGAAACAGCAGTCTCCCCAGCCAGAGTAGAGTAGGGATGAAGGACCATGAATCTTTGGATTCCAGAGTGAAGAAGCCTCGAAGAAGATTGTTCAATCTTGAACTTCCAGCCGATGAATACCTCAGTGATGAAGAAGAACCAGAACGAGGTTTGGGGTCGGGAACTGACAAATCTGGCTATAACAATAGTGTGTCGAGCTCTGGTTTGCATTTAGTAAGAAGCATTGGTTTGGCTGATCTGAATGAACCTATTCAGATAGACAAAGTGTCTGCTTCAACTTCTGTAATAATGTCTGGCAACCAACCGAGCTCCAAAGAGGAGATAGAAAGGCAGGTTTTATCTGCAAATGCGTACAAAGTTATGTGGCCTTTTGCAAAGAAATTCCCTGAAAACCCACAAACGGGGAAGGATGGAAGAGTTGGTGATCTGCATTTAAAGAATGAAATCCAAAAAGAGTGGTCAACAAATGCTCTCAGAGATGGTAAGGGTCTAGTTATCTTATTTTGTGTTTATTTCCGTTGGTAATTCGGATTTTGTATTTAAGATCTAAATTCCATAACTGTTCAATCTTACCGCATTACAAGTTTCATTACTTTCAAATTCTTGCCTGCACATACGGCTCTTATCAGATGCACGCTGGTCAGGCGAGGAGTCTGTCTCTAGAATTCATTTTTAGAGAAGAAACTCTCTTAGCTATTTCATAATTAGACTACATGAATATGTCCCTGGTGAATTTCTTACCATTTACCGACATCACCAAACAAGTAGTTAATCATGTTTCCTCCATCCTTTACTTTACTGCTAATAAAGCTCAAGATTGGAAAATCTTACAAAGGGTTGCAGTTCTATTCATTTTGGACTAACGGATTGATATGCTTTTTTTCAGAGCAAACAAGAAATTCTTCTGGCGGAAAGTTTGGTCTTCAAGATTTTAATAAGCCATGTGAATCATCAGAAAACGAAGCTAGGATACCCTGTGATCCTCCTGCGAAGGTTTTCACTTTTGATCAGAATAAAACGGAGAAACGAATAAAGAGGACACTTTTTGGTATAGAAATCTCTGAAAGCGATATAAGTTCATCTGCTATGACTTCCCAATCTGATGCAGCCATTTCCGAGTCATCTCCCAATTGGACAATACCTCCAAGTAGCTTAAGCCAGAACTTAACATCGATTCAAGTAAGCACTTCCATTAATACCTCCACACAATCTAATAGCGCTTCACTCATGATGCCACAAAGCCGTGAAGTTACCAAGGACAGATTGCTTCTAGACTGTAATTCAATACCGTCAACTCCCAGTCTGAAAGACGAAGTGTCACACCAAAGCGGTTTTTTCTTCCGCGCTAAGTTGGAGGCCAATGAATTACAGGCTTGTCACCCCTCAATGAGCCTTGCCTGCCAAGGGAACCATTCAGCGTCAGGTCACCGGGTGGATGTCAAACCTGCTATTGATGTGAATGATGTTCCTTCTAATAAATATCTGCATGAAGGAGCTTGTGAACAAAATATAATTTCTCTGAATGGGCTGAGGAACCAAGAAAGCCGACAAGGAAGATTGCATTGGCCTGAAGCAGTGCCACTTTGTGATGGCGAATCTTCCAAAGAAATTGAAAGCAGACGCATATGTAGAGAGCAACTGAAAGCAGACAGTCTGATTCTAGACAAGGGATTTTCAAATGAGAATTCTGGTTCAAGACACCAAATAGATTTAAATAGATGTTTAACCGAAGAAGAAACTGATACGACTGCCGCTTCCTCAATTATGAGGACAGAAACTGTGATAGATTTGGAGGCACCGGTGGTAGTTGAAACAAATATATATGGGGAAGATTCCACTGAAAGAAGACGTAAGGAACTTCTTGACTCACCTAATGAGGGCCTTATCAGAGTTGCAGCCGAGGCTCTAGTTGCCATCTCATCATCTCAAGCTCCCAAGATGCAGGAAAATGCCACTTGTTGCAATCTGGAAGCTTTGGAAAACGACTCCCTTCTTTGGTTTGCAGAAGTAATTTCTTCACATGATGGAAATCTTGACAACGGAAATGCGGCAGAGGTTAAGCCAACTTCCTGTGATGAAGAGGCTTTTCCCGTTGACATGGATTATTTTGAGCACATGACATTAAATTTGGTGGAAACCAAAGAAGAGCAGCCATGCTATGTGCCTCCAAATTCAGACAACCTCATAGAGGAAGGGACATTGTCAAAACGGCCACAAAGAGGCAAATCGAGGAGGGGGAGGCAAAGGAAGGACTTCGGGAGAGATGTACTTCCCGGTCTTGCTTCTTTGTCACAAAATGAGGTGACTGATGATCTTCAAATAATTGAAGGGTTGATTAGGGAATCTGGTGGGAGTTGGCAGTCAAGTTTGTCACATAGAAATTCCGGTAAGGGTGGTAGGGGAAGGGGGAGGAAGCGTATGGGAACTACTGCTCCATCTACTAGTGTGGCTGAAGTTAGCCGGCCCCAGATTGAGCAACCAAAATGCGAGCTGCAGGGACCTGAGGAGAGAAACTTCACCTGTCGGGGTAAGAGGACAAGGCGCCCACCACGGCAAAGATATCCCATTGATAATTCTCCTGTTCCTCAAACCTAAACATGGAGAGCGGTCCTTTCCATAGAATAACAGAAGTGCATCGGATTGCATGGATCTTCCCTCGGATTTTTTAAGCCGTGGAGTTGTAATTGTACACAAATTATGCCAAATTGAGTCATCCTTAATTTGGTTTCCGGTATTCTGAGTGTACTTGTACGATTAATCAAAATAAGTTTACATAAGAATTTGTTGAACTGAGAGTGTAACATAAACCGCACGAGCCTTCGAGCCCGGAACAATGGGTATCCATGCTGGTGCGCTTAATCACAAGGTTAGGAGGAAGTCCAGTACTTAACGTTGATTTTTGCATCCATTCCACTAGAAGAAAAAAAGCTCATCAACCACGGTGAATACCCGTGGTAGATTAGAATCCACCACGGACATGATGCCCGTTAGTAATCTGGATGTGATAGAAAGTCTTGATTTCTACCATGGGTTAACACCACAGGCTATAGCCGTTGTGGATTATACATTAACAATAGCCAACGCCCGTTATAATAAAATTCCAAAAAAAAAAAAAAAAGAAATATATATATATAGAAAATTGCACATTTACTACAATATAATAATTTTACATAAAATCACATACTGAAATATTACAAGCTGTACACTAAAGGCAACCATAGAACCAATGAGTTATACTGAGAAATAAGAAACTATCCATGAGGGGTACCAAACAGAACATTGTCACGTGAAGACTTTACATTTCTTTGAACACCTCCAATTAAAGGACTTCGAGAGTGAAATACTGCAACTAATGCTTGAGCCTCATCAATTGTTGTCTCTCTATCTGCATGGACATAAGCATCTGCATAGTCTCCAACAGTCCACACATGAAGAAAAAAATTAATCGGTAAAGACTTGCACAGATGTACAAAATTAACTCCAACAAGAGCATGTAGTGCAAAATTAGCATTGCATATGCAGAGAATGGAGCAAATGCAGCCAAGAACTTACTTACAATCATCAAGTTTCTAGATATTCTTCTCAACCGCACTACCTCTAAAACTAGCGTTTTATGTACAATTTCTGCCTCTAAACCTTTCTATGAATGTATTCCTTGGCAATTGAACTCTTGACAAATTATAATACGGGAAGCACTTTAAGTAAATAAACACATGATTCGATTATGAACCTACTGAATAGAGCCACTACATATATTTTTGCAAATATATACTATATACGATTAACCAAACCAATGCAATAAACCAAATCAATCATTAGCCCAAAAATTAATATCAAATGTTTACCCTGTCTGCAAGTCTTTTGTGCAAATATAACTGGAAACTGCAAAGCTTAAGAATGAAACATCACTCAAAATTTATATTAAAATTCTCAAACATCAGAATTTCATCTCAGGATGTTTCCTGAAAGAAAAATTGACATGTCCAACGTTGAATCCAGAGATCTCCTATGGGGATTCAATACTTGAAACAATGTAGAGAATTGAAACATCTCATCACAAAAGCATTGAGCTTGGCCAAACACAATCATGCAGACATACATATACGCTATTTGGCATGGATTTCCATCCACCAACAGTAAGATTAAAGTCCCAGTTGAAATTACTCTTAGTAAATTGATTAGTCAATTAATTGGAACCCATTTGATTCTTCCTAGCTAATGAAACAGTAAAAAAGAGTTGTAAAACAAACAAAACAACTAGTAATTACTACTGAACCTGAGGAAAAAAAAAACCCAAGAATTTTAATCATGATACATAACCAAATGTTGTTCTTTATACCAATTTATAAAATCACAGACCAATTTCTGGAACAGAAACATTATGAATAAATCAATACGATAATAGGAAAATATCAAACAAGAGGATAAACTAAAAAATTAAGAAAAATAACTTTGACCTGATAGATCGAGAAGAGCTTAGAGTGTGTTCTGAGATAGTGAGCTGACAGTGTTATCCAAGAGAAGCTAGGCTAGATGAATCCTCTTTCCGCCATCAATTCGCCGCCCATAATTCAATCGATCTCGGAGATCGATTCCCATTTCGACTGACAACGGCGATTGTGCCAAAGCCGCCATCGCCTCTGAAATCTCATCCACCGAGACATACGCCGGCGAAATCTCATGCTCTCTAGTTGGAGAAGAAGACGAAGATCCAGTATTGGGAGCACCTGAGATGCCCAAATGTTAGCACCAAGCCCTAGCAAGGCTCAAACCTAAACCTGCTTGCAAGAACAGAAAGGGCGGGAGAAGTCGAAGAGAACTCTGAACAGAATTGGTTTTGTAAAATTGTATATATGCCTTACTCAAAGAAACACAAATGGTTATATAGTAACCCAGTACAACAGAAAACCTGTAAACAAACTCCCTTACAACTACAAATAGGAAAATGACCCCCAAATCTATCTCACTTATTACATTTGGTCCTTTCTTAGTAATTGTGATCGAAGTCATTCCAGATCATAACAATGCCTTCCCCTTCAGAACAACCTTGTCCTCAAGGTTAAACTACAAAATCTGGAAATCGTTTCTGGAACTCATCAAAGTCTTCCCAGGTGGCATCTGCAGCTTCCTTACCCTGCCATTGCACTAGGAGTTGAACTCCAGCCACACTTCCCTTTTTATACATCCTCATCGACAGAATTGTTGCAGGTATGTCCTGAAACAAGCCATCCTCAGACACCAAAGGCAGTTCAATCTGGGGAATCGCATTGTGTCCAACCTGTTTTTTGAGACAGCTCACATGAAACACAGGATGGATTTTGGACCCCTCAGGAAGTTTCAACTTGTATGCTACAACACCAACCTTCTCAATAACTGCATAAGGACCATAGAACCGTGGTTGTAATTTATGATAACTATGATTCACCAATGAGTGCAGTTGATAGGACACCAACTTCAAATACACCATATCTCCAACATTAAAGTGTCTCTCAGTCCTTTTCTTATCTGCCTGCACTTTCATGCGATTTTGAGCTAGCTGCAAATTAGTCTTTAACACTGCCAGCAACCCATCTCTTTCGATCATGCATTGTTCCACAGAAGCGACTTTGGTAGAACCCACCTCATGTGGGGTAATGTAAGGTGGGGAAAAACCATACACCACTTCAAATGGAGTATACTTGGAAGAAGTATGGTATGCAGTATTAAAACACCATTCTGCCCATGGCAACCATTGAACCCATTTCCTCGGCTGTCCTCCAACAAAGCACCTTAAGTAGGTCTCCAAACATCGATTCATTACCTCTGTCTGCCCATCAGTTTGCGGATGATATCCAGAACTCATACAAAGTTTGGAACCTTGGAGTCTAAAGAGTTCCTTCCAAAAAGCACTTACAAACACTGGATCTCTATCACTCACAATGGAGTTAGGCATACCATGCAATCGGAAAACATGTTCTATGAATAGTTGAGCAACTATAGAAGCATTGTAAGGATGAGCAAGTGCAATAAAGTGGCTGTACTTTGAAAGCCTGTCCACAATCACCATGATAACTGATTTTCCCTTGCAGTTAGGCAATCCAACTATAAAATCCATGCTAATATCAGACTACACCCTTTGTGGCAGAGGTAAGGGTTGAAGCAATCCAGGGGGTGCAATGGTTTCAAACTTGTTTTGTTGACATATGGCACATTCAGCAATGAACTTCCTTATATCCCCTTTCATTCCCTGCCAATAAAACCCCTTCTTAATTCGTTGATAAGTTTTAGCTACCCCTTGATGACCTGCTGCTGGTTTACAATGATGCTCTTCCATGAGTTTGATTCTCCACTGAGAAGTTGGACTAATTACTACCCTCTTCTTGTAGCATAAAAATCCATTATCAATAGAATATTTAGCTAAAGCAGGATTGGTGGTGCCTTTAAGTTTGTACTCAGTCACCTCCTTAATTTTGTCCATGATCCAAGTATCACTCTCATTATACCTTCTCAAGTCATCCATCCATCCAAAATATGGATAAGATATGGCAGCTAATTCCATACTGTCCCCTTCAACAATTTCCTGATGGTCTGGAATTCGGGATAAAGAATCTGCCACAGTGTTTTCCTTCCCACTTCGATACTGAATTTCATAATCAAACCCGAGAAGCTTAGCCACCCATTTTTGTTGGAACTGAGTGTTAGTTCGTTGCCCCAAGAAATACTTCAAACTGCTATGGTCAGTTTTGATAACAAAGTGTCTCCCTTGCAAATAATTCTGCCATTTGCGTATGACATGAACTATGGCAATAAGCTCCCTCTCATAAGTCGATAACGCCTGGTTTCTAGGCCCCAGTGCTTGACTGAAAAATGCAATAGGCCTGTGATTTTGTTGCAAGACAGCACCTATACCATTTCCAGAAGCATCACACTCGACTACAAATGTTTGAGAAAAATCAGGAAGTGCTAAGACCTGTGGTGAAGACATAATGCTCTTAAGCTGTCCAAAAGCTTCACTAGCTGACTCATTCCAAGCAAATCCCTCTTTTTTGGTCAAATTGTACAAAGGTTGACAGACCTTCCCATAACCGGGAATAAATTTGCTATAATAGCCAGTAAGCCCCAAAAATCCCCTTAACTCCTTGACATTTTTGGGTTGAGGCCACTGCTGAATGACTTTGAGCTTTGAGGGATCTGCAGCCACCCCATCCTGAGACACTATATGGCCCAGATACTCAACACTGCTTTGACCAAAAGAGCACTTAGATTTTTTGAGGTAGAGCTGATTTTTGTGAAGCACAGTTAGTACTTCCTTCAAATGAACCAAGTGGTGCTGCCAAGAGGTGCTATAGATGAGTATATCACCAAAGAAGACAAGCACAAACTTCCTGAGAAATGGTTTAAACAGATCATTCATCACATTTTGAAATGTGGCAGGGGCATTAGTGAGCCCAAAAGGCATCACCAAGAACTCATAGTGACCTTCGTGGGTTCTAAATGCTGTCTTGCCTACATCCTCAGGTTTCATCAGAATTTGATGATATCCAGATCGCAAATCTAGCTTAGAAAAATACTTGGAACCATGTAATTCATCCAACAAGTCATCAATAAGGGGAATTGGATACTTATCTTTAATTGTAAGTGCATTCAATTCTCTATAGTCAATGCACATTCTCCATGTGCCCTCCTTCTTCTTGACTAAAAGTACAGGGAAAGAAAAGGGGCTATGGCTAGCCCTGATAAATCCGGCATCCAAAAGCTCCTGCACAGCCTTCTCAATTTCTGTTTTTTGAAGAGGTCCATAGTGATAAGGTCTCAAGTTGGGTGGTTTAGCACCCGGAGCTAAAGGAATAGAGTGATCCAGTGACCTAGATGGTGGCAGTTTAGTAGGTAGCTCAAAAATATCCTCAAATTCGTCCAACAATGCTTGTAATTCCTGCAACTGTGAAGGGTTGAGAGTACTAGTCCCCAACTAAGTAGTGTCCAGAGAATAAAGACATAAACCCAGATTAGAACTGTTAAGTTCCTTATCAACGTTATGCAATGGAAGTTCCTGAATGAATGGAACTGTTGGAGGACTATGAAACAACTTAAACTTCTGAGCCCCCTTCGAAAATTCCATGGTTAAAAGTTGGAAATCCCACAGAACTGGACTCACAGAAGACAGCCATTGTACACCGAGCACTGCATCACATCCTCCCAATGGCAAAGCATAAAGGTCCACTGCACACTGGTAACCCCCCAACGACAAAGGCATATCCTTACAACACCCTGACCCTTGTACCTTACCCCCATCTGCAATCATAACTTCGAAAGGCCTTGTAGATTGAACTGGAAATCCCCATTGTTTCAAAAGCTTGGAATCCACAAAATTGTGAGTACTCCCAGAATCCAAAAGAATCTTGACAGAATGGCCTTGCAACAGACCCTCGACCTTCATTGTTTGCAGTGTTTGGCTCGCAGTGGTACCATAAAAAGCGCATTCACTAAGTGCCATGTGATACAACTCCGAATTCTCTGGCATCTCCTCAGTAAGACATTCATCCACACCATCCAATAGATCTAACATAAGAAGTTGCTTTAATCCACATTTATGCCCCCGTGTCCACTTATCGGAACAAAACCAACACTCTCCTCGCTCCCTCTTCCTTTGAACTTCCTCAAGGGATAATCGCTTAACTGGCAGATTACCAGGGCGTGAGGGCACTGGAGGAGGAGTAGGGGCAGAGACCAACTGATGTTTCAACACAGGAGAAGGTTTAACCTGACTACTCTTAAACTCAGTAAATTTCGCATCTAGTTGAACTGCAATGGCAATTGCATCATGGATAGTAGCAGGTTTAAGCAATTTAACATCGAACCTCAGCTCTTTTTTTAAACCACCCATAAAACAACTCTTAAGCAACACAGGACTAATATCAGAAGTACGAGTAGCCAAACGCCTAAATTCAGAGATGTAATCCTTCAAAGTACCTGTATGGCGCAGCTTAAAAAGTGTCTCCGCTGTGTCCTCAAATTCGAGTGGTCCAAATTCTAAGCACAAAGCATGAGTGAACTCCTCCCAGGTTGGTGTAGTACGCAAACAATCGCGCCACTTAAACCACTGCAACACTTCACCATCGAAATGGAAGGAAGCAGTAAGCACTCGAGAATCAGATGGAGTGTTGTAGTAAGAAAAGAATTGCTCGGCTTTGTAGATCTAAGCAATCGGATCATCTCCATCGACAAAGCGAGGAAACTCAATGCGCTGGGTCCAGGGGGGCCGCGGCGGATGATCACCTCCAAAACGATTCGGACTCGGAGGTCGTAGATCCGATGCAAAGGCACGATGATCAGAACAATCAGGAGCCATAGGCACAGGAGGACCACTACTGCCCGGACGAAAGTGCAGCTCACGACGGAATTGCTCGAAATAGATCTGCAATTTAGTGTCGAGAGTAGCAGCGACCGCATTGTCAATTAAGGAAGGAAGAGAAACCATGGAAGCATCGACAGAAGCTTTGAGCGACGCCATGGAATTCTCGAGCTCAGCAACTCGGCCGTCCATCACAGAGATACGATTGGTGGTAGTAGCACGGGGCATGCGCGGAAGGGAACCAGGATCAGAGGCTGATACCAATGTTAGCACCAAGCCCTAGCAAGGCTCAAATCTAAACCTGCTTGCAAGAACAGAAAGGGCGGGAGAAGTCGAAGAGAACTCTGAACAGAATTGGTTTTGTAAAATTGTATATATGCCTTACTCAAAGAAACACAAATGGTTATATAGTAACCCAATACAACAGAAAACCTGTAAACAAACTCCCTTACAACTACAAATAGGAAAATGACCCCCAAATCTATCTCACTAATTACATTTTGGTCCTTTCTTAGTAATTGTGATCGAAGTCATTCCAGATCATAACACCAAAGAAAAAGAAAAATTAGGGTTCACATAGTATATGCAAACAAGGCAAAGAAAATGTACAGGGAGTGAGATTTTGGAGATAGAAATTAGTAGTTTGGGGTCGGAGAAATCGTCGACATATGCGACTGGGAGAGAGAGACCTGGTGGTTGGCGGCGTCTGATCTGAAAATCGTAGATAAGGTTCGATAAAGATCTAAATTATTATATTGATTGATTAAAAAATAAAAAAATTGAAATTATAAGCATAACAATTAAAGCCCGTTGTAGATTTAAAAAGGAGCTGTTAGTTAATTTTTTTGCAATCACAGACTTGCCTCGTGATTTATTTAGCTAAACTACAGCAGGCTTTAAACGAACGTTGTTATTTTAACCACTTCAACAACGGATCTATTTATGCCCGTTGTTAAACTAATTTATTTACCATGAAACTTTAAATGTCCGTGGTAGGGATAGGCAAAATACCCGCGGTTGTGGGTAACCGCGGTTACCCGTCCATTTAAACTTTACAGTTACGGTTATGAGTAACCGTTTAGATAAATAAACGGTTATGGGTATAACCGTTTACCCGTGAAATTTAAATGGATGGTTATGGGTATTAACCGTGGTTATAAACGGATAACCGTTTACCTATTTATTTTATATATGTAATATTGAATATTTAAATATATATATATATGCTGCTGTTTGACAGGGGATGGGAAGTTGTGTTATTAACCCAACAATCACATCTCTTCAATTTGAATGTTGCATCTTTTGATTGTTGCCGAAAAGACATGATTCACGGTCAATAAGTGTAATCCTTTTCCTAACCATGTTCTTTATCGGACAAAACTTAAATCAATGCTATTGACTATGGTGCATGGTTTTTATAGCTAATTATAATATAATGTAGCTCATTATATATATTATGTTAATACTTTACATTATGGGTAAAATAACCCAAGAATACCATCTTCTAAACAGTTTTCGTAACCCAAGAATACTTAGCAAATATTATATTACCTTCATTGATAACAGTTAAAAATATCGTTCGTAAACTATTATTTCAATGGTATAAGGACTTAAAAAAATAAAATACGGAAATGTATGATGAATGTTACCTATAACGGTGTTTAATTATCAAAAAAAAAAAAAAAATTATGACAATTTTTTTTCTAAATTTCAAGTTGTTAAAAAACATGTAGACGGGTGAAAAAGGGGTAATGGTAAAAAAAAAAAAAGAAGATAAACGGGTTAAAAAGGGTAAATGGGTAAACGGGTATTAAATGGTTACGGTTAAATGCGTATACGGTTATGGGTATGGTTAATCATTTATAAACGGTTATGAGTATGAGTATAACCATTTGGGTAATTACCCAACTGGTAAACGGTTATGCGGGTATAAACATAAACGGTTATGCGTAAATAACCGCAATTATCCGTCTGCCATAACCGTTGTCTATCGCTAGTCCATGGTTTGTTTCCAGGTCCAAGTTATGGATCAAAAAAGTTCTGTTTCCAGCCATGATATTTACTGATATTCTGTACCACATACCATCTCGTCAACCCTCTCTCTTTACATCACTTGTGGTACAAGAAAAAAAGCGCCTCTTCCCATATGCATCATGCATAATGGATATACCATCTCGTCAACCCTCTCTTTTTACATCACTTGTGGTACAAGAAAAAAAGCGCCTCTTCCCATATGCATCATGCATAATGGATATACCATCTCGTCAACCCTCTCTTTTTACATCACTTGTGGTACAAGAAAAAAAGCGCCTCTTCCCATATGCATCATGCATAATGGATATACCATCTCGTCAACCCTCTCTCTTTACAACACTTGTCTCTTCCCATATGCATCATGCATAATGGATATACCATCTCGTCAACCCTCTCTCTTTACAACACTTGTCTCTTCCCATATGCATCATGCATAATGGATATACCATCTCGTCAACCCTCTCTCTTTACAACACTTCTGGTACAAGAAAAAAAGCGCCTATTCCCATATGCATCATGCATAATGGATGCAAAAGTTAATACATTCATCCTCTCTTCCAACATTTAGAATTGCCAGGGGTTTCGAAGTAGTCTTACTTCCTATTCATACACTATTACCATTAAAACTGGACTACTTACCGTCTACTTCCTAAGTTCCTATTCATACACCATTACCATTAAAACCTGAGGATCTTGAAAAAAATTTATTATTAAAATAATAACGTTCATTAAAACTAAAAGATCTTGACCAAAAAGTACAAAGAAATAAAGTTTTAATCCATAGACCAGAAGAAAGAGGGATCCATAGTGGAAAATGTCTTTCAATATCAATAATACTCTTTGAGCTTTAATTTCAATAAGAGAGATTATATTCACACACCTTAAATTACTTTTTCATACTATTTTAATTATTTAATATTTTCTACACATCAATAATACTTGATAAAAAAATATTAAAAAAATTTAAAAAATACGGTGAAAGCAATTTGGAGTGTGTAATTATAATTTTCCAGTCAAGAATCATATTTGAAGGAATTAACGAAAAGTAAAAGTTGACAATAAGATGCTGTCGGATGCCTCTGGGGTTAATGTTACAACTTACAACAAGATGATCTATGGTGAATCGGTGATGGGTCCACAACTCCCCGCAACGCGCCTATTTCTACGCCAACAGAACTTGCTTGCTGAAAAATCAGCAGCGCTGACCAATCACAGATGAACACCTAGCAGCAGGGAGAGGCTGAGTGACCAATCAGAGAGGAGAGAAAGGAGGGGAAAGAAGAAAGAGGAGAAGCACCGGATCCCCTCCAATCAGAGAGGAGACAAAGGGAAGGGAAAGGAGGGCAATTAGAAAAAGCATTTTGGGTCAGGACCAATCAGCGCAATCCTTCAGTTTTTTCGTCTATAAATAGAATTGAGAAGAGTCTCCTCTCCGGCACAACTCCCGGCAAAGCGGAGCTGCATTTTTTCGCTCACAAAATCATATTTCTGATTCAATAGTAAGCTGCCATCTTAAGTATTGTCTTAAGCTTGACGGCCCATATTGGCAGAAGTATAATATATACGCAGATGAATCGTGTCCCAGAGATTGCCGTTAGCATCCCTCTACGTTTCGAATTGGAAGGGTAAGTGTATTTCTGCGTCTGTGTGTGTGTGTGAAGGTGTGACGACTGACGAGTCTTCGATCTGAATTTTGTTTTTGTATTCCTCTGTACAGAAGTATCATATATACGCAGATGAATCGTGTCCCACACATTGCCGTTAACGTCCCTCTACGTCTCGAACTGGAAGGGTAAGTGCACTGTGTATACTCTGCTCGTATTTTTATTTTTATTTTTTTGCCTTTTACTTGGCAAAAATGATGGGGAGACCAAAAAGAACTGATTAAATAGCAATTAATATGTAAAAATCAGCTTTTGATTACTATAGGCATTATTTTGAGAAATTAAGAGCGTCAAATGTCTAGAACTCTAGATCGATTCGTTATTAACAAACATGGAAGAAAATAGCAGCTAGCTAGGTACCTTGTTACAACTCACCTACTTAATTAGTTGATTTCAAATGATATATTGGCTTGATTAATATATAGGTATATCATACTTTCTCAATTAGTTGAATTTACAAGATATGTTGACTTGATTAATTTATAGATATATCATACGTTTTCAATTAGTTCATTTTAGATGATATGTTGGCTTGATTAATTTATAACTATATTGGCATGTGATGTATACAACCAACATCTAATGAGATAAATTCATTAATTGACGTGGTATGTACACATGTTCCCTAATGCCATATCATATCATTATATATTTGTAGATAATTCATTAATGAAATTCTATTTAATTTTCTCATTAACTATATATGTATAACAGCACAAGCGAAGAACGTTCTACAAAGGTGGATAAATACATATGTTCCCTCATCGCCATACTAGGCGGTTTCCTCCAATTGAAGCAGGGAGCCAGAGACGAGTCCCTGTTCAACACTGACTACCCAGCTATGGTGTCCCTAATCGTTGCACTAATTGCTTATATCGGATCACTAATTGGCTCTAGAATACTCCACGTGCGAGCTCGCCCTCATTTGGATTTGGCAGAATCATTCATCAATAAGATTAGTCTCCTTCTTGGAACTCTTGCCTTGATTTTAGAAGTGGTGATCCTTGTACCAGGTTTAGGGCTGGTCGTCGGATTTTTCTGGGTTGTTTGGTTTGTGAAGGTTGTAGTTGAGTATACCTGGGAATACCTCAAAGCGTTGTATGAAAAAGCGGTTACATCAGTTGTTCATACATTTGGTAAATTAAAAGACTATCTGAACATGACCATCTGACGTTTTGCAATGGAACCCAAAGAACAAACTAATGAGCTTCCTCAAATAACTTCTACCACGGTTTAAATTTAGGTTTAGATGTGGGGTATTATTTTTACTCGTTATTTTTTTATCTTATTTTTACTTGTACATGACCAAAAGTAGGAGCAGTTTCAAGTGTATAAGAGCAGCTAGGAAGCTAGATATGGATGTAATTACGCATGATGAGATGAAGAAGAAGGGGTAGTACTGCTCATAGTTGAAGGAAGATTCTCAACTGATTGAATCATCACATTCATATATTGTGTTGTACAAGGTACAAAGCCTTTCCAGACAAATAAGATTCTATTAACAACCGTTTATATTGCAAAGCAAACCAAAAAAGGAAACAATATAAGTGTCCCTGAGATTTTATCATCGTGTTTTTACATCGTGTTTTTACATCGTTGTTTGGTGATACTTAACCTTCTTCGTCTACCAAAGGACTAAAACACAACAAATTGAATGCCATTTAATTTTCAAGTCAGGTATATTATAATTGTTTTCTCCTTTATTGTTGTTTGCTGTGCGAATTTTTACATGAAGACTTTATCCTAATCCCCCTAATCCCTTTCTATCATTTATCATTGATATGCTTCTTTCTCTTTTTATTCAAAAAAACAAATGCTTTTTATACTGGGTCGTAGCACTTCAATATAGACACAATATTCGCATCACATTTCCTGCAAACACCATCAATGATCAAGTTCTTGTGGTACGCTTTGAACAACCTCCCGAATGGTGTACGATTCATTAACTCAAGATGCGCATTTGTCACACTAAGTCTCATTTCTTCCATAACATGACGAAACTTTAAAAGGTCAGACTTGTACTCCAGTCTTATCTTTTTTTTTCTTTTTTTTTTTTTCTCTCCATGCAAAACATCTTTGGCTACAAGCAATACAAAGTTTGCTATAAGCATGATTATTCCAAAACATACTAAATAACAATCTGAACTACCAATCTGAACTACCAATTATTAAACGACGGATCAATTTAAACTACCAATTATTAAAGTTCCAAATACTGAAACACCAATTATTAAGAGATGAACTGTAGTACCTGTAATCTAGTTATCAAACACCACAAAAGTAAAAAGCCAAAGCAACATACCAAAACACTAGAGAAACAAATTGAACCAATCATCATCCCACATTTCACATGCATAAGCAGCACACTGTTTTTCGTATACTGATCCAACTCAAACCCATTACTCATAATGTAATTATAAACCCTCTTAACCCCCCTAATCGATTTCAAACTAGTACAAGCCTTCACTAACACGTCGTAAACATTGGCCACCAATTCATACCCGTCGTCAAACTCTAAAATCTCAAACAATTCAAGTGAAAAAAAAAAAAAGAAGAAGAAATTAGAGCAAAGATACAATAGCACCTGTTATCAAATACTGGTATTGAAATCGAGGGAGTGTAATACCTGTTATCCAGGTAACGAACACTGCAAAAACAAAGCCCAAATCACCAAACCAAAAAATTAGAAAAACAAAACCAGATGACCATGTACGAAACTGAAATCTTCTGAGAAGATGCAATACATGTTCTCCAGGTATACCAGGAAACCTGAATCAGATATTCGCCTATTCTGTTTTCATCATATACTGGGAGAAAATTTATAGCTTTCATAACTTCATACGGATTTAGAATTCAAATTTGGATTCAGCTGGATACACAAAGCAATTTGAAAGATAGGAGGATAAGGTTTTGAATAAACAATGAGATTAATTTGGGTTGTAATTCATCTGCAAGAGACTTGATAACCCATTTAATGGCAATTGTTGTAATTTTGTTTGTAAATTATGTGCATTTTAATTGCTGACATGAATGATTGTTGTACTTACTAGGCCCCACTTATGCTTATGTAATATTAGTGGATTTCATTCAAAACAGGCTTATAAAATTAGACCCATATCAAAAACCCCTTTTATTAATGATGATTGGTAGATAGAGGTCCAAAGTCTTTGATAAATAAAAAAAAATAGAGGTACAAAATTTTGAAAATACATCATCTCCGGATCTTTCTGTCCAAAGCCAGGGATCAAATGATTCAGGCCTTTAAAAATTGATCAAACGGTTAAAAATAATTATAACTTTTAAAAGTTTTAGCTAACTTATCTGTTTTTGGCCGTTTGATCAAAATTTAAAGGCCCGAATCACTTGATCTTCGGACTTTGGAGGGAAAGATCCGGAGACCATCTCTTTCCCAAAATTTTAGGCTGCTTGTTAGGTGAGTCCAATTACGTTCTGTTGTCCAATTACTACTTTTTATGCCTATTTTACCCTAATGAACAGAGATAATCGAATTCCTAAATACATCAGTTGCATAATTTTAAATTTTAAATATTTAAACAGATTCAAACTTACAGTTATCCATGAAATTTATTTTTTTCGAAATAAAATAAAATATTTTTAAAAAATGTTGTATATACCTATAAAACAACATTACATGTAATAGAAAACGATGAAAGCATGTATGATACCTCCATTTTAGGTTTAAAATACATGTATAATATACCTACTATATAGGGCAAATACAAAAAAACTCAATATTTGCCAACTCTATAGGTAGAAAATAAAATTTGTAATAGAGCGAGGTAGATTGGCAAACACAAAAAAACCTGTGACAGAAGTATATTTAAAAAAAAGATGGAGTACAATTAAATAATTACATTTAATCTACTACATAAATGATACTCAACAAAAACTCAAAGATATGGTAGAGATAGATTAAAATATCATGTGTCATAGGTAGATAAATAACATGCTTAATTAGAAGAAACCTTTCATAAAAGAAAAAAAAACTTTAGGAGACCTACATCACAGGTAGATGATCCAGGAGGGAAAAACTGAAGAAAACACAAAAAAAACAGATGATGCGTCAAGTAAAAAAGAAAACAAAAAGATAAGTAGCAAACCACAAAAAAAAAAAAAAAAAAAAAAAAGATTTCATGATGCAAGAAATTACAAAAAAAGAAAGTTTTAGAACAAAACGAAGGAGAAAGAAGACGAAAGGAAAGTATAAAGAAAAATGAAAACAAAAAAAAAGGTGAGGAAGGTCTATATAATTCTTCCATTAAGCAATAGGTAGATGAATGCAAAAAAAAAAAAAAAAAAAAAAAAAGAAAGCTCAATTCACTATATTTATATTACTTGTAGTACAAGAAAAAAAAAAGAAAAAAGCGCCTCTTTCCATTTGCATAATGGATTCAATCGCTAATATTGACCCTTTATTCTGACATGTAGCAGCGGAATTAAAAATAATTGTTTTTGGATTTTCATTTTAGTAAACTAGAAAAAACACTAAAACATTTAATAGAGTAGACTTGATATAAGTCCTATTTGTGAGTCATTATTAGGTTTAGTCCTGTTTGTTGGATTAGGTCCATTATACACATCAACTTTTCTTATTGTATTTTTATCTTTTGCTCAATTTTAGAATTAAATATTGTTTCTCCTTTTTCATGCTCCTAATTCGTATCTCAATTTTTTCTTTTATTGCCATCACAGGTTAACTGTGTTAACTAATCTATGTTGTAGGTACTACATATATATATATATATTATGTATCAATATAATACTAGTATGGATTTATAAATGTGTGGAAGATGAAATTTCTTTGAATTATTTTCATGGATGAAAGGTGGTTTAATTTTATTTATCATATAAATTTTCTTTAAGCTAGTTTCCGTGAAAGTGGTTAGATTTTTATATTCAAATTAAAATTTTGAGTAAAGCTGCATAAATTAAAAAAAAAAAAATTGGACTAAATTCAACAACAGCTCAAATTTTTGGACCAGATCAAAATAGCCTCTAACTAATAACAAATAAGAAAACAAGTTGAGGATTGCCCTAACGGTTAGAACATTCCTCTTCAATCCATTGCATTTTAAATTCACACTATTCTTCTCATTAATTTAGTATAGAATAATAATATCATTTGTAAAAGAACAAACAAAAAAAATAAAATAAAAAATAAAATCAAGAACCACCATGTCATAAATTTGACAAATAGCTTGAATCTTTTACTTTTTTCCTTTTTTGGAAACTTCACATAAAATCATCACAAGGTCTGGATTATGAAGATGCATTGGTATGGTCAATATGAGGGATAATCATGTCATATTCTGGTTGGAGGGGGATGATCATGTCATTCTACCCAAGGGTCCATCATCCAACATCGTCTTCTCCAGACTCCAGTAAAACGAAAGGAAACAATCTTCTTCGACTCAGCAGAGTCCGCGGGCGCCACCGCCCAGTTGCACATTAACTTAACCAAGGATTTAATTCTAACTTAACCAAGTTTTAATCCGCACATATAAAAGCCACTCCCCACAACCATCCGTGAGTTGATGCAAGAACCATTTGGCAAAGTTTACTTGACAAGAAAAAGAACTTTAGACAGAAAGGGAAGAGCTCTTGAAAAAAATCAGTAAACAACGAACGTTAGAGTTTAGACAAAAGTTGAGGGATCTATATAATTCTTCCATTAAGCAATAGGAAGATGATGGAGGAGGAGATAAGATTCGAGACATTGTAAGGAATGATTTGCCTTAATACCTTTTTTTAGAAAGAAAAGAGACATTGTAGATGCTGGGCCCACGATCGACTATGGCCAAATGCTGTTTCGGAGAAGTGTCTTCTACCAAAATCTTACTTCCTATTCCTGCAGCGGGATAAATATCAGCGGTATATAAATATCCTACTTCCTCTTCTGCCCAACATCACCGCAGCAGCCAGTTGCATTTTTTCATTCAGAAGATCATATTTCTGGTTCAGTAATTGGCATTTCAAGACGACATACACTCTACAGAGCTCCTTCCATTCATCTACCCTTGTCTCCTCACACAAGTAACCTTTCTTTTTTTCTTTTTTTTTTTTCCTTTGTAGCTTAAAAGGAACCGCGTTTTTTTAGTGTAGTTCTATACGTAGCAGCTTTTTTTCTTTGTGCTAAAGTAGTTCAAATTCTAAAGTAATTGCTAACCCACTAAATAACGTATTAGTTAGTAGTTACATAATTTTAAATTTTAAACAGGTTCAAACTTACGATTATCTAAGGAATTAATTTTTTTTCGAAATAAAATAAAATAGTTATAAAGAAATGTTGACATATAAAACAACAATACATGTAACAGAAAACGATGAAAGCATATATGATACCTCAACTTTCGGGTTAAAATACAGCAAGTATAATATACCTCCGTTATAGGGCAAACACCAAAAACCCAATATTTGCCTACTCTAAAGTTTTTTTTGGGTCAAGCCTACTCTATAGTTTAGAAAATAAAATTTGTAATAGAGGTAGGTAGATTACGTTGGCAAACATAAAAAATAATGTGATAGAGGTAGATTAAAAAAAAAGGTACAAATAGATAAATACATTTAATCTACGACATAAATGACACCTAACAAAAACTCAAATATATGGTAGAGGTAGATTATCATGTCTCGTATATAGGTAGATAAACAACATGCTTAGTTACAGGAAACCTTTCATAAAAGAAAAAAAAAATTTAGGAGACCTACGTCACAGGTAGATGAGCCCACTTCAAACCCTTGTTAATTATCATCTGCACAGTACGACAGGTGTGGAGATTTATCACAAAAGACCTCGGTTAAGTTGGAGTGAGGTTATGATATTTAAACTTTTTTTTTCTTAGAGATACGGTCGATGTGGAATGACGAAAACATAAAAAAAATAAAAAATAAAAAATAAAAAGATGATCCATGAAGTGAAAAAACTAAAATATAAGTAGCAAACCACAAAAAAAAAAAGATTTCATGATGCAATAAATTCTAATTAAGAAAATGTTTTGGAACAAAACGAAGGAGAAAGAAGACGAAAGGAAGGGATAAAGAAAAAAGAAAACAAAAAGGTGAGGAAGATCTATGTAATCCTTCCATTAAGCAATAGGAAGATGAAAAAAAAAAACTGATAAAGGACGGAGCGGAAGAAGAAGGATGAGGAGGGTAGACACTAGATGAGTAAGAAAATGAGGAGACATAAGATTCGAGAAATTGTAAGGAATCATTTTTATTATGATTAGCCTTTCTGCATCGCTCTTTGGAATACAATTCTTGTTGGGTATTTTAGAGTTGGTCAGTTCGACAGAGTTCTTCAGCGGCACATAAATATGCGGCTAATGGGTTGGATAACGGGTCAATTACATTTATGGCATTTCACTTTGTGCTTCCTTGTAACTGATTATCCTTGTAGGTGCAATCTTTTTGCATATGCTCGAATCCGTACACTTGTGGCATTCCACTTTTCCCTTGAGCCAACATTCACTAGAATGAGGTTTGTGAATAAGATTAGTCTCTTCTTTGGAACTCTTGCCATGAGCCAGGTTTAGGCCTAGTCGCTATATTCTTTTGGGCTGTTTGGTTTGTGAACGTTGTAGCTGAGTACGCCTGCGAATATCTCGAAACATTATATTAAAGTGTAGTTGCATCAGTTGTTCATACATTTGACAAATTAAAAGAGCATCTGAACATGATCATCCGATATTTCACAATGAAATCCGAAAAACAAACTAATGAGCTTCCTTAAGTAACTTCTACCACGGTTTAGGTTTAGGTTTGGGGTATTATTTTTACGTGTTATTTTTTTGAGTTGGACTATATTGAACTCAGCTTATGAATAGTTAAGTGCAAAGTGGTAATATGTGAAAGAAAATTCAAGCAATGACATCCTAATTTCTGCGAAAAGAGTTGGCAGTTAACATAATTTACTTTTCTAATGTATTTTTTGTGCTAGAGAGAGAAAATATATGAGAAAAATTGTTGACCCTAAAAACTACCAAGCCTACGTGGTGCGTAGGCCGAGTAATTAATAAGCTAACTACGTCATTCGGTTGTGTGCGGGGCGTGCCAACTTGTCAGCCAAGCTCGGCCGGGGAGTAAAATGTGTTGATGTTGCGTTTAGCGCATTGCTGACTTCTTGATCTTGCGACTACGGCCGAGGAAGGAACACGTCTCGGCCTTCGGGTTCTAGAGCTTAAAGACAAGGATGCTAGTCTTGCGAAGTTCACGGATCGTTGGCACCGAGAGGAGAGAAGGGAGGGGAAAGGAGAAAGAGGAGTAGCACCGGATTGGACACTCAGGGTAATGCCGGCGCTACTCCTCTTTCTCCTTTCCCGTCCTTTCTCTTCTCTCTGATTGGTCACTCACCCTCTCCCTTCTCCCGATTGGTCCTCACCCAAAATGCTTTTTCTATTTGCCCTCCTCTCCCCGACTTTACGCTACCATCCACATACGGTTTGCAAGTCCTGCTCTGAACTGTAAGTGAAAGAGTTTTTCGGGTGGGACCTTTCTAGGTCCTGAGGAGAGCAAATAGATCCTGAGGGGAGCAAGCAAATAGATCCTCACTTAGAAAAAGCTTTTCGGGTGGGACCTTTTCACAGTCCTGAGGCGAGCAAATAGTTTGCAAGTCCTGCTCTGAAGCTCTACAAGTATAAACTGCCAAACTCTAAGCGAGTTTTTCGGGTGGGACCTTTCTAGGTCCTGAGGAGAGCAAACAGATCCTGAGGGGAGCAAGCAAATAGATCCTCACTTAGAAAAAGCTTTTCGGGTGGGACCTTTTCTCAGTCCTGAGGAGAGCAAATAGTTTGCAAGTCCTGCTCTGAAGCTCTACAAGTATAAACAGAGACGGCTTTCTGATCCACAATTTGCATTTCAAGCGACTCACACTGTCCAGACCTCCTTCCATTGTTCTACCGTTGTGTGCTCATTAAAGTAAGTGCTGTTTTTTATTGTTTTTTGTGCTTTCATTTTGTGAGTAGCTCAAAGCTGACCGGCTTTTTTTGCTCGCATTGACCACCGGACCGGTTACGGTAGCATTTGAATATCTGCCTGCCATCTTAAGTACTGTCTTAAGCTTGACGGCTGCTATTGACCATATTCTTCGTCTCTATTTCTGTTTTGGAGTTCTCTTTCGCTGGAAATTAAAAAAAAAAAGAAAAAGAAAAAGAAAACAGAGCTCTTGTTTTTCGGAAAGATAAAACAGAGCTCTTGCGTCTGTGTGAAGGTGTGACGAGTTTTCGACCTGACGATCTGGATTTTGTGTTTGTTTTCCTCTGTACAGGTGTCATATATACACAGATGGATCGTGTCCCGGTTGCTGTTAGCGCCCCTCGACATTCGGAACTGGAAGGGTAAGCGTACACTCTGCTCCCCCTTTTTTTTTTTTCCTCGCCTTTTATTTGGAGAAAATGTTAGGATATCACATTTAATGGCACATATTTATGTCATATATACGCAGTGAATGTAGCCCGACTTGATTGAATAACGATAAATCCATATTATTGTGCGATGAGGCCATGGGGGAAGCGGGCATCCAAAACAACACTTAACTTGTTTTAAACGATGTTGTGTTGGAAATGAAATTGGTTCAGGTGTTGTACGTACCGAAATAGCTTATTAAGTTATGGGGGGGATACTGCCCCAATTAGTGAGAGAGTGTGGGTTCCAAGATTCCATTCCCTCGTGTCTAACCTAAAAATGAAGAAAATAACTGATTGATTAGCGGTTAATTTATCAAGAACTCAGCTCTTGATAAGTCTAGGCAATTTTTTTGACAATTAAGAGCATCGAATGTCTAGATCGATTCATTATAACAATCATTTAAGAAAATAGTAGCTAGATAGGTACCCTGTTACAACTTACTATTGCTTGTGTACTTGGTTGATTTTAGTTGATATATTGACTTGATTAATTTCTAGATATTCCAATTCCATTTAATTTTCTCTTTAACTATATATATAACAGCGCAAGCGATGAAGAATGTTCTACAATGGTATTGCATAGATATATCTCTTCCCTCATCACCATGCTAGGCATCTTCATCCAATTGAAGCAGGGAGCCAAAAACGAGTCTCTGTTCGATACAAACTACCCGACTATGGTGTCTCTTATCGTTGCCATACTCGCTTATGGCGGATCACTAATTGGCTTTAGAGGCCCTAATTCGTGTTTGGCAGAATCAATCATCAGTAAGATTAGCCTCCTCCTTGGAACTCTTGCTGTGGTTTTAGAAGTGGTGATCCTTGTGCCAGTTTTAGGGCTAGTAGCCGGATTGCTTTGGGTTGTTTGGTTTGTGAAAGTTGTACGAAATGACTACGCCTTCGAGTACCTCAAAACATTGTATGAAAATGCAATTGCATTAGTTGTTTGTACATTTGGCAAATTGAAAGACTATTTGAACATGATCATTCGACATTTCGCAACGGAACCCGAAGAACAAATTGATGAGCTTTCTCAAGTAACCACGGTTTAGGTTTGGGGTATTTCTTTTACTCGTTATTTTTCTCGTTATTTTGTTGAGTTGGACTATATTGAACTCAGCATATGAATAGTTAAGTGCGAAGTGGTATTATGTGAAAGAAAATTCAAGCAACCACATCCTAATTGATTAGCTCTTTCATGCACGACTGCATTTTGTGCTCCGTTTTGCTGTTTCATTTCTTGTGCTGCTTTTTCTTGCTAGCTCCATGTGGAGTCTATTACTATGAAACTTATTGAGTTAAATAGATAGTGTTAAAGTATTGCTATGCAAATTTATATGAATTGATTTTCGTATTGTCTACCTTTTTAATTAGTGCAAGTCACTCTCTTTGTTTGCCAAAAAACAAAAGAAATTTCTAATCTAATTTTCAAATCCTTGGCCAACTTGTGGTCAACATTACGAAGAGCTCTTTCAATCAGGCACTAGTAAGTGAACCAATAAATTTAACTAGATTGGTTAAAAGTGAACCAACATGTGGATGGTAATGCCAAATTGGAGATGACGGTGTCCATGTTTTGTCGAATGAGGAGATAAGAGTAGAGGGAGGGCAGAGATGAACGGAGTCTGGGTTTTGAGTGAAGGGGAAAAGCAGTGTCTGTATCACACTTGGCGTGGGAGGTTATTGGCCACGAAACGATATACAAAAGGTTGTCATGCCATCCTGTTAGAAAGTCAATGTAATTAGATAGGAAGGAATTATATGATTGATTTGTATTTGATACTTTCCATTGATGTATTCCTAGATTGTAGGTCTTCTTATTGTACAAGGAAGCTATTGTATATATTCAGTATTCTATCAATGAAAGACTTATTCTGGCCAAATACATTTTTTCTCATGGTATCTAGAGCAGGTTTCAAACCCTAGCTCTCTCTGCCGTAACCAGAAGCATCAGACTTCCTCTTTTTCGTTGTCTTCCTTCTCCATGGGTGACAGCGACAACACCATTATCAAGAAGGGCGATGGCGAGAATTTTGCCGACCCTTATTTTCTTCATCCTTCAGACCATCCTGGTTTGATTATAGTCTCAAAAAAATTGAATGGGGACAACTACAACACTTGGTGCCGGGCTATGGAAATCTCCTTGAGTGCCAAGAACAAAATGGTTTTATTAACGGCAAAGTGAAAATGCCGTCTGAAACAAAGCAACTCGATGAACACGCTGCATGGCAGAGATGCAATAACATGCTTCTTGCTTGGATCATCAACTCCATTGAATCTAACATTTTGGACTCGATTCTTTACTTGAAGACAGCCTATGAAGTTTGGGAAGATCTTCGGGAACGATTTTCTCAGAGCAATGCTCTACGAATTTTTCAGCTTCAAAGAGAGATTGCCTCTCTCAACCAAGGACAACAATCTGTGGCTGCTTATTACACCAAATTGATGGGGCTTTGGGATGAGTTGGCATCCTATAGTTCTTCAACAACCTGCACTTGTGGAGCACAAAATGAAGTCAACAGACTTATGCAATTCCTCGTGGGATTGAATGAGTCTTACAGTGCTATTCATGGACAAATCTTGTTGATGAATCCACTCCCTTCTGTTAGACAAGCATATTCCTCAATCATTCAAGAAGAAAAACAACGGGAGTTGGGCACTACCCGCAACCTGACTGAACCAGCAGCCATGCGGTTCGCCATCGTAATAGCAACAAGCAACAACAACAGTCATCGCAGAACAGCAACAATAGTCGACCTCCTCTTCATTGCTCTTACTGCGATGCTAAGTATTACACAGTCGAGACTTGCTGGCAGAAAAATGGTTACCCACCGGATCATCCTCGTCACAATCCTAACAAGACACGCAACTCCAAACAAAGTGGTGGTGGTAGCAGCTTCTCTCGTGGAGGTCCTTCAGCCAACCACGTTACTTCTACGCCCACCATCAAGGATCTTCAAGCTGCTGTGCCTAACCTGTCCGAAAAAACAATATGAAGACATCTTTTCTGTATTGAATTCCAAGAATGATGGCCCACCAGCTAAGAATAATCGATCACAAGCCCATGCCGCCGCTTTCACCTCTCAACAATCAAGTTTGTCACCGCTTGTTCTCGGTCGATGGATAATCGACAGCAGAGCAACGGATCACATGACTCGCTCACCTAGTTTATTGACAAACTCCATTAAAAATATTTCTTTGCCGCCTGTCTCACTGCCTAGCGGAGAGAAGGCTTCTATTACTTCGATTGGCAACATTCAATTAAGTGATTTACTACAATTGAAAGATGTTCTATGCGTGACTTCTTTCCAAGTTAATTTGTTATCTGTTGGAAAAGTTACAGATGGGTTACATTATTCAGTGACTTTTTTTCCCTCTTGGTGCATTTTACAGGACCTGATTTTGAAGGTGACGATTGGTGTTGGTAAGCGACGGGACAATCTATATTACCTTGTGGCGTTGGCTTCCACTTCCACTCTGCAAAAGCCAACCTTCATGCCACCACATCACTGTTTCCACTGATCTTTGGCACCGCCGTCTAGGGCATTTACAATATTTAGCAAATAAAACCTTAAATTTCCCTTTTGATTCGAGTCATAGTTGCCATGTTTGTCCGTTGGCGAAACAAGCTCGCCAACCTTTTAGTCGTAGCTCCATTTCAACTTCTATGTGTTTTGAACTTTTGCATTGTGACATTTGGGGTCCTCATAAGACTGCCTCCCTTAGTGGTGCTTACTATTTCTTAACTATCGTTGATGATTTTTCTCGTTTCACATGGGTTTTCTTAATGCGGCACAAACACGAGACACAAATTGCCCTTAAAACCTTCTTTGCTTATGTTGAAACTCAATTTCACACCAAAATTGACCTGAGGTTTCGAAGTAGACCTGAGGACCTTAAAAAAACCTTAAGATCTTGACCAAAAATTACAAAGAAATAAAGTTTTAATCAGTAGAATAGAAGAAAGAGGGATCCATAGTGGAAAATGTCTTTCAAACGCAATAATACTCTTTGAGCTTTAATTTCAATAAGAAAGATTATATTCACACACATCAAATTACTTCCTCATACCATTTTAATTATTTAATATTTTCTACACATCAATAGCATTTGATAGAAAAATATTAAAAAATTAAAAAAATACGGTGAAAGTAATCTGAAGTGTGTAATTATAATCTCCTTGTCAATAATCATATTTGAAGGAATTAATGAAAAGTAAAAGTTAACAATAAGATGCTCTATGATGCGGTTTCCGCTGGGCTTAATGTTACAACAAGATGATCTGTGGTGATGGGTCCACAAGTCCCCGCAACGCGCCTATTTCTAAGTGAACAGAACTTGCTTGCTGAAAAATTAGCAGCGCTGACCAATCACAGATGAACACCTAGCAGCAGGGAGAGTGCTGAGTGACCAAGGAGAGAAAGGATGGGAAAGGGGAAAGAGGAGGAGCACCGGATCCCCTTCAATCAGAGAGGAGACAACGGGGAGAGAAAGGACGGCAATTAGAAAAAGCATTTTGGTTGTCTTCACCAATCAGGGAGAAGGGAAATGGTGAGTCACCAATCAGGGCAATCCTTTTTTTCGTCGATAAATAGAATTGAGAAGAGTCTTCTCTCCGGCACAACTCCCGGCAACGCGGAGCTGCATTTTTTCACTCACAAAATCATATTTCTGGTTCAATAATTTGCATTTGCATTTGGAGACGACGTACACTCTACAGAGCTCCTTCCATTCTTCTACCCTTTTGTCCTCACAAAAGTAGGTGCCCATTTTTTGTGCTTTCAATTTGTGAGTGTATCTCAAATCGCACTCACCACCGGACCGTCCATTTGATATCTGCTTGCCATCTTAAGTACTGTCTTAAGCTTGACGGCCCATATTGACCATATTCTTCATCGCAAATCTGTTTTGGAGTTTCTCTTTTGCCGGAATTTAAACAGAACCAAACAAAAAATAGAGCTCTCTGTTTTCTAAAAGAGAAAACAGAGCTCTTGCGTCTGTGTGTGTGGAGGTGTGACGAGTCTTCGATCTGAATTTTGTTTTTGTATTCCACTGTACAGAAGTATCATATATTCGCAGATGAATCGTGTCCCAGAGATTGCCGTTAGCGTCCCTCTACGTTTCGAACTGGAAGGGTAAGTGTATTTCTGCGTCTCTGTGTGTGTGTGAAGGTGTGGCGAGTCTTCGATCTGAATTTTGTTTTTGTATTCCGCTGTATAGAAGTATCAGATATACGCAGATGAATCGTGTCCCACACATTGCCGTTAACGTCCCTCTACGCCTCGAACGGGAAGGGTAAGTGTACTGTGTATACTCTGCTTGTATTTTTATTTTTAATTTATAGGTATATCATACTTTATCAATTAGTTAATTTTAGAAGACATGTTGACTTGATTAATTTATAGATATATCATACGTTCTCAATTAGTTCATTTTAGATGATATGTTGGCTTGATTAATTTATAGCTATATTGGCATGTGATGTATACAATCAACATCTAATGAGATAAATTTATTAATTGACATGGTATGTACACATGTTCCCTAATGTCGTATCATATTATTATATATTTGTAGATAATTCATTAATGAGATTCTATTTAATTTTCTCATTAACTATATATGTATAACAGCACAAGCGAAGAACGTTCTACAAAGGTGCATAAATACATATGTTCCCTCATCGCCATACTAGGCGGTTTCTTCCAATTGAAGCAAGGAGCTAGAGATGAGTCCCTGTTCAACACAGACTACCCAGCTATGGTGTCCCTAATCGTTGCACTAATTGCTTACATCGGATCACTAATTGGCTCTAGAATACTCCACGTGCGAGCTCGCCCTCATTTGGATTTGGCAGAATCATTCATCAATAAGATTAGTCTCCTCCTTGGAACTCTTGCTTTGATTTTAGAAGTGGTCATCCTTGTACCAGGTTTAGGGCTTGTCGCCGGATTTTTCTGGGTTGTTTGGTTTGTGAAGGTTGTAGTTGAGTACGCTTGCGAATACCTCAAAACGTTGTATGAAAAAACGGTTGCATCAGTTGTTCATACATTTGGTAAATTAAAAGACTATCTGAACATGACCATCCGACGTTTCGCAACGGAACCCAAAGAACAAACTGATGAGCTTCCTCAAATAACTTCTACCAAGGTTTAAATTTAGGATTAGGTGTGGGGTATTATTTTTACTCGTTATTTTTTATCTTATTTTCACTTGTTCATGACCAAAAGTAGGAGTAATTTCAATTGTATAAGAGCAGCTAGGAAGCTAGATATGGATGTAATTACACATGATGAGATGAAGAATAAGGGGTAGCATTGCTCATAGTTGAAGGAAGATTCTCAACTGGTTGAATCATCACATTCATATATCAGGTTGTACACGGTACGAAGCCCTTCCAGACAAATAAGATTCTATTCACAAGTGTTTATATTGCAAAGCAAACCAAAAGAAGGAAACAATATAAGTGTCCCTGAGATTATTATTACTATATTGTATTTGATGGAGGGGAATGCGGTGGCAGAAAATGGATCGGTCCACCTTTTAGGAGAAAAATTCATCGGTTGGATTCCACTAAACATGACTTGACATCAACACATCGTTTATAAAACAAAAAAAAAATAATAATAATGCCACTAATTAAATTTGTATACAAAATTTGCAAACTAAATAATGTATCACAAATTGAAAATGAGCAAGTTAATCAACGCTTAAGTAATAATCCAACCATAAACTTCCATATTATTTAATTTATGAAATTTTGTTTACAAATTTAATCTCTTTACTATTACTCAAATAAGAAAAATAAAACATATTAGGGTTTGGCCCCCACCAGTCTCTCTTTGTTCTCTCCCTTGTTTGGAAAACTTAAAAGCTGTTGGATAGAGGTCCAAACTTGTAGGCTACTTTTTAAGCGAGTCCAATTACAACTTTTTATGCCTATTTCACACTAATGAATAGAGATAATCGAATTCCTAAATGCACCATTTACGTAATTTTAAATTTTAAATATTTAAACAGATTCAAACTTACAGTTATCTATGAAATTTATTTTTTTCGAAATAAAATAAAATATTTAAAAAATGTTGTATATACCTATAAAACAACATTACATGTAGCAGAAAACGATGAAAACATGTACGATACCTCCATTTTAGGGTTAAAATACATGTATAATATACCTACATTATATAGCGCAAACACAAAAAAAACTCAATATTTGCCAACTCTATAGGTAGAAAATAAAATTTGTAATAGAGTGAGGTAGATTGGCAAACACAAAAAGAACCTGGGACATAAGTATATTTAAAAAAAAAAAAAGATGGAGTACAATTAAATAAATCATTTAATCTACAACATAAATGATACTCAACAAAAACTCAAATATATGGTAGAGATAGATTAAAATATCATGTGTCATAGGTAGATAAATAACATGCTTAATTAGAGGAAACCTTTCATAAAAGAAAAAAAAAAACTTTAGGAGACCTACATCACAGGTAGATGATCCATGAGGGAAAAACTGAAGAAAACACACAAAAAAAAGATGATGCGTCAAGTAAAAAAAAAAACAAAAAGAGAAGTAGCAAACCACAAAAAAATAAAAAATAAAAAATAAAAATAAAAATAAAATAAAATTCATGGTGCAATAAATTACAAGAAAAAGTTTTAGAACAAAACGAAGGAGAAAGAAGACGAAAGGAAAATGAAAAAAAAAAAAAAAAAAGGTGAGGAAGATCTATATAATTCTTCCATTAAGCAACAGGAAGAAGAATGAAAAAAAAAAACTGATATTCTGCAACATGTGCCTTCTCATTTGCTGATATTCTACAACACGCACCTTCTCATCAATTCACTCTATTTATATTACTTGTAGTACAATAAAGAAAGAAAAAAGCGCCTATTCCCATTTGCATAATGGATTCAATCGCTAATATTGACCATCTATTCTGACATGTAACAGCCTAATTACAAAATAATTGTTTGGGTTTTCATTTTAGTAAACTAGAAAAGACACTAAAACATTTAATAGAGTAGACTTGATATAAGTCCTATTTTGTGAGTCATTATTGGGTTTAGTTCTGCTTGTTGGATTAGGTTCATTACACGCATCAGCTTTTCTTATTGTATTTTTATCTTTTACTCAATTTTAGATTTTTTTTTTTTGGCAAAACTCAATTTTAGAATTAAATATAAGGGTGATTTTGGATGTGGTCCCTATTCATCAACATTCTTTGATTGAAACTTTGTTTGTTTTCGGTTTTTTATTGAAGTCCCTGAAATTAATGCAATAATACATTTCTATGTAGGTTATTATAAATTTTGAATTAAAAATTGATATTTGAAGTTTCATCGACTCTTATGCGATGCACGCTGGTCATTATATCTACAAAAGGGAAGGGGGCGGTCGGGCGAGAAATCTGTCTCTAGAATTCATTTTTAGAGAAGAAACTCTCTTAGCTATTTCATAATTAGACTACATGAATATATCCCTGGTGATTTTCTTACCATTTACCAACACAACCAAACAAGTAGTTAATTATGTTTCCGCCATCGTTTACTTTACTGCTAATAAAGCTCAAGATTGGAAAATCTTACAAAGGGTTGCATTTCTCTTCATTTTGGACTAACGGATTGATATGCTTTTTTTCAGAGCAACTAAGAAGCTCTTCTGGCGGAAAGTTTGGTCTTCAAGATTTTAATAAGCCATGTGAATCATCAGAAAACGAAGCTAGGATACCCTGTGATCCTCCTGCGAAGGTTTTCACTTCTGGTCAGAATAAAACGGAGAAACGAATAAAGAGGACACTTTCTGGTATAGAAACCTCTGAAAGCGATGTAAGTTCATCTGCTATGACTTCGCAATCTGATGCAGCCATTTCCGAGTCATCTCCTAATTGGACAATACCTCCAAGTAGCTTGAGCCAGAACTTAACATCAATTCAAGTAAGCACTTCCGTTAATACCTCCACACAATCTAATAGCGCTTCACTCATGATGCCACAAAGCCGTGAAGTTACCAAGGACAGATTGCTTCTAGACTGTAATTCAATACCGTCAACTTGCAGTCTGAAAGGCGGAGTGTCACACCAAAGCGGTTTTTTCTTCCGTGCTAAGTTGAAGGCCAATGAATTACAGGCTTGTCACCCCTCAATGAGCCATGCCCGCCAAGGGAACCATTCAAGTTTAGGTTACGGAGTGGATGTCAAACCTGCAATTGATGTGAATGATGTTCCTACTAATAAATATCTGCATGGAGTAGCTTGTGAACAAAATATAATTTCGCTCAATGGGCTGAGGAACCAAGAAAGTCGAGAAGGAAGATTGCATTGACTTGAAGTGGTGCCACTTTGCAATGGGAAATCTTCCAAAGAAATTGAAAGCAGACGCACGTGTAGAGAGCAACTGAAGGCAGACGGTCTGGTTCTAGACAAGGGATTTTCAAATGAGAATTCTGGTCCAAGACACCAAATAGATTTAAATAGATGTTTCACTGAAGAAGAAACCGAAACGACTGCTGCTTCCCCAGTTACGATGACAGAAATTGTGACAGATTTGGAGGCACCTGTGATAGTTGAAACAAATATATATGGGGAAGATTCCACTGAAAGAAGACGTAAGGAACCTCTTGACTCACCTCATGAGGGCCTTATCAGAGTTGCAGCCGAGGCTCTAGTTGCCATCTCATCATCCCAAGCTCCCGATATGCAGGAAAAAGCAACTTGTCGCAATCTGGAAGCTTCAGAAAACGACCCCCTTCTTTGGTTTGCAGAATTAATTTCTTCACATGATGGAAATCTTGACAATGGAAATGCAAAAGAGGTTAAGCAAACTTCCTGTGATGAAGAGGCTTTAACCGTTGACATGGATTTCTTTGAGCACATGACATTAAATTTGGTGGAAACCAAAGAAGAGCACCTCCAAATTCAGACAGCCTCACAGAAGAAGCGACATTGTCAAAACGGCCACGAAGAGGCCAATCGAGGAGGGGGAGGCAACGGAAGGATTTCCGGAGTGATGTACTTCCCGGTCTTGCTTCTTTGTCAAAAAATGAGGTGATTGATGATCTTCAAATAATTGAAGGGTTGATTAGGGAATTTAGTGGGAGTTGGCAATCAAGTTTGTCAGAAAGAAATTCTGGTGAGGATGGTAAGGGAAGGGGGAGGAAACGTATGGACCCTTCCGCGCCGTCTACTAATGTGGCTGAAGTTTGCTAGCCCTAGATTGAGCAACCAAAATGCGAGGAGCTGCAGGGACCTGAGGAGAGAAATTTAACCTGTTGGGGTAAGAGGACAAGGCGTCCTCCACAGCATAGATAGCCGATTGATAATTCTCCTGTTCCTCAAAAAACACATGGAGAGGTCCTTTCCATAGAGACACTGAAGTGCATCGGAGTAGAGCTAACATGCATGGATCTTCCCTCGGAGTTTTTAAGCCGTGGAGTTGTAATTGTAGACAATCCTTAATTTGGTTTCCCGTATTCTGAGTGAACTTGTAAGATTAATCAAAATAAGTTTACAGAAGAATTTGTTGAACTGAGAGAGTGTACCATAAACTGCAGGATCCTTCGAACCCAGAACCATGAGGTATCCATGCTGCTGCACTTAACCGTAACGCTAGGAAGAAGGCCGATACTTAACGTTGATTTTTGCATCCGTTCTTCTCTGAAACTCTTTCATTCACGTGCACTACCGGCGTCTCAATTCGGTGATAGTCTAAACTCATACAGAAAATGTTGCATTTTACTCGCCTCTCCATTTTGTCACGAGATTGTAAAGTAAAAGAGAAACGATACACAATAACTTTCTTTTTGGTTTTCAAATTCCGGGTCCAAGTTATGGATCAAATAAATTTTGTTTCCAACCATAATATTTGCTAATATTCTGTAACACATACCTTCTCGCCAATTCTTTCGCTTTATATTACTTGTAGTACAAGAAAAAAGCGCCTCTTCCCATTTGCATAATGGATGCAAATGTTAATATTGACCCTCTATTCTAACATGTAGAAACATAATTATAAAGTAAATGTTCGGCTTTTCATTTTAGTAAACTAGAAAAAACATGCTAACATTAACTAATGAGAAATAATAAAGCAAGTCGAGGATTGTCCTGACGGTTAGGATATTCCTCTTAAATTCATTGCATCTTGGAACCATTATTTTTCTTCTTAGTCTAATATACAATAATAATATCGTTTGTAATAAAAAATAAACAAGAAATAAAAAAAATATTTAGATCAGGACCACCATGTCATAAAATTGAAAAATAGTTCCAATTCACATTAGCAATATACACTATTCACTTTAGGCAATTCAGTTTAGCAATATAAATTATTGACTTGAGCAATTCAGCTTAGCAATATACACTATTCACTTATAGACAATTCAGTTTAGCAATATAGATTATTGACTTGAGCAATTTAGCTTAGCAATATCACTATTCACTTATCGGCAATTCACTTTACACAATTCAGTTTAGCAATATAGATTATTGACTTGAGCAATTCAGCTTAGCAATATCACTATTCACTTATCGGCAATTCACTTTAGCAATATAGATTATTGGCTTGAGCAATTCAGCTTAGCAATATACACAATTCACTTATAGACAATTCACTTTAAACAATTTACTTTACATAATTCACTTTAGCAATATAGATTATTGACTTGAGCAATTCAGCTTAGCAATATACACAATTCACTTATAGACAATTCACTTTAAACAATTTACTTTACACAATTCACTTTAGCAATATAGATTATTGACTTGAGCAATATAGATTATTCACTTTAACAATATTTTCAATGTATTCACTTTAGCAACATAGTCACTTTAGCAATATAGATTATTGACTTGAGCAATATAGATTATTCACTTTAGCAATATACACTATTCATGTCTTTAGCGATATACACCATTCATGGTTTTTTGGCAACATGCATGTAAGACTTCTCATTTTCATACAATTTACTGTAGCAGTATTTTTATATATAAAAGCCTGCACCTTAGCAATATAGATTATTGACTTGAGCAATATACACTATTCATGTCTTTAGCAATATATACTATTCATGTTTTTTGGCAACATACACGTAAGACTTCTCATTTTCATACAATTTACTGTAGCAGAATCTCTATATATAAAAGCATGCACTTTAGCAATATAGATTATTGACTTGAGCAATATACACTATTCATGTCTTTAGCAATATGCAATATACACCATGCATGTTTTTGTGGCAATATACACAATTCACTTATAGACAATTCACTTCAAACAATTTACTTTACACAATTCACTTTAGCAATATAGATTATTGACTTGAGCAATATACACTATTCATGTCTTTAGCAATATACACTATTCATGTCTTTAGCAATATACACTATTCATGTTTTTTGGCAACATACACGTAAGACTTCTCATTTTCATACAATTTACTGTAGCAGAATCTTTATATATAAAAGCATACACTTTAGCAATATAGATTATTGACTTGAGCAATATACACTATTCATGTCTTTAGCAATATGCAATATACATCATGCGTGTTTTTGTGGCAATATACACGCAAGACTTCTCATTTTCATACAATTTACTGTAGCAGTATCTCTGTATATAAAAGCCAACACAAAATGCTGTGGCAAAATGCCCTGTTCGGACCCGCTGTGGCAAAATGCTTTTCGAAGAAGTGACCGACTTCTTTCCATTCATTTAGCTCGATTAGAAACTATTCATAATCATTTATAATGAGAGACAAGCATTGACAAGACCACATATCTGGTTCAGTAATTTGCATTTGAAGACGACTTACACTCTGCAGAGCTCCTTCCATTCTCCTAGGCGTGTTTCCCCCCTCGCCACTGTCTGTGCTCACAAAAGTAAGTGCCCTTTTTTTCTTTGTGCTTTCATTTTGTGAGTGTATCTCAAATCGCACTAACTGCCGCACCGGTTACCTTACCATTTGAATATCTGCTTGCCATCTTAAGTACTCTTTTAAGCTTGACGACCGCCATCGGCCATATTCTTTGTCGTGGATTTCTGTTTTGGAGTTCGCTTTTGCCGGATTTAAAATAAATAAAAAAAAACAAAAAACAAAAAAAAGAGCTCTGTTTGTTGTAAAGAGAAAACAGACCTCTTGTGGCTGTGAGTGTTAAGGTTGGCGAGTCTTCGATCTTAATTTTGTTTTTGTATTTCTGCGTACAGAAGTGTCATATATACTCAGATGGATCGCGTCGCAGAGATTGCTGTTAGCGTCCCTCAACATTCAGAACTAGAAGGGTAAGTGTATTGCTTGCACTTTTTTTTTTTTTTTTTTTTTTGCCTTTTACTTGGGGAAAATGATGGGGAGACAAAAAAAAAAAAAAAAACTGATTAATTAGCAAGTAATCTATACAAAGCTCTTGATAAGTCCAGGCATTTTTTTTTTTTGAGAAATTAAGAGCGTCGAATGTCTAGAACTCTAGATAGATTTGTTATTAACAAACATTGAAGAAAATAGCAGCTAGCTGGTACTTACCCTGTTACTACATATTTAATTAGTTAATTTCAGATGATATATTGACTTGATTACTTTATAAATGTATTGGCATATGGTGTATACAACCAAACATCCAATGAAATAAATTCATTAATTGACGTGGTATGTACACATCGCTTGCTATATCATTTTTTTTAACAAACTTGCCATATCATATTAGTGCATAAATATGATACAAAAATATGATTTCCCTAACATTTTCTTATTAGTTAAGATTATAATACAAATTGTAGATAATTCATTAATGCAATTCCAGTTAATTTTCTCATTGACTATATATGTATAACAGCGCAATTGAAGAACATTCTACAAAGGTTTTATGTTCCCTCATCGCCATGATAGGCGGTTTTCTCCAACTAAAGCAGGGAGCTAGAAATGAATCTTTGTTCGACACAGACTACCCGGCTATAGTGTCCCTTACTGTTACACTAATCGGTTATGGTGGATCACTAATTGGCTGTAGAATACTCCACGTCCAAGCTCGCCCTAATTCTGATTTGGCAAAATCAATGATCAATAAGATTAGCCTCCTCCTTGGAACTCTTGCCTTGATTTTAGAAGTGGTGATCCTCGTGCCAGGTTTAGGGCAAGTAGCCCTATTCTTCTGGGTTGGTTGGTTTGTGAAGGTTGTAGCTAAGTATGCCTACAAATACCTCAAAACGTTGTATGAAAGTGCAGTTTCATCAGTTGTTCTTACATTTGGCAAATTGAAAGACTGTTTGAACATGATCATCCGACGTTTCGCTATGGAACCCGAAGAACAAACTAATGAGCTTCCTCAAGTAACTTCTACCATGGTTTAGGTTTTGGGGTATTATTTTTACTCGTTATTTTTTCCCCTTATTTTGTTGACTTAGATTATATTGAATAGGTTGTTGAGTTTTCACCCATGCATCTCGGGTTTGGAACTCCCCTCCCCTAAATTACTGTAATAGTTTTGAAACTCTCATCTCCAAAATAATTGTAATAATTTCGAAACTCCGCCTCCCAAATCATTGTAATAGTTTCAAACTCTCATTCCCCTTCTTAATAATAATAATTTAAAGAGAGAATATATTGAACTCTGTTTGTGATATATTATAAATATATGATTAGAAAAGTACGACTAGTATCAAAACTGTAAACCTAAAAAATACTTGTTCATAACCAAATGTAGTAGTTTCAAGTATAGAAGAGCAGCTAGGAAGCTAGATATGGATGTGCTTACGCATGATGAGACGAAGGTACATGAAGATTTTCAATTGGTTGAATCGTCATATTCATATATCATGCTATACAAAGTACAAATAGCCCTTGTTTGACGGAGGCGAATGCCAAGATGCAAAATCCGTCCTGGAATTCCACCAACACCTCTATATAGGCTAAAAAGGGATTTGGGCCCCACTAGTCTCTCAATCCTATCTAGGAAATTATTTTTTTTTCAAAATAAAATAAAATAGTTTTAAAAAAATATTGTATACACCTATAAACGATGAAAGCATATATGATACCTCCAATTTAGGATTAAAATGCAACAGGTATAATATACCGAAGTAGGAATCTTTCTCTCCCTATTCCTATCTACTTCTCTCCCCTCCGCTCACACCTTACTTTTCCATCTTATTATCTTTATAAAAAAATCAATTTAACATATTAATGTGACTTAATTGTAACCGTTTAAATAGAAAGAGAGAGAGAAGGAGATTAGGAGGGGAGATAATTCTACTCCTAATATACCTACGTTATAGGACAAACACAAAAAACCTAAATTTTGCCTACTCTATAGGTAGAAAATAAAATTTGTAATAGAGGGAGGTAAATTACAATGACAAACACAAAAACAACTTGTGATAGAAGTAGATTAAAAAAAAAATGGTACAAGCACATAAATACATTTAATCTAAGACGTAAATGAAACCCAACAAAAATTCAAAGATACAGTAGATGTAGATTAAAATATCTTGTGTCATAGGTAGATAAACATGGTTAATTAGAGAAACCTTTCATAAATGAAATACGATGTTGGTATTAGAAAATCTTCCGTGTTTATCAAATAAATACATAAAGATGATAAAAAGAAGAATATCTTTATATATAAAGCCCGAAGCTCCAATTTGGGGTTATGGCTTCACTAAAAAGAATAGGACGCAAAAGCCCCTCAACCAAAAGAATTCAAAAGCAGCAAAAGAGAATTCATAAAATAATGTAAGTGTAATTTTGTCATGAAAATTTTTATTTTATTTTATAATTTTGTCATAAAAATGCCAAACGGCTCATTTTCTTTCCTGCCTGCTATAAAGCCGGGAGCCCCAATCTGGGGTCACGGCTTCACCAAAATAATAGGACGCAAATGCCCCTTAACCAAAAGAATTCAAAAGAAGAAAAAAAAGAATGCATAAAATAATAAAAGGGTAGTTTTGTCATGAATATTTTTATTTTATTTTATAATTTTGTCATATAAAATGCCAAACCACTCCTTTTCTTTCCTCCCTGCGTGCAGGTCAGCAGCTGTTCTTCTTCTCCTCCTCCTTATTTCTTCTTCACTCCAAAATCTCCATTTGATCATAACTTTTTCATACGGTAACGAAATCACGCAAGGCCGGAGCCTATAGATTCGTATCAGAACACTCTTCTATCTGATATAACACCCACTCCTCAAAATTGACTGTGCTCGAACATTGTAGCCTAGAAGAGTGACGGTTTTCTGGCGGAGTTTTGCCGATTCCGCCCAATCCTGACAGAATTTGGTCTCGGCCCAAGCGAGAAAGTTGATCATCTCATAACGAGCTTTCTACCTATACATGAGTTCGTTGAGTGAATCCAGAAGATTAGGGCACGTTCTCAGGTTTGTACTACTCTATCCCTTTCTTTCTCTCTTTCGGAATTTTTTTTCTTGAATTTGAAGATGCACGTTGTTATTTAGTCCATCGATGGTGGTGTGTTTGGTTCCCGAGAAAATCAAGGGACACTTGAATTTTCAACAAGTAAATTATTTGAACACTTGCACTTACATACGGGGTTTAATTTGTTCTTACGTGCAAAGTTGTTTTGAAAGTGATATAGCAGGCTCTGATGCATAGCCTTTATTTGATTCATTGCAGCTCCAGACATGATGGTCCTACGCTACCTATTTGTGATCATCTTTGTGTATGTGCAATGCAGATTATTATCAAAATTATAGAAAGAAGCAAACAACATATGCATGAAGATTTTATAAGGTACAATGAACCAATCATGTTACCCTATGTCTTTCCTGAAATGCCTATTTAAATTTGTTCGTTTTGAAAATGAGTCAAACATACGATTTTCTGGATCTTTCCAAGCAGAGGCCATTGTCCTTGACAAAAGGCAGTGGTATTGAAGCTAAATGATGATCGTTTGAACTAGATTCAGGAAAATGTGAGTTTAGTAGAGAAAAAATGTGTTGCCAGAATTTGGCATTTATGTTAAATGCTGCTTTTGGTATTTTAATTTTATTTATTTATTTATTTATTTATTTATTTTTTTGTGTTGTACTGATTATTGTGGCCGCTTGCAAGACCACGTTCTGATTGCCACATTTGGTCATAAAGGTAAATTACATCCATGTTATTTCGATACTTTTTCTACAAATTTCGGGTTTAGATAGAGTAATGGTTGAGATAAAGAAATGACGTGGCTCAATATTTCGTAATTTTACATTAAATGCTGCATTTGGTGTTTTAGATTTTTTTGGGCTATACTGATTATTGTCAATGCTTGCAGGAACGATGTTCTCGTTGCAGGATTTGGTCATAAAGGTACAGTACATTTGAAACCCCACAATCCATGTGTTCAACTTCCGGACTTGCAGTCCATAGTAGGGAGATAATGAATTTTCTAAAGACCAAAGTTTGGGATTTTTGTTTGGTCATCAATCATTGACAATGTAAAGGTAACTTCGTTCTAGATTTCAACATTTGGGGTTTCATTTATATTTATAGATCTTCATTGGCAAAGGGCATTGTTCTTGAGAAAGTGTACGTGAAATTTAGCTAAATGTCTTTTCCATTAAAAATCCTAACCAATCCTTTATGGCTAATGGCTTTCAATTTTCATCCTACATTAGTATGGTTCAGTTACCCTCACAAAAAAGCACTTTCCCACTTAGACAATAATATAGAAGTCTTAGACCTGAACATGTACGAAGTGTTTGTCTTCCATTTCAACAAAGTGTTTCGTAGTAAAAATATTGTTATGCATACACAATATATGAATGGGAAAAACACTATATGCCGTATGCTGGGAGTCCTAAACCCCTGTTACTCAAAGTTGCCTCCAAGTGCAACAAAAGCATGGATATCTAATATTCACTCTTTGCCAAATAAATTGACCAAACAAAAGGAAAATATTTGTAACTCAGAACGTACACATAAATGGTACCCGTATGAAATATTCCGCATGAATTTTTATTATTAACATGACTTTCATATGTTACTTAACTGTTTGACAATTCACAATCCAGTGTGTCCAATTCGACCGAGCAAGTTGCCTTATATGAGTTAAGCGCATTGTTCTTGGAACTTGACTACTATTGCCTTCTCCAAATGGGACTATGTTGAGGTGTTAAACATGATTGCTACTGTCTTCACCAAATTGCACTATGTTAGGGCACTGAACTTGATCGGTATCACCTTCAAATGACACTATGCTTGAGCGTTGAATTTGTTGAGCCCAGTAATTGGATTTTCGCTGTGCTAAACATTCGTGTCTTTGCCTGAATACGTGGTCTAGTAGATAAAATACCCACATACATTTGGTAATGTCTGCCCTTGTGATTTATTTATGGATAAGGAAAATATTTTGTCTTCCATGTTTGTTTCACGAACATTTCCTATTTATTTTTTGGAAACTATTATTATTAGCACTCTAAAAATCACATTTGACACTCCTCACAATTGTATTTTTCTTTCTAAATATAGAAAGTTTGGAGTGTTAAATAAGAATTTTTGAGTGTCAATAACAATTCTTTTTTTATTTTTTATTTTAAGGAGTGGGTCCCTACATGGAAGGTATGCGAAGGTAGCTTACTTATCTTCTTCTACACTGGTGCGGATGTTATTTCAACATCTCCTGCACTTGCACTTGCACTTGCACCATTCGGCTGATCGGATCCCATAACCGACTCTTCCAATCTGTCAAACATTCCGGATGCAATAGCTCGTGCACTTGCACCAATATTCATGAAAAACTCTTTCAATTTGTCAAACATTCCAGTTGCAACAACTCCTGCACTTGCACCAATATTCATGAACAACTCTTTCAATTTGTCAAACACCTGAAGAAGCTGTTCAAGTGCTTTCTGATACAAACTTTTCAAAACATCTGCAATTTCGCGGTAGGACTTTGTTACTGCAATCACAAGGCAAATGCTCCATCCTGCGAAGGTGAACCACCCAAAAGCTGGAACGAAGATGAACAATTATAAGGTTATGGCAAGTGTTCCAGACGAGAGGCTAATCTTATCCATGAAATCAGACAAATCTGGATTTTTACGAGCTTGGAGTATCTTTACTGCCAATGAACCGAGGTAAACCATAAGAACCAGAAACGCCACCATCGTGACGTATTCCATATAAAACAGATATACTAGAGCTCCAACTCTGTTGTTCCTGAGCTGGATAGGCAGGGCTAGAACGGTCATGCCAGAGACAATACACCAGTGCAATTCCTTTAAAGAACTTTGACGATAATGTTCCTCAGCCTCGCTTGTGCTATATCATAAATGTACGGTTAGAAAATTATATTGAAATCAGTTCATCTTCTTAATTATTATTTAAGGACATCTCTGGAGATTGTTTTTAATCATTTATATGCATCATTTCTGGAGATTGTTTTTATTATAATCATTATATACGGTGTTAAATATGTTAATTGCAAGTATTTTCCTAGTAGATTGGATGCGAGTATTTTTGTAATCAGAATAGTTGCAGACCCAATGTTAGAAAATTTTATAACCACAAAGGCTATTTTGCTAGTGCAACAACCACAAGGTCTTATGGCTACTTTGTGGCTCTGACCAAAAGTAGTTGCAGATCCAATGCGAGTATTTTGCTAGTTCATGACCAAAAGTAATAGTTGTTTCAAGTATATATATAAGAGCATCTATGACCAAAAGTAATAGTAGTTCATGACCAAAAGTGAAGCTAGATAGATTTGTGGCAACTTTCCGCAACAACAACAACAACTACAAGGGCAAAAGCACTTGTTCATAACCAAAAGTAATAGAGGTTTCAAGCACATAAGGGCATCTAAGAAACTTCATTGGCTGTTGACGTGGTTGTCATCCTATGCCACATGGCCAAACCACTAATGAAAAAATATTTAACATTAAAAATTATTCAATTCATTTAATTTTACTTAAGAAAAATAGATTTAAAGGGTACTAAATTAATTATAAGGAATGTTCACAAAAAAAAAAAATAATAAATAAATAATTATATGGAATTTTTTTATTTCTTCTTCACCAAAAAATAGATTTAGTCTGCAGATTAATTTGTAATTTATCTGTAATCTGTTTCTTTTATAAATTTCTTTGTATATTTGACTCTCTATATAATTATATATGTATGTATGTATGTATGTATGTATATTTTATATCTTTGGTTTTGCTGTTTTTCAATCTAGGCTTAGATTTTGGACTCTGTTTATTTCTTAATCCGTAAGATGAACAGTCATATTTCAATTTTCGAATGGTAACTTGGAGTTGCTTGTATCTTAAGATAGTAAATTCTTTCGTTTCGAAAAAATTCGGCCGCATGTTTTGATGAGAATCTGGGTTGGATCATGGACAGGAAAGGAACATTGGGTTGAAATGTGCTAATGTGGAGCTAGGATTAATGATAATCACTAGAAAATGAAATGCAACTTTGAAATTACGTGTTAAAAGCTAGGCATTTCGCGGGTTCTTGCTGATTTACTCTATCTGGTGAGTAAAGATTTCGAAACTAGTGAGTCGCGTCGAGTTTCAGCGTGCAATCTGATGATGTGGTTCTGCTGATTGTGTTGACAGTACTGAGGCTAAGTAGAATTCTCACTATATCTAAGTTGAATTTTTCTAATGCTTCTCGGGTTAATTGCAGGAATGGGAACTGAAGTGCAGTCGAAGATGTATTTCCCGGGATATTGTTCCATACAAAATCTAAGCAGCAATGTCGGCCATGGGAGCTGGTTCCTACTCCACGAGAACATAAACCTGAAGAATGGGCAACAATACGAAGTGTTCTTGACAAAGGCCAGTTATTGATGGACTTCAAGGATGCGATAAGGAACAACTGAAGCAAACTATTCTGAAGCATGAGTCAATTTTCAGGAATCAGGTGTATATTCTATAAACCTATATCTATTGAGTTCTAAAGTGTAGTAATGGTCACAGATATTTTCGTAGTACTTAGAAAGATTGAATAACGGTTTTATATTGGTAAGAAAGTGTCGAACATTGAGTGCTCAAATTCGTTAGCCAATAGTATAATGCATTTGCCTTTGTCTGTGATTTTCTTATTCAGCTCAATGAACTCCATCGTCTTTACGAAAGGCAAAAGGACCTGATGAACGACATCAAAAGCAAAGAGCTGCTCAAACATCAAAAGGTAGCAGGGTCACAATTAACTTTTTCATCATCTGGCTTTCCAACTGGAGACGACAGAAAGAGTTCGTATATTTTTGGTAAACAATCTACATCGAGTACTTGTATCAGCCACTCTCCTTGTGATTCTTTTGGGAAAACCATGCAAAACAGCAGCGTCCCCAGCCAAAGTAGAGTATGGATGAAGGACCACGAATCTTTGGATTCCAGAGGGAAGAAGCCTCAAAGGAGATTGTTCAATCTTGAACTCCCAGCCGATGAATACCTCGGTGATGAAGAAGAACCAGAAGGAGGTTGGGGGTTGGGAACAGACAAATCTGGTTGTAACAATAGTGTGTCAAGTTCTGGTTTGCATTTAGTAAGAAGCAATGGTTTGGCTGATCTGAATGAACCTGTTCAGATAGACAAAGTGTCTGCTTCAACTTCTGTCGTTATGTCTGGCAATCACCCAAGCTCCAAAGAGGAGATAAAAAGGCAGGTTTTATCTGCAAATGCGTACAAAGATGTGTGGCCTTTTGCAAAGAAATTCCCTGAAAACCCGCAAACGGGGAAGGAAGGAAGAGTTGGTGATCTGCATTCAAAGAATGAAATCCAAAAAGAGTGATCAACAAATGCTCTCAGAGATGGTAAGGGTCTAGTTATCTTATTTCGTATTTATTTCCATTGGTAATTTGGACTTTGTATTTAAGCTCTAAATTCCATAATTGTTCAATCTTACCGCATTACAAGTTCATTACTTTCAAACTCTTGCCTGCACATACGACTCTTATCGGATGCACGACGATGAGATGGAATGTTTTGCACTCATTTGTATGTGGTCTCTCTATGATTTCTATCATTGATTGACACATGTAATAAACTTAACCCTCTTAACTTTATTATCATAAACTTAACACGTGTCAATCAATAATAGAGGCCACAGAAAGGCGACACACAAAATGAGTACATAAGATTTGTTTGCCACAATGCTGGTCAATAATTTGAATTAATGACTAATGTAGTACATGTAACATTGTGATTTGTTGCCACTTAGTATGATGGTATATTTATATTTCTCTTCACTTGTAAGTGAGAGGCCTTATGTTCGAATTTGGTGGATGACGAATTCGATACTAAATTAGGTTGCTCATTGTATGGTTTAGCCGAATTCCTCATTCTCTTAGTGTAAAATGCGTCGTTGTACTAAAAAAATTGTAATTTGTTGATTAGCATGATAGTTAACATATCAATTTGTAGTAATATTGTGCACAGAAAAAACAACAAAGTGCAAATATATTTGAATATTAAGAATGAAATTAAATTAATTTTCCAAAAGAATTTGAGTCTTTGAGTTGACCGATAAGATTTGGACAAAAACAAAAGCAAAATCCAAAAAAGCAATCAAAAATTTAAATTGGGTGCAAAAATGCAAACAAAAATTTAATACAAAAATGGCTGCACTTTTCAAATTTCTCTCTCATATTCGGTAAGTCTGAAGCAAAAGACAATGGAGCCACGCTCCTTTCAACGCAAGTGGAACAGACACACGATCACGTCAGACATCAAACGTCACGGTTGGGTTACGTGGCGGAACACGATCACTCGCGTGGAAACACACTCCGACGCAGATCGAATGATTGTATGGAATCAGCCACTTTCGGAAACTGTTAGGTTGTTGCTTCAGTGAACCCAGTTGTCTCCATCTTTTTAAGTACTTTCTGAATATAAATATACTTGCACCCAAAAAGCATGGAAGGTGGAGAGAATCTAGAAAATGTTGAAAAAACAAAAGTTAATATAATTAAAAAATGATTTTGTCTTTGAGGAGTCTCGTTCTCTCAGTAACTTGATCTAACCAAAGATGTATAATCATCTGACGAAGAATTTAATATTAAAAATTAAGATTAAAAAATTTAAAAATATATTATTTAAGTTTTTCAACTAAAATAGTTTTTAAGATTGTCAGAACTCCTTACTTTAGTCATTGAAATTTAAAATTGATAGAAGTAGTCTATTAGATTGTTTATCGTCAATCATTTTGATTCTTCCATAGAAAATCTCGCTTAAATTGAAAGACCAAAATAATTAACGGTGAACAATCTCAGACTACTCTTATTAATCTTAAATTTATGACAATCTCAAAAACCAATTTAAATAAAAAGCTTAAATGAATATTTCTACCCTTTATATCAGATACAAAAATGAATAATCATGTATTCGTTGGTCATCGAGTGACCGAGAGAATATATTTCTTTATCTCACATTTCCTCAAAAACCCATAAAAAAAAGTAATGTTATAAGTGGGAAAAAATCATTGGAGCAAAAGCCATAGAAGAAGAAAGAGAGTGGGGGGCATAATATTAGATTAAATGTGCAGACCACAAGTTGACAAATTATAGTCGTTCTTGAACAAGTCATTTGTTGTTGTTGGTTTATGGGTTCTCTGAGTGTGAGGGAATTAAAAAGGAAAGATCTTTCTGTGTTTGGGGTAATCTCAGTTTTTTTTTTCCTCTGATTGTTTAACAGAAGGACCAACTTTTGTTGCAGCTGTTTTGTATTGCGGCTGTGAATTTTGATGGAGTTGGATTAGTTTGTGGGTCGTTGGAAATTTTGGTGAATTTGTAGGGCAATCCTGAGAAAGCCTTGTGGAAGATTATTAACCATATGAGGTAATTTTCAATTGTCAATTTTCTGTTTTAATTTTCAATTTTTCAAATTTTAAATTTAGTTATTTGTAATCTGTTTCTTTTATAAATTTCTTTGTATATTTGACTTTATATATAATTATATGTATGTATGTATATATAATTTTATATCTTTGGTTCTGCTGTTTTTCAATCAAGGCTTAGATTTTGGACACTGTTTATTTCTTAATCTGTAAGATGAACAGTCATAACGCAAATTTCAAATGGTAACTTGGAGTTGCTTGTATCTTAAGATAGTAAATTCTTTCCTTCCGAGAAAATTCAGCCGCGTTATTTGACGAGAATCTTGGATGGATCATGGACGGGAAAGGAACAGTAGGTTGAAATGTGCTAAAGTGGAGCCAGGATTAATGATAATCACTAGAAAATGAAATGCAACTTTGAAATTATGTGTTAAAAGCTAGGCATTTCGCGGATTCTTTCTGATTTACTCTATCTGGTGAGTAAAGATTTCGGAACTAGTGAGTTGCGTCGAGTTTCAGTGTGCAATCTGATGATGTGGTTCTGCTGGTTGTGTTGACAGTACTGAAGCTAAGTTGAATTCTCACTATATCTACGTTGAATTTTGCTAATGCTTCTCGGGTTAATTGCAGGAATGGGAACTGAAGTGCAGTCGAAGATGTATTTCCTGGGATATTGTTCCATACAGAATCTAAGCAGCAATGTCGGCCATGGGAGCTGGTCCCTACTCCACGAGAACACAAACTTTAAGAATGGGCAGCAATACGAAGTGTTCTTGACAGGGCCAGTTATTGATGGATTTCACGGACGCGATAAGGAGCAACTGATGCAAACTGTTCTGAAGCAGGAGACAATTTTCAGGCATCAGGTGTATATTCTAGAACCAACATCTATTTAGTTCTAAAGTGTAGTAATGGTCATAGATCTTATGGTAGTATTTAGAAAGATTGAATAACGGTTTTATATTGGTAAGAAAGTGTTTAACTTTGAGTGCTCAAATTCGTTAGCCAGTAGTATAATGCCTTTGCCCTTGTCTGTGATTTTCTTATTCAGCTCAATGAACTCCATCGTCTTTATGAAAGGCAAAAGGACCTGATGAACGACATCAAAAGCATAGAGCTGCTCAAACATCAAAAGGTAGCAGGGTCATAATCAACTTTCTCATCATCCGGCTTTCCAACTGGAGACGACAGAAAGAGTTGGTCCATTTATGGTAGACAATCTACATCGAGTACTTGTATCAGCCACTCTCCTTGCGATTCTATTGGAAAAACCCTGCAAAACAGCGGGGTCCCCAGCCAAAGTAGAGTAGGGATGAAGGACCACGAATCTTCGGATTCCAGAGTGAAGAAGCCTAGAAGAAGATTGTTCAATCTGGTGGGAGTTGGCAGTCAGGTTTGTCCCAAAGAAATTCCGGTAAGGGTAGTAGGGGAAGGGGGAGGAAGCGTTTGGGAAGTTCCATCTACTAATGTGGCCTAGGAGCTGCAGGGACCTGAGGAGAGAAACTTAACCTGTTGGGGTACGAGGACAAGGCGTCCACGACGGCAAAGATATCCGATTGATAATTCTCCTGTTCCTCAAAACTAAACATGGAGAGCGGTCCTTTCCATAGAGATATAGAAGTGCATGGGAGTAGAGCTAACGTGCATGGATCTTCCCCCGGATTTTTTAAGCCGTGGAGTTGTAATTGTACACAAGTTATGCCAAATTGAGTCATCCTTAATTTGGTTTCCGGTATTCTGAGTGAACTTGTATGATTAATCAAAATAAGTTTACATAAGAATTTGTTGAACTGAGGGAGTGTAACATAAACTGCATGAGCCTTCGAGCCCAGAACAATGGGTATCCATGCTGGTGCGCTTAACCACAAAGTTAGGAAGAAGTCCAGTACCTAATGTTGATTTTTGCATCCATTTCTCTGAAACTCTTTCATTCACGCACGTCACCGGCATCTCAGTTCGGTGAAAGTCTGAACTCATACAGAGAATGTTGCATCTACTCTCCTCTTCATTTCGTCACAAGCAGATTGTAAAGTATAAGACAAACATACACAGTAACTTTCTTTTGGTTTTCAAATTCCAGGTCCAAGTTATGGATCAAAGCAGTTTTGTTTCCAGCCATAACCACACACCGCCAGGGCTGGCCCTGAGAATTTGGGGGCCCTAGGCGAGCCTTTGAAATGGGGCCCTAGAGTTCTCTAACTTTCGATTCTTTGTACATTGATATGTGTAAAAAATAATTCACTAAATACATGAAAAGTCTATTTCTACATCAAATATCATTAAAAATTAATATCAAAAGAAAAAAAATATACAAACATTACTCAAATATTAGTATATTACCCGTCTCGTATTTTTAGATGCAAATGCACTTATTAAGTTTACATAATCTAATTTTTCAACCAATTCAAACCGAAAGAGAAGTCCCTACCTGGTACGCCAAATTCCAATCATTTTTCTACTATTACAATGTGACTTATTACATTCAATAAATGAATTAATGGTTGGATTACAGAGACAACATCTTACAACTAGGAAAATTACTAGTGTGAAGAGGATAGTAATTTTCGTATACGCGCCTAGGTGGACGAAACGGAATTGAATAATTTATTATATATTATATAAACTAATTAATTTGAACATTTAATAATGTAATTTTTCAAAAAGGTGAGAGTTTTAGCCCTTTAGATACATAATAATGATATATGTGGTGTGATCTTAAAATAGGGTAATAAAACCCCATAAAAATAACATAAAAGTGATATTTAAGAGAGAAGAAAAAAAGTAAAAATAAGATGGTGGGGCCTATTTAAGGGGATAAAACGTGCAGATATAAAAAAAGATGGTGGGACCATCTTAAGTAAAATCGTGCAATTAAAATGATGTTGGAAATAGGGTTGTCTTCTTCCTCACACGAGGTCGACCCTGCAACAAAAGATTTCCAAATTTCGGCTTTTATATATAAGCATGTGTAGCTCCTGTCCATCCTCGTCCAGACCCACCTAACTCTGCCTAAAAATTGGGGGCCCTTTTGAAGTGGGGACCCTAGGCGGGCGCCTACTCCGGCTACCCTTAGGGCCAGCTCTGCACACCACCTCCTCAACTCTCTCTCTATATATTACTTGTAGTAAAAGAAAAAAATGCCTCTTCCCATATGCATAATGGATGCAAAAGTTAATATATTCATCCTCTATTCCAACATTTAGAAATGTAATTACAAAAGAATTGTTCGGGTTTCCATTTTAGTGTACTAGGAAAAAAAAAACACTCTAACATTAACTAATAACAAATAAGAAAGGAAGTCGAGGATATTCCTCTTAAATTCATTGCATCTCGGATTCACATTATTCTTCTCGTAGTATAAAATAATAATTGTTTGTAATAAAAACAAACAAGACAAATGATGCAATGGTACATTTGGTAATGTTTTGAATGATGCAAGACAAATGTTGAAGTCTCTACAGAGTTGGAAGGCCACTTTTGGTGGACGTGAGACAAACAAGGTGGCACATCGGCTTGCGAGATTGGGCTTATCTTTGGATGATCAAATTGCAAGGATTGAAGAGCCATATGATGTAATTTTTTATTTACTTTTTGAGAATAGTAGTATTATTTAATTTAGAGGTGCGTGACGCTTTTTTCCCTTGAACCGGTTTGAAAATCCCGACAAGATTTTTATCGATGCTCATTACTAGCACCCTATCCTCTTTGCTTGTATGATTTCTTTCTCATTAATGGAATATTGTACTTATTTCAAAAAAAAAAAAAAACAAACAAACAAGAAATTAAAAAATATTTAAACAACAACCACAATGTCATAAAAATGAAAAATTGTCTGAATTTTTTTTTATATTTTTTTAAATTTAATGGAAACTTTACACAAATAAAATGCAATGTCCAATATTCACTGCATTGTAGCCACAATTTTCACTTTTAGTGGATACGCGTGTCATTTGGGATGGTTTGTAGTCTAGCCAGGAGTTTCGAAGAAGTAGTCCTACTTCCTATTCATACACCATTCCCATTAAAACCTGAGGATCTTGAAAAAAAAAATATTATTAAAATAATAACGTTCATTAAAACCTAAAGATCTTGACAAAAAATTGCAAAGAAATAAAGTTTTAATCAATAGAATAGAAGAAAGAGGGATTCATTGTGGAAAATGTCTTTCAATCTCAATAATACTCTTTGAGCTTTAATTTCAATAAGAAAGATTATATTCACATACTCCAAAATACTTTCTCATACCATTTTAATTTTTTAATATTTTTTACACATCAATAACACTTGATAGAAAAATATTAAAAAATTAAAAAGGTATAGTGAAATTAATTTAGAGTGTAATTATAATCTCCCTGTCAATAATCTTGCTTGAGAGCAAATATTTGAAGGAATTAATGAAAAGTAAAAGTTAACAATAAGATGCTCTATGATTCGGATGCCGCTGGGCTTCGTGTCACAACAAGATGATCTGTGTGGTGATGAGTCCACGATTCCCCGCAACGCGCCTATTTCAACGCGAACAGACCTTGCTTGCTGAAAAATCAGCAGCGCTGGCTAATCACAGATGAACACCTAGCAAAAGGTGCTGCTGCTGCTTTTTCTGCAACCAAGTTGTATCCCTTTCTACGCCTATAAATATAAATATAAATATAAATATAAATCTAAATCAAAGATGGGCTGACCAATCACGGATGAACACCTAGCAGAAGGCGGGGATGTCCGCCAAGTCGTTTCCTTCCAACGCCTATAAATATAAATATAAAATATAAAATGGGCTGACCAATCACGGATGAACACCTAGCAGAAGGCGGGAATGTCCGCCAAGTCAGTATCCTTCCTACGCCTATAAATATAAATATAAATCATAGAAGGCGGGGATGGCAGAAGGAGGGGCCAATGTCCGCCAAGTTGCAATCACAGATGGCAGAAGGAGGGGACCATGTCCGCCAAGTTGTATCCTTCCTACGCCTATAAATATAAATCAGAGACGGTCTTCTCTTCTATATACGCCGATTGGCCATATTCTTGGCCACAAATCTGTTCTGGAGTTTCTCTTTTGCCAGAATTTAAACAGAACAAAACAAAAAATAGAGCTCTCGGTGTTCGAAAAGAGAAAACAGAGCTCTCGCGTTTGTGTGTGTGAAGGCGTGACGAGTCTTCGATTTGAATTTTGTTTTTGTATTCCTCTGCTCAGAAGTGTTATATATACGCAGATGAACCGTGTCCCAGACATTGCCATTAGCGTCCCTCTAGATTTCGAACTGGAAGGGTAAGTGTATACTCTGCTTGTAATTTTTTTTTTTTTTTTATTTTTTTGCCTGCCCTTAACTTGGCAAAAATGACGGGGAGACCAAAAAGAAATGATTACTTCGCAATTAATCTATAAAACTCAACTTTTGATAACTCTAGCATTTTTTTGAGAAATTAAGAGCGTGGAATGTCTAGAACTCTAGATCGATTCGTTATTAACATACATTGAAGAAAATAGCAGCTAGCTAGGTACCCTGTTACAACATACCAACTTAATTAGTTGATTTCAGATGATATATTGGCTTGATTAATTTATAGATATAGATATATATATATATATATATATATATATATATATATATATAGTGAAATGATCCTCATTTTTCAAAAAAAATGGGGACATTCTCTTGACCGTTAGCTTTGGCTTTAATGAAATATTGTAGTTGAGATTCTGTGGCCTATGATTTAATCTCAACCATAGAATTTCATTAAAGTCAAATCTAATGGTCAAGAGGGTGTACTCAATTTTTTTGAAAAATGGGGATCCCTTCCCTTAAAGGGCATGTAAATATATATCACAAAATCTCACTTGGTTGATTTTAGAAGATATATTAACTTGATTAATTTATAGCTATATTGGTATGTGGTGTATACAACCAATATCTAAAGAGATAAATTCATAAATTAACGTGCTATGTACACCTCATTTGCCATATCAAATTATTATATATTGTAGATAATTCATTAATGTAATTCTATTTAATTTTCTCATTAACTATATATGTATAACAGCACAAGTGAAGAACGTTCTACAAAGGTGCATAAATATATATGTTCCTTCATCGCCATGCTAGGCGGTTTCCTCCAATTGAAGTAGGGAGCCAAAAATGAGTCTTTGTTCAACACAAACTTCCCGGCTATGGTGTCCCTAATCATTGCGCTAACTGCTTATATCGGATCGCTAATTGGCTCTAGAATACTCCACGTGCAAGCTCGCCCTAATTCATATTTGGCAGAATCAATCATCAATAAGATTAGCCTCCTCCTTGGAATTCTTGTCTTGATTTTAGAAGTGGTGATCCTTGTGCCAGGGTTAGGGCTAGTCGCCGGATTCTTTTGGGTTGTTTGGTTTGTGAAGGTTGTTGTTGAGTACGCCTGCGAATACCTCAAAACGTTGGATGAAAATGCAGTTGCATCAGTTCTTCATACATTTGGAAAATTGAAAGACTTTTTGAACATGATCATCCGACATTTCACAACAAAACCCAAAGAAGAAACTGATGAGCTTCCTCAAATAACTGCTGCCACGGTTTAGATTTGGGTTATTATTTTTTACTCGTTAATTTTTTATCTTATTTGTACTTGTTCACGACCAAAAGTAGGAGTAGTTTCAGGTATAGAAGAGCAGCTAGGAAGCTAGATATGGATGTACTTACGCATGATGAGATGAAGAAGAAGGGGTAGTACTGCTCATAGATACAAGAAGAGTCTCAACTGGTTGTATCATTATATTCAATTATTCATATATCGTGTTGTTTAAGGTAAAAGCTCTTCCAGACGAATAAGAATCTATTAACGAGCGTTTAAATCCAAAGCAAACCAAAAAGCATTTTTATTATATTAATAATGTTTTACGGAGCCGAATGCGGTGCAGAAAACTGAAAAGCCTTTTTTTTTTATTATTATTAATAATGATTGTTAGATAAAGGTCCAAAGTCTTTGATATTCTGCAACATACACATTCTCATTTGCTGATATTCTACAACACGAAGCTTCTCATCAATTTTCTTTCCTTATACTAACCTTTTATTTATCACGGCTGCGGGCCCTTTTCCAATGTGTTTGATAAATGTATAAACGAAAATTACGTTAACTTTTAATTGTATGGCGTAGGTTACATTTTTTTTTTTTTTCAAACTATCATGATCAAATAATGATGATAAGTTTTTATACATTGATTCAAAACAAAAGATGAACAATATCTACACACAAAAACATAAAATCTACTTGTAACGTGATAGTGTCATTACCAAATCATAGTATTTTTAATCACGAATGTTAATTTTCAAACACCATGAATTTTATTCTTACCTTTTACCCACAACATCATCTGATGTACCATGAATTTTAATCTTACTGTACCCACAACATCTTCCTTACTGTTTTTGCGTGTTCTCATCTTTTGCTCTTATTATCTAACGCCAGTAATTTAAATTAATTGTTCAGATATAGTCTTGTTTTCATAAAGAGAAAAAGACATTTCAATTTTCATTTTAAAAGACGCTGTAACTCGATCATCAAAAGATTCAAAACTAGTGAGAAAAAGGTAAAAGCAAAAGTAGTATTCTCATTCTTTGAAGCTGCTTATCACAAAGACGTATTCTCATTCTCATTCTTTGAAGCTGCTTATCACTTTATATTACTTCTAGTACAAGAAAAAAGTGCCTCTTCCCATTTGCGTAATGGATGCAAGTGTTAGTGTTGGCCCTCTCTATTCTAACATGTAGAAACGTAATTACAAAATAATTGTTTGGGTATTCATTTTAGTAAACTAGAAAAAAAAAATACTCTTAACATTAACTATTAACAAATAAGAAAGCAAGTCGAGGATTGCCCTGACAGTTATGATAATCCTCTTAAATTCGAGAAATTTTTCATTGTAACTAAAACGGATGGTACACTATGTGTTTTTATACAAGTGGTTGAAAATTTTATTTTTAAGTTATTAACTTTTTAGCACAGATAACCCACTATTTGATAATGACATGTGATGTAACACTCCGTGTTCGATTGTATTGAAAAATCTCTCCTTAATTTCATTGCGTCTTGGATTCACACTATTTTTCTCATTAGTCAGTATAAAATAATAATATTGACAAACAACCGGATTTTTATTATTATTTTTTTCTATGAAAACTTTACACAACTAAAATCAGGTGGTCTGAACTCTGAAGGTGCATTTGCGATTTGGAAGGAGGATTCTCTCTCCTCTTAATTTCTATTATCTTCCCTCCTCTCTTATTTGAAGGATTACAGTTTAACTACGTGAACATTTTATATTAATTTTTTTATAGAAATAATAAGATAAAAAATAATATATAAAAGAAAAGGAGGGAAGGAGATGAGAATAAAAGGAAGAGATAATCCTCCTCCTTGGGATTGGCCTATCTTCTTATTGGAGGGGGTAATCATGTCGTTCTACCAATGGTGTCCAATATTTTATTCGCTTCACTACACCACAATTTTCACTTTTAGGCGGATACTCCTGTCATTTCGGATGGTTTGTATATTTGTCAGGGGTGTAGGGACCACATTCATGTCATATAGGATGGTTTGTGTTTGTCAGGGGTGTAGGGACCACATTCTCGCCCCAATATAGGCGGAAAAAGAAGAATAAAAATATTCATCCGGACATTTGACGGAAAAACAATATTAAAACAAATGTTAAATAGTATTCACTCTGGCCTGGACTTTGGACGGAAAAACAATATTAAAACAATGTTAAATAGTATTCACAATATTAAAAAAAACAAGAAGAATAAAAATACTCACCTGAACATTTGACGGAAAAACAATATTAAAACAATGTTAAATAGTATTCACAATATTAAAAAAAACAAGAAGAATAAAAATACTCACCTGAACATTTGACGGAAAAACAATATTAAAACAATGTTAAATAATATTCACTCTGGCCTGGCCTTTTGACGGAAAAACAATATTAAAACAATGTTAAATATTATTTCACTCTGGCCTGGGCGTTCGATGGAAAAACAATATTAAAACAATGTTCAAAATATTCACTCTGGGAAAATGATGTTTCGAAGATGTAGTCCTACTTCCCATTCATACACCACCATGTCTATATATAATGACAGGCCGCCTACTCTTCTGCCCAACATCACCGCCGCACAACACCCAGTTGCATTGCTTCACTCACAAGATCATATTTCTGGTTCACAAAAGTAAGTCCCCTTTGTTCTTTGTGCTTTCATTTTGTGTGTGCAGTTCTGAAGTAACAGCGTTTTTTAGCTCGCATTTCACTCGTTACCATTTGAATATCTGCTTGCCATCTTAAGTACTGTCTTAAGCTTGACGGCCGCTATTGGCCGTATTCTTCGTCGCCAATTTCTGTTTTGGAGTGTTCTCCTTTGCCGGAATTTCAAAAACAAAAAGAACAAAAAAAAAAACAGAGCTCTCGTCTTTCAAAAAGAGAAAACAGAGCTCTTGCGTCTGTGTGTGTGTGTGTGTGTGTGTGTGTGAAGGTGTGACGAGTGTTTGATCTGAATTTTGTTTTTGTGTTCCTCTGTACAGAAGTTTCATATATACACATATGGATCGTGTCGCAGAGATTGCTGTTAGCGTCCCTCTACGTTCGGAACTGGAAGGGTAAGTGTTTACTCTGCTTGCCTTTTTTTTTTTTTTTTTTTTTTTTAGACTTTTACGTGGGAAAATGATGGGAAGACCATAAAGAACTGATTAATTAGCAACTAATCTGTACAACTCAGCTCTTGATAACTCTAGGCAATTTTTTTGAGAAATTAAGAGCGTCAAATGACTAGGTCGATTCATTATTAACATTGAAGAAAATGGCAGCTTGTTAGGTGCCATGTTACAACTTACCTACTTAATCAATTGATTTGAGATGATATATTGGCTTGATTAGATTATAATATATTATACGTTCTTAATTAGTTGATTAAAGATGATATATTGACTTGATTAATTTATAGATGTATCATACGCTCTCAATTAGTTGATTTCAGATGATATATTGACTTGATTAATTTACAGATATATTGACATGTGATGTGTATAACAAACATCAAATGAGATAAATTCATTAATTGACGTGGTATGTACACATCACTGTCACATCATATTAGTATGTGATACAAAAATATGGTCACCCTAGCATTAGTTGAGATTACAATATATATTGTAGATGATTCATTAATGCAATTCCATTTAATTTTCTCATTGTCTTTAAAACAGCACAAGTGAACGTTCTACAAAGGTGCATAAATATATATGTTCCCTCATCGCCATGCTAGGTGGTTTCCTCCAACTGAAGCAAGGAGTCAGAAATGAGTCTTTGTTCAATACGGACTACCCGGTTATGGTGTCCCTAATCGTTACGCTAATTGCTTACATCGGATCACTAATTGGCTCTATAATACTTCATGTGCAAGCTCGCCCTAATTCGGATTTGGCAGAATCAATCATCAATAAGATTAGCCTCCTCCTTGGAACTCTTGCCTTGATTTTAGAAGTGGTGATCCTTGTACCAGGTTTGGGGCTAGTTGTCGGATTCTTCTGGGTTGTTTGGTTTGTGAAGATTGTAGTTGAGTACACCTACGAATACCTCAAAACGTTGTATAAAAATGCAGTTGCATCAGTTGTTCATTCATTTGGCAAATTAAGAGACTATCTGAACATGATTATCCGACGTTTCGCAACGAAACCCAAAGAACAAACTAATGAGCTTCCTCAAGTAACTTCTACCAAGGTTTAAATTTGGGTATAGGCTTGGGGTATTATTTTTACTCGTAAATTTTTTATCTAATTTGTACTTGTTCATGACTAAAAGTAGGAGTAGTTTCAAGTATAGAAGAGCAGCTAGGAAGCTATATATAGGATGTACTTACGCATGATGAGGTGAAGAGGGGGTATTACTGCTCATAGCTATAGGAAGAGTCTCAACTGGTTGAATCGTCATATTCAATTATTCATATATCGTGTTGTACAACGGCAAAAGCTTTTCCGGACGAATAAGAATCTATTAACGAGGGTTTAAATCCAAAGCAAACCGACCATTTTATATTCATATATCGTGTTGTACAAGGTACAAAGCCTCTCCTTTCTTTTTCCAATAAAAGGTAAAATATAAAAGCATTTTTCTTTTTCCAATAAAAGGTAAAAGATAAAAGCATTTTTGAGATATTCTGCAACACGCATTTTCTCATTTGCTGATATTCTACAACACGCACCTTCTCATCAACTCTCTCTCTTTATATTACTTGTAGTATAAGAAAAAAGTGCCTCATCCTGTTTATATTGATGATCTATTCTAACATGTAGAAACGTAATACAAAATAATTGTTTGGATTTTCAGTTTAGCAAACTAGAAAAAAACACTAAAACATTTAATAGAATAAACTTGATATAAGTCCAATTTTGTGAGTCATTATTGGGTTTAGTCCCGTTTGTTGGACTAGGTCCATTATCCACATCAGTTTTTTTAATTATATTTTTTATTTTTTACTTAATTTTAGAATTAAATATTGTTTCTCATTTTTCCTGCTGCTAATTCGTATCTCAATTTTTTCTTCTACTGCCATCATAGGTTAACTTTGTTAACTAATCTTGTTGTAGGTGGATTAATTTATCATATAATTTTTTTTAAGCTATTTTCCATGAAAGTGGTCAAAATTTTATATTCAAATTAAAATTTTGAGTAAAGATGCATAAATTTAAAAACTTAATTGAAAAAAAAAATTGGACTAAATTCAACAACGGCTCAAATTTTTGGACTTGGATCAAAATAGCCTCTAACTAATAACAAATCTAGGGGTATGTTCGGTTTCATTAAGTTCGGTATGATTTTCTTTCGTTTTTTTCGGTTCGATTTCTTTTTGGTTTGGTTTTATTCGATTCGGTTTCAGTATGGTTTCAATTTTTTAATTTTATTTATAAAACTTGATCTTTTTTTAATATGAAATTTAGAAAAGATGCTTACATTGGTAGACTAATAATAAGAAAGTGGAGAAAGTAGGAAAGTGGGAAGGTAGTTGTACATATACAAGATCATAGAAACCAATCCTATGCTATCAACAACCTCAATTGAAAAAATGATCACCGTATCCATTCAAAAAGCAAACAAATAGAGAAACTCTTCCAAGTTTCAAAACCTTCCAAAACTTTCATCTATAACCAATGGAATATCCTCCCTAATTGAACCAAGTATGCTCCTTGAAAAAGCCTTAGGCTTAGTTTCAAACTTGGCAACAAAGTTTCACAAAAGAAACATCATGGGCCTACACTCATAAAATGTAAAGGGATTTGATTCGGTTCAGTTTTCGAACCTCCATAATTGAAACTGAACCAATAAAGGTTCGGTTCGGTTTGATTTTTTCTATTTTGGTTCTTTTTTTTTTCTTTTTTTGATTTTTCGATTTCGGATGTTTGGTCCCCTTTTTTTCGATTTTCGATTTTTTGAACTCACCCCTAAAGTAATCTGTACAACTCAGCTCTTGATAACTCTAGGCTTTTATTGGGAAATTAAGAGCGTCGAATATCTCTTCATCTCTGCCATACATATGGCAATAGATTAGAGTAAATCCAAATTCAAATTACCAAATTAGACATACAAAATGACAGCAGAGTAACAGCTGTCACTACATTTTCGTGTTCTTTCCTTTTGCCCGGCCGTTTGCTCCTTTTTCATATACTTCTTCGCCATGTATGTATGTATGTTTTCATAATTTCTTGATAGCTTTGTGGAAAGCTCTTTTTCCCTCTTCATTGTTGTCTTCCAAAATCAGCTGGAAAAAAAGGTTTCTGCGCTTTGTTTAGAAATCGTCATTAATTTTGGAGCGAGTCTAAGTAAACGGAAGGCAAAATAAGCCTAAAATCTTAGATTGTGGGTGTTTTGACATTTTAACTTGATTAGATAGGCTTTTGTGGAATTGAATTATGCCCGTTTGATTACTATTCATTTTTAATATTTGTGTGTAATAATTAGAGTAAAAATATGCAGATATATGAAAGAAATGAAGAATGAAGAAAAACGAAGAAATAGGGTCTTGGATAAGCTCCTGTTCTTAATTAATTAGCAGGTTGTAGGAAGATATTCAAACGGTTGATGACTCAGGTTCTTAATTAGGAACCCCTGTTATTCATTAATATTAGTACAATGCCACTTATTTCCATGTAATTTTCACATCATAATCCTATATGTTGTTTATAATACAGCAACACTAGGGTGGGAGGAAGGTGGTCGGTAAAATTCTTCTCGCCATGCTAGTAGACTAGTAGTTCTCCTCCAACTGAAACATGTGACCGGAGATTTGCCGTCTCCATTTGTCACAGACCATAACATTGGCATGATGTTGATTGTCGATTTATTCACTTAGGCACACTATAAGACAAAAGCTCATTTATCATAGGCACTGTGCCTGCTAGGAATATGGACGTAGTAAAAACCTCAATTTTATTAGGGATGATGCCCGTTGTTAGCTGTGATGTAATCACAAATTATGTCCAAGATAAAATTGGGATCTAACACCATATGCCATGACCGTTGTGGATTACTAATTGAACAAAGCTAATACCCCTTATATATATATGTTTAGATATTTATATACTAATGACCAAAAAAATTGCACATTTACCACAATATATTATTTACATGAAAAATATATACATACATCATACACAGCCAATGCTTGTTATAAATTTTTTTTTCCACAAATAAAAAAAAAACAATTTAAGAAATATATATACATACAAAATAATAATTAAAAAAACACACATTTACCACAATATAATATTTACATGAAAAATTAGAGGTTGAAATATTACAAGTTGTACACTTCAACAACAAAATCACCTAGTTTTACAAAGAAATACCAAACTATCCATAAGGCATCAAATAGGCCTTCAATAACAAGGACATTGTCACTTGAAGACTTCACATTCCGTTGAACACCTCCAAACAAAGGACTTTGAGAGTGAAATATTGCCTCTAATGCGTGAGCCTCAAAAATTGTTGTCTCTCTCTATCTGCATAGACAAGCATATGACATCAAAACAATAACGAATAAAGACTTGTATAGATATAGAAAATTAATTAACCTCAACAAGAGCATGCGGTGCAAAATTAGTAGCGCAAAATCAACGGATACAAAAGTTTCAAAAAAAAAAAAAAATCAACAGATACAAACAGATGCACTATCATTCCTATATCAAACAAACAATATTTATTTTCTTACCAATTTATAGTAAATCAACAACAAAAACTGAAAAAGTAATCAATATGCTAATTAGGAAAGTATCAAGCAAAATAAGACTCGTATTCCCATATCAACAAATCAACAAGAGAAACTAAACGAAAACTGACAGATAACTTTTACTTGATAGATCGCGAGCTCGTAGTGAATACCGGAGACGCCCAGAAAATTTATAAAAAAAAAAAAATTAGGCTTCGAATAATGTATGCAAACAAGGCGAAGAAGTTGTAGGGTGGAGCGAGATTTTGGAGAGAGAAATGAATAGTTTGGGGTCAGAGAAATCGTCCGCGAAAGCGAATGGGTAAGACCACGGTCCATTTTGTAGCCATTATTAAAACAATTTATTTACAACATGCCTTTTATGGCCATGGTAAATCAATCGTGTTTGATGTGGTGCTGTCTTGTAGTGCAAACTTCTTCCCTCCTTTTCTCTCTCTCTAAAACTCTCGGAGGTCAGAGATTTTGGGTGGTTTACTCTCCAAATTTCTACACTACAAAAAATTCGAAAACTCTCTCTCTCTCTCTCCTTCCTCCATTTCTCTCTCTATAACTCTCAAAGCTAAGAGATTTTGGGTTTCTAAAACTCTCAGAGCTCAGAGATTTTGAGTGGCCCTCTCTCTCTCTCTCTCTAAAAATTTCAAAGCTCAGAGATTTTGGGAATTTTGAAAATATAACCATTTTGAAAACCACCTAATGAAATATAGCCTATGTTTTCTATTTGTTATAAATTTAACCAAAATTGAATTGAAAATGACTTAATTACCCTCAAGTTAAACTCTCGTTCTCCACCTCTTCTATTGTCTTTGACACACCTGATTCCTCAATGCTAATCTCAATCTCAATCCCTCGATGGATTTCGAATTGAAACCTTCAATCGGTTGGTTGCTGAGAATCTGCATGCACGGAAAAGAAATGTTGACTGGTTGGCTACCGAGAAAATGCAAGAAAACGATAGGATTACGGTCACAATTTGAAAATCGAATGATCCAGTACCTACCTGTATCCGGAGAGGAAGAGCAATACATGCTATAATCCAGAGCTGGATACACTAAATGCACTGATTACTAATAGATTATCATAATCTAAATTATATAATATTTGATATTATTGTCTTCCTCCTTTAAGGAATTCAATTTAGGACAAGGAAATGAGAAAGTGTTCTGCTGGATTGGATTTGGGAGATTCTTCTGCAAAAAGGAATGCTTTCTCTTTCTTCAACTTGGAGCGTAGGAGACAAACAATAGAGATAGGAGGAGAGAGAGTTTTACATAAGGTAATTAAGTCTTTTTCACTTCAATTTTGGTTAATTTTATAACAAATGAAAAACATAGGCTATGTTTCATTAGGTGGTTCTCAAAATGGTTATATTTCCAAAGGGGTGTGGTATTCATACACCTCTTTTTACTTCTCACACCATTTGTTAATTTCTGTCCTTTGATCTTCTTTAATTCAGTCGATCCGATGGCTGCAAATTAAGAGGGTGTGTATAAAGTAAAAAAAGGTGTGTGAATAGCACACCCCTTTCCAAATTTCTCGAGATTTTGGGTCTCTAAAACTTTGATTAAATGGACCGTTAGTTGATCTAACGGTCCCTATTCAAACTTCTTTTTTTTATTTATTTATATTTTATATTTATAAATTCATGAAATCCAATGGTTGAAATCTAATATGATCAAATTCAACGGTAGAAAAAAAGATCTAACGATTCAAATTTAACTCCAACGGCTAAAATAATAATAAAAAATTATTTGTACATATCTATCTTGTGTTTCATATTCTTCCATTGTGTTTCATGAGTTTCATGATATTGGTTTAGTACTTTTTCAATATTTATCAGAATTTAAATATTTTTAGTTTAACATATTCATAAAATTAATTTAGGATAGTGTACATAATATTTTTTTTTAAGTTAATTTACAAAAATTAGCCTAAATTTATTATTTAATAATCTGGGCTAAAATTTTAGACTAAAAAGGTTGGAGCAAAGTTTCTGGGTTAAAACCTAAATTTTTTAAGTTAAAAATTTTAAGTTTTACTCTAAGGATTGAAGATAGAAAAACATTTCATAAAAGAAATACCGTGTTGGTATTTGAACATCTTCCGTGTTTATCAAATCAATATGTACCATGTTGAAAAACTTCAGATGCTCTGTTTCCTTTCTTCTCTGCCATAGCACGGCAACATTACAATTCATCTCTGCCATACATGTGGCAATAGATTAGAGTTTAAATCAAAATTCAAGTTACCAAATTAGACATACAAAAAGGCCGCAGAGTACTAACAACTGTTAGTACATTTTCCTTTTCTTTCCTTTTGCCCGGCCGTTCACTCCTTTTTCATATGCTTCGCCACGTATGTATGTATATTGTGATTTTGCTCTCACATTTCTTGATAGTTTTGTGGAAAGCTCTTTTTTCCTTTTCATTTTTGTTCTTTCAATATCAGCTAGGAAAGAAGTTTATGCATTATGCTTAGAACCCGTTGTTAATTTTGGAGTGAGTCCAAGAAAACTATAGGCGAAGTAGCCTAAAATCTTGGATTGTGGGCATGTTTTGACATTTTAACTTGATTAGAAAGGCTTTTGTGGAATTGAATTAGTACCCATATGATTACTGTTACGTTTTTATTATGGAAATTGTTATTATGATTCTAAAAATCTTATTCTATACTTCTCACAAGTGTATTTTTCTTTATAATTATAGAAAGTTTGGAGTGCCAAATGTAATTTTTGGAGTGCTAATAACAATATTTTTTTTTATTATCAGTTTGCAATAACTAGATAAAATATAAGAAATGATGAATGAAGAAGAGTGAAGAAAGGGTCTTGAATAAGCTCATATTCTTAATTAGCAAGTAGGTTGTGGGCGGATATTCTAACGGTTGATGACACATGTCATTAACTAGATATGAGAAATTGAAAATTAGGAACTACTGTTATTCATTAATATTAGCACAGTGCCACTTATTTCCATGTAATTTTCACATCCTAATCCCATATGTTGTTTATAATACAGCACCACTCGGGAAGGAGGGTGGCCAGTACAATTCTCTACTGGCAGTACACACATGTACGTATATCCTTTCTCCTCTCCATGCTAGTAGTCGTCCTCCAGGTGAAGCATGCATGTTGTTGGAGAGAGTTGACGTTTTGTAATTAGTTTAGTTGTCTGTTTAGGGATTTGTAATTAGGATATGATTAGGGTAGATATTCTTTTATGTTTCTTCCCTTGTAATCAAGAGTAGTTTCAATTGTAGAAGAGCAGCTAGGAAGCTAGATATGGATGTACTTACGCATGATGAGATGGAGAAAAGGGGTAGTACTACTCATGGCTATAGGAAGATGCTTAACTGGTTGAATCATCGTATTCATATATCGTGTTGTACAAGGTACAAAGCCCTTCCAGACAAACAAGATTCTATTAACAAGTATTTACATTGCAATGCAAACCAAAAAAGAAAGAGTAATTGTAGCAATGATCCCTTAATTTTAATTCAATTGGAGCAATAGTCCCTCAACTAAAAATTCATTACCATTAGTCATTCAACTTATTAAAATGTGCATCTATGGTTCTTTAACTCATCAAAACGTGCAACTATGGTCCCTCAACTAAAAATACATTACCATTGGTCCCTTAACTTTAATCCAATAGGAGAAATAGTCCCTCAACTTTAACCCAATTAGAGCAATGGTCCCTTAATTTTAATTCAATTATAGCAATGGTCCTTCCAACATAACTCATTTTGATAAAATTCTGACGAAGTTGACGAAAATGACCATGGTTACACGTTTTGATGAGTTGAGGGATTCCAATTGTAGCAATGATCATTCTAACATAACTCATTTTGACAAAATTCTGATGAAGTTGATGAAAATGACCAAAGCTACACATTTTGATGAGTTGAGGAACCAATGGTAATAGATTTTTAGTTGAGAGATCATTACTCTAATTTGATTAAAGTTGAGAGATCATTAGTACAATTTAAAACAATAGAAATGAATCCGTCCACCTTTAGGAGAAAATTCCACCAATCATAACTTGACACCAACACACTGCTCATAAAAAAAGGAAAAAAAAAAAGAAACCATAGTGGGGTTTGGCCCCCACTAGTCTCCCCTTCCTTTCTACCTTGTTTTGGAAAACCGAAAAGTGAGTCCAATTATGTTTGGCCCCCACTGTGCAAATTCGTGACTACCTTTTAAGTGAGTCCAATTATGTTTTGTTGTCTAGTTACAACTTTTTATTTCTATTTCACCCAAAAGAATTCTTTTGAAGATAATCGAATTTCCAAAATTGTCTTTCTTTATATTACTTGTAGTACAAGAAAAAAGTTGTCTCTTCCCCTTTGCCTAATGGATTCAAATGTTGATATGGACCCTCTATTCTAACATGTAGAAACGTAATTACAAAATAATTGTTTGAGTTTTCATTTTAGTAAAAAAAACACTAAAACATTTAATAAAGTTTTACTTGACATAAGTAACATTTTGTGAGTCACTGGGGTTTGTTGGACTAGGTCCATTATCCACATCAGCTTTTATATTATATTTTTATCTTTTACTCAGTTTTAGAATTAAATATAATAATTAATTATTCTTTTTCTTTTTCTTCTGCTCTTAATTTGTATCTCAATTTTTTCTTTTACCGTCATCACAGGTTAACTATGTTAAGTAATGTATGTTGTAGATACTACATATACATATATTACAATAGTAGATGAGGGCCTCAATTGGTAAAGAAAACTGAAATTTGACATGAAATGAGAAAGAAAAGTCTAAGGAGATAATACGGGGAAAGTATTTTGTCTTCCATGTTGGTTTCACGAACACTTCCTATTTATTATTTTTATTTTTATTAAGGAGTGGGTCCCTACGTGGAAAATTTTCGAAGGTAGCTTACTTATCTTCTCCTAGACTGCTGCGGATGTTATTTCAACATCTCCTGCACTTGCACTTGCACCATTCAGCTGGTCGGATCCCATAACCAACTCTTTCAATTTGTCGAACATTCCGGACGCAATAGCTTCTGCACTTCCACCAATATTCATGAAGAACTCTTTCAGTTTGTCAACCATTCCGGATGCAACAATTCCTGCACCTGCACAAATATTCATGAACAACTCTTTCAGATTCTCAAACACCTGAAGAAGCTGTTCAAGTGCTGTCTGATACAAACTTTTCAAAACATCTGCAATTTCATGGTAGGACTTTGTTACTGCAATCACAAGGCAAATGCTCCATGCTGCCATGGCGAACCACCCCAGAGCTGGAACGATGATCAACAATTCTAAGGTTATGGCAAGTATTCCAGACGAGAGGCTAATCTTATCCATGAACTCAGACAAATCTGGATTTTCATGAGCTGGGAATATCTTGACAGCCAGTGCCCATGAAATGATGTAAACCACAATAGCAACAATCAAAGCCACTAACGTGTCGTATTCCGTGGACAACAGATATACTGCAGCACCAGCTCCGTACCTAAGCTGGATAAACCCGGCTAGCGTGGGGATGGCAAAGATAATACGCTTGTGCAATGCCTTTGAAGAACTTTGACGATAATGTTCCCCAGCCTCGCTTGTGCTATATTACAAATATATGGTTAGAAAATTATATTGGGTTATAAGCATTTTCCTTCTAGATATAGGTGATAAACATTTTAGGCGCAACATAGTTCACCATTAATGTCATCGACATGATTCTAACTTAAGCATATATTACTAAGTATTATGTTTTATCATAATAGGCATTTGTGATATTAGAAATGAAATCTTTTCCAATTTGAGACTTTGACAAATAATTTAAATAATAGAAACAACTAATAATTAAAGCATGCCTGCAGCTTAGATATAGTGATGGCCTTCCTTGTACAAAAATAGAGGTAAAGTCATACTATTATTATACGTGGGAACGTACTTAAGTTGTGCGTTAACATTGTATGTTAAAATAACATTGACTGAAGAAAGCAAATGGCAAGTTTGGAACTTTCCACTTGTTTTCGAGAAAGAAAAAAAGTTGTACTTATTCTTTATAATTAAACATTTTGTTTTGTTGAAAATACTTCGTAATTCCACATTTCAAGCCCTTCTCAGACAAAAATCTAAGCTTGATGTGGTGATAAAGTGTGAGTGGAAGTTTGGTTACGCCTATCTATGTACTCTACCACGCATCAAATGTGTGGGGTTTACAAAGTATGAGTGATGCATCATCGTATCTATCTTTTGAGATTAACATATTTTTGCCATGAATTTTATAATCAAAATCGTTTATTTTTTTAATTATCATTTAAGGATCATCTATATAAAAATAAATAAATAAATAAACTGAAGATTGTTTTATCATTTATATGCAGATTGTTTTATCATTTATATGCATCATTTCAAGATTTCTAATTTGATTGATTTTTTGTAAAAATGATCATTATATGATGGTTAAAAAAATGAATTGTCTGATTCTGAAATTTATACAGTAATAAATATGTTAAAGTGTTTTTCTAAGGGACAAGTATTTTTGTAATAAAAATAATCGCAGATCCAATTAATGTTGTTGAAAAGTTCATGGCCACAAGGCTACTTTCTGCAACAACAACAACTACAAGATCTTGGGAAAAATACATGTTCATGAACAAAAGTAACAGTAGTTTCAAGTCTATAAGAGCATCTAAGAAGCTAGATAGATTTGTTGCTACGTTCTTCGACAACAACTACTACATGTGGATAGATTTGTTGCTACGTTCTTCGACAACAACTACAACATGTGGGTGGTCTTGGGCAAAAATACTTGTTCATGAGCAAAAGTAGGAGTGGTTTAAATTACATAAGAGCAGCTAAGAAGCTAGCTAGATAGGAAGTACTTACGGATGATGAGATGGAGATGAAGGAGTACTACTCCTCCCTGTCACAGGAAGGTTGCCAGCTCCGGCTGCTTGATGAATCATATTCATAGTGTTGTTCAAGCCAAAACCCTTTCTTCTGACAAATAGATTCACTTAGAAGCGTTTGTATATAGCAAGGCACATGAAGGACTTTATGTGGGACACTTCCTATGGTGGGATACTTCCATTTCTATGGTGTGACATTTCCATTTCTATGGCGGGACACTTCCATTCCTTAGAAGCGTTTGTATAGCAAGGGACATGTGGGACTTTATGTGGGACACTTCTAGCAGGGGACATGAAGGACTTTATGTGGGACACTTCCATTTCTATGGTGGGAAGTGTCGTTTGTGTATAGCAAGGGACATGAAGGACTTTATGTCGGACACTTCCATATCTATGGTGGGACACTTCCATTTCTGTGGTGGGATTTCGAGCAATTCCGTTTAGCAAGATTATCCCCTGTTGGGATCCACTGGCGCAAAATGCTGTTCTAACGAAGTGTCCGACTTCTTTCGATTCATTCAGCTTGATTAGAAACTATTCATACACGTTCTGAATACGACTTCTATCTATTCCTGTAGCAGTATTGAAACTATTCATAATTAATTATTCCTGTAGCAATATAGATTATTGACTTGAGCAATTCAGCTTAGTAATATACACTATTCACTTTAGGCAATTCATTTCCCTCTCGCCACCCTCTGTGCTCACAAAGTAAGTGCCCTTTTTTTCTTTGTGCTTTCATTTTGTGAGCGTATCTCAAATCGCACTAACCGCCACACCGGTCACCGTACCATTTACTTGCCATCTTAAGTACTCTCTTAAGCTTGACGACCGCCATTGGCCATATTCTTCGACATGGATTTCTGTTTTGGAGTTCTCTTTTGCCGGATTTAAAATAAATCCAAAAAAAAAATACAAAAAACAGAGCTCTTGTTTTTCGTAAAGAGAAAACAGAGCTCTTGCGGTTGTGTGTGTGAAGGTGTGACGAGTCTTTGATCTTAATTTTGTTTTTGTATTTCTGCGTACAAAAGTGTCATATACACTCAGATGGATCGCGTCGCAGAGATTGCTGTTAGCTTCCCTCAACGTTTAGAACCGGAAGGGTAAGTGTATACTTTGCTTGCATTTTTTTCTTTTGCCTTTTACTTGGGGAAAATGATGGGGAGACAAAAAAGAACTGATTAATTAGCGAGTAATCTATACAACTCAGCTCTTGTTAAAGTCTAGGCATTTTTTTTTGAGAAATTAAGAGCGTCGAATGTCTAAAACTCTAGATCGATTCGTTATTAACAAACATTGAAGAAAAAAGCAGCTAGCTAGGTACCTACCCTGTTACAACTTACATATTGAATCAGTTAATTTCAGATGATATATTAATTTGATTAATTTATAGATATATTATATGTTCTCAATTAGTATTATATATTGAATTGATTAATTTATAGATATATCATACGTTCTCAATTAGTTGATTTTAGATGATATATTAACTTGATTACTTTATAGATATATTGGCATGTGGTGTATACAACCAAACATCTAATGAAATAAATTAATTAATTGACATGGTATGTACACATTGCTTGCTATATCATTTTTTTTAAACAAACTTGCCATATCATATTAGTACATAAATATGATACAAAAATATGGCCTCCCTAGCATTTTCTTATTAGTTAAGATTATAATATATATTGTAGATAATTCATTAATGCAATTCCATTCAATTTTCTCATTGACTATATATATATAACAACACAATTGAAGAACGTTATACAAATGTGTTATGTTCCCTCAGCGCCATGCTAGGCGGTTTCCTCCAACTGAAGCAAGGACCTAGAAATGAATCTCTGTTCGACACAGACTATCCGGCTATGGTGTCCCTTATCATTACGTTAATCGCTTATGGTGGATCACTAATTGGCTCTAGAATACTCCACGTCCAAGCTCGCTCTAACTTGAATTTGGCAGAATCAATGATCAATAAGATTAGCCTCCTCTTTGGAACTCTTGCCTTGATTTTAGAAGTGGTGATCCTCGTGCTAGGTTTAGGGCAAGTCGCCCTATTCTTTTGGGTTGGTTGGTTTGTGAAGGTTGTAGCTAAGTATGCATGCAAATACCCCAAAATGTTGTATGAAAGTGCAGTTTCATCAATTGTTCATACATTTGGTAAATTGAAAGATTGTCTGAGCATGATCATCCGACGTTTTGCTACGGAACCCGAAGAACAAACTAATGAGCTTCCTCAAGTAACTTCTGCCATGGTTTAGGTTTTGGGGTATTATTTTTTCTCGTTATTTTTTTTCCTTATTTTGTTGAGTTAGATTATATTGAATAGGTTGTTGGGTTTTCACCCATGCGTCTCGAGTTTGAAACTCCCCCTCCCCTAAATTACTGTAATAGTTTTGAAACTCCCCTCTCCTAAATTATTGTAATAATTTCTAAACTCTCTTTCCCAAAATCATTATAATAGTTTCAAACTCTCCCTCCTTTCCATAATAATAATAATTTAAAGAGAAAATATATTGAACTCTGCTTGTGATATATTATAAATATATGATTAGAAAAGTAAGCCTAGTATCAAAACTGTAAACCTAAAAAGTACTTGCTGATAACGAAAAGTAAGAGTAGCTTCAAGTATAAAAAACAGCTAGGAAGCTAGATATAGGATGTACTTACGCATGATGAGATGAAGAAGAAGGGGTAGTTGTAACATCCTATATCGACCAACGGAGAGGGGGTGATGTGCCTTATATGTACATGGCCACCTCCATATAGCATGAGGTCTTTTGGGAGCTCACTAGCTTCAGATTCCGTGGGAACTCCAAAGTTAAGCGAGTTTGAGCGAGAGCAATCCTATGATGCGTGACCTACTGGGAAGTTGCTCGTGAGTTCCCAGAAACAAAACCGTGAGGGCATGACCCAAATCGGACAATATCGTTCTATGGCAGAGCCGATCTGGGATGTGACAGAATGGTATCAGAGCCACTTTGCCGTGTGGTGTGAGTGTACCGACGAGGACGTCGGGCCCCTAAGGGGGGTGGATTGTAACATCCCACATCGACCAACGGAGAGGGGTGATGTGCTTTATATGTACATGCCCAGCTCCATATAGCACGAGGCCTTTTGGGAGCTCACTGGCTTTGGATTTTGTGGGAACTCCAAAGTTAAGCGAGTTTGAGCGAGAGCAATCCCATTATGGGTGACCTACTGGGAAGTTGCTCGTGAGTTCCTAGAAATAAAATCGTGAGGGCGTGACCCAAAGCAAATAATATCGTGCTATGGCAAAGCCGATTTGGGATGTGATAGAATGGTATCAGAGCCATTTTGCCTTGTGGTGCGAGTGTGCCGACGAGGTCGTCGGACCTCTAAGGGGGTGGATTGCAATATCCCACATCGATCAACGGAGATGGGGTGATTTACCTTATATGTACATGCCCACCTCCATATAACGCGAGGCCTTTTGGGAGTTCACTGGCTTCGGATTCCGTGGGAACTCCGAAGTTAAGCGAGTTTGAGTGAGTGCAATCCCATGAAGGTGACCTATTGGGAAGTTGCTTGTGAGTTCTCAGAAACAAAACCGTGAGGACGTGGCCCAAAGCGGACAATATCGTGCTATGGCGAAGCCGATCTGGGATGTGACAGTAGTGCTGCTCATAGTTAAAAGGGAGATTCTCAACTGGTTTTCACATCATATTCATATATCGTGTTGTACAAGGGATTTGGATCCGCTCTGGACTTTAGTGTCCGCAGTCTCCTCATTCATAAATCTGGGCTGCACAAATTGAATCCAACGGTCTCAATTAATTCATTTTCCTGGTGCACCACACACAACTAACGGCCCTGATTTGACTTGCACACTAATCAGCGGCTAAATTTATGGATGAGAAAGCTCCGGACACTAAGGTCTGGAGAGGATCCAAATCCCTATACAATGTACAAATCCCTTGTTTGACGAAGGCGAATGCCAAGAACCACCTCTACACATTCTTAAGGCCATCTCTAACCGAAGGCTAGCCAGAAAGCTCGTTTTAGCCATCTGGCCCTCTAAGAAATTAATATTTTAATGAACAATGCAAGGCCATATTTCTTACCATCTCCAATCGAGGCCCTCCAAGAAATTAATACTTTTATGAACAGTGCAGGGCCATATTTCTTATCATCTCCAACCGAGGGGCCAGAGGGCTATAGGCCAAACATAGCTTTTTGACAAAAAACCATCTCCAACCAAGGGCCAAACATATTTTATTATTTAAAAACTACAACTTAAATTCAAATCCAACGGCTAAGTGAAATCATGCTGACATCAGCTAGCCATTGGATTTGAATTTTTTTTTGGGCTATAAATAGGGTGGATATTGGGCTATAATTCACACACCTTTTAATTCAATCTATTTCAATTCAAGTTTGGAATGAATTCCAACTGGGGGTCCTCATCCAATTCCAAACTGGAAGAAAAATTGGTGCAGATAAGACGAGAAGATGAGAAGTCTAATGAAGAAGATGAAGCATGATGCAACACACAATATATGACAACAATGGTTGTGGCCATGGTGTGTCAGCCAATTGAGGAACAACCTCAATGGGGTGGCTCTATTTCTGGTTGCTCTTACAAACCACGAAACAAAGTGATGACGCATGCCAATATGATAAACAACTACTTCAACCCCAACTCGGTGTACACAAAAAAGGATTTCAAACGTCACTTTCGGATAAGGCGTCATGTCTTCGAGTGTTTACTTCGTGATGCCTAGCAGGTCAATCCATACTTTCGACAGAAGCGGGACAGTGCAGGCCGCCCTGGTTTTTCACCTAATCAGAAGGTTACTGTTGCACTCCAAATGATGGCCTATGGCTCCCTAACTGATTCGATGGATGAAACCCATGGTATGTCTAAGTCTACATGCCTTGATACTTTTATTGAATTCTGTGACACAATTGTTCAGCTTTACAAAGACAAGTACCTCCGCAAGTCAAATCAAGAAGATCTGGATTGACTCCTTCGCAAAGATGAAGACCGTGGGTTTCCGAGCATGATAGGGTCATTAGATTGCATGCATTGGAATTGGAAGAATTGTCCCACCAGATGGGAATGAGGCTTTAGCAAAAGGTCGAGAAAGCCAACTATTGTGTTAGAGGCGATTGCCTCGTATGACACATGGATCTGACATGCTTTCTTTGGAGTCCCTGGATCCCAAAATGACATTTCAGTTCTTGGGCGTTCACCCCTCTTTAGTAACCTGACGAAAGGTAAATCACCTCAACTTGACTACTACATCAACGATTGTCAATACAATATGGGATATTACTTGGCAGATGACATCTACCCAAAGTGGGCGACACTTGTCCAAGCAATTCCAAACCCTAAAAATGACGCTGAAAAGTGTTTTACCTTACACCAAGAGGCATACCGGAAAGATATTGAGAGAGCTTTTGGTGTTCTACAAGTATGGTGGAAGATCATCAAGGAACTGGCAAGAGGGTGGAGTTGAGAAAATTTGGACTCCATCATAATGTCCTGCATCATATTACACAACATGATTGTGGAGGATGGGCGAGATGAGTATATTGATGAAGAGTCTGATGACGACCAAGAGGATCCAAATAGATCAAGAAGGGCTCTTGCAAAAATATATGATGGGCTTAATTTGCCCTTCAATCCAAGAATTGGTAGTATCTCTATAAATGAGTACATGAGGCTATAAGATGATACATTCCCGTGCCACAAACAAGTACCTACAACAGGATCTTGTTGCACATCTTTGGGCCAAAAGAAGCATGAAGTAGGCGTTTAAGTTTTATGTTGTTAAATATTTTTAAAAATGTTGTTTAAGTTTCATGTTGTTAAATTTTTTTTTTTTTTTATGTTGGTTAATGTTATTTAATGTTGTTTCATGTTACTTAATTTAATTTAATGTTGTTTAATGTCTTACAAAGTTATAGGAAAAAAAAATATAATTTTAAAAAACAAAATTTAAAAATTTTGTAAAAAAAGAAAAGAAAAAAAACTGTAAAAAAATAACGGCTAGCTGACGTTAGCTAGCCGTTCTGTTTGAAATTGTGGCCTACCATTCCTGTTGGTTATAACCGACACTAAACCCTACAATGCTGTCGGATATAACCAACAGAAATAATGAAAAATCTGGCCCAGCCTGGGGCTGGTTGGCTGGCTAGCCGAAGTGGGCCAACCGGTTGGCCCTTTAGCCCTTTTTTGTCCCGTGGGGTCCACGAGCCATTTGGCCTAACCCTCTGTTGGAGACAATTTTAGGCTATTTTTGGCCCCCTGGCCCTCTGGACCCTTCGTTTGAAGATGACCTAACACCAACCACCATAGGTAGGATAAAAAGGGGTTTGGGCCCCACTAGTCTCTCCATCCTATCTAGGAAATTACCTTTTTATTTTTTTCTCTCTAAATAAATAAAATAGTTTTAAAGAAATATTGTATATACCTATAAACGATGAAAGCATAATGATACCTCTAATTTAGGGTTAAAATACAACAGGTATAATATACCGAAATATGATTCTCTCCCTTCCTATTCTCATCCACTTCCCTCCCCTCCTCTCACACCTTACTTTTCATCTTATTGTCTCTATAAAGAAAAAAAATCAATATAATATGTTGACGTGACTTATTCGTAACTGTTTAAGTAGGAGGGGAGGGAAGAGGAGAGAGATTAGGAGGGGAGAGAATCCTCCTCCTAATATACCTATGTTACAGGGTAAGCACAAAAAACCCAAATTTTGCCTACTCTATAGGTAGAAAATAAAATTTGTAATAAAGGGAGGTAAATTACGTTGACAAACACAAAAACAACCTGTGACAGAAGTAGATTAAAAAAAAATGATACAAGCACATAAATACATTTAATCTAAGACATAAATGAAACCCAATAAAAATTCAAAGATATGGTAGATGTAGATTAAAATAGGGATAATTTGATATAGATCCAATTTTGTGAGCCATTACTATAATTAGTCCACTGCATTGAAATAGGTCCAATAATTGATATTCCACGTAAGCTTATTTATAATTTGTACCATATTTATCCCTTAGACTTATAAATTGTAGTAAATATTCAAAATTTCTTAATTATATGATTATTTGTGGTTTAACTAATCCCTTAATTGTAGGATTAGTTATAGCAATAAAATCTCAACCCCCAGTCTGTTTTATCCCTCCTTTTTTTTCCTTCTTCTAAACAATTCCCTTTGTTGGATCATGGAATCAATCATCCTCTTTCTTCTATCATCTTTCATGGGTGATATTTTGTGTTCCTCCCTCCAAATTCCTTCATGACAATTTCAGTTTTTACATAGCTTTCACAATTTTTTTACATATTCGTTCGGCAATACAGTATCAATTGCAAGCAATAATACAGTATCATGCATTTATATTTGCTCTATTATATTTTTGTGCGTATCATAAGGGTAAACTGAAACTTAGTATTTGTTCCTTTTTTTTGTTTAGTATTTGTTCCTTTAATGGAGGTATATTATATCATATTTCTATTCTAATGTTCTGCCATGAAGGTTCAGCATTTTTCTTCCTATACAATAGGTAGTTTATTTTTATTTTGTTGGTAGATTATATCTATCTTGTAGGTATAAAGCATTTTTCTTCCTATACAATAGGTAGTTTATTTTTGTTTTGCAGTAGATTACATATGTTTTGTTGGTATAAAGTATTTTTCTTCCTATACAATAGGTAGATACTAAATTATATCGGTTTTGTAGGTAAACATCATTAGGTGGTTACTAGATAATATTTTAGTTAGTATTTAAATATTCAAAATTAAAAACTGAATAAATGATACAAAAATTAAAGAATTTAAATATTTTTATCTAAAAGGGCAAAATTGGTATAAAAATATGTAATTGGATAACTGGACTTAGTTAAAAAACTACCTATGTTTTTGGACTTAGATTGAAAAGCCCCATTAAAATATCATGTGTCACAGGCAGATAAACAAATGCTTAATTAGAGGAAACCTCTCATAAAAGAAATACCATGTTGGTTTTAGAAAATCTTCCATGTTTATCAAATCAATATATAAAGTGTTGTACTTTTTATTGAGTATTTCAAAATACAACTCCTCTTTAATCATGTTAATATCATTCTTAATGATTTCTTTTAATCTTAATTTCAGTTTTGTCTGCAAACCAAAACTGACGCATTAAAGGGGTTATAATGTCGGGGTTTTATCCACATTTTGTCCTTGAAGTTGCCATCTTGATTAACCCATTATTGGGCAATTATATAGTAACACTCTCCTCATTTAATTAGTAATTATATGTCTAATATTTAACACCCATTGTCCTATATAAACTTCCCTTTACGTTGTGGCAAATTGGAGCAGACCACTTTTATGTTTTCATCTATTTCTCTTTCTCTCCAATTCTCCTTTCTCGTATATGGATCCTTCATTCTTTCAATTGTTGATGTGTTATTCAATTGTTTTGTACCAATGGAAGAATTGAGTTGTTCACTCAATCCAAGTATTGCGAGTGTACACTTATAAGGATCATAGGTTGTTGTATCTTGGAGAGTAGGGTGTCATAACCTGTTACACTGAGACATTGTCTTAGAGGGGTGAAATCTACTCTTAAGGATAGTGAACTTACACTCCTTTACCTAAAATATTGTTCTAATCAAGGATCGACAAAGAGCGTTCTCTACCTATCAAAGATAAGTATTTTATCTTATTTTGTTCATTTTATGTAATTGATTGTGACAATGAAAATTATCATATACTAATATTTATCTAATGTGATTTATTGTAGGAGAAGTAGCATCCACATCGCCAATATTTTTCAGCATTCTTAAGAGTAGATTTTTTTGGTTGCTACTTCCACCATTTGTCAATCACATATTCATGGTGGTCAGCTTTCGATGTTCGTAGAAGAAGGTGAAACTGTAACTGATCATGTAAATGATCTCGTAACATAAGGCACTGGGAATTGTTATGGACCAAAGAAAGGGGTTGAGCATTTCCTCTAATCCTTTCAAGAGGAAAGGATATAACTCTTGGCGAAAATGCGAGTTTATGGGGGTACCTTTTCTCACATACACACTTCAAAAAATTATGATAGAAAGGAAAGTAACTTTGACAAGTAAGATCCATCCTGTTACCTTATTCTCTTTGAATTTTACTGATGGCTATGTCACATTGGTTAGCAATATATAATTCGATTAATTTATGTTTTATCATCCGTTGGTCTTTATATTAACTTTTTGGTTGCCGCTATATTGTCTTGCCTTCAGTATACCAATGTAATTTAGTTGGACCGTTTCTTGTAGATATTTGAATAAGGAATGTTTTTGGCATCAGTTTTGATCCAAGTGATATTAGCAGGCAATTTAATTCAGTTTTAATTTTATTTAGTTTTCAATAACAATGGTTATATTTGTCTAAATTGTCCAACCTACTAGATTACATTCCAATCTTAAACGTGTTTAAGGTTATCAGATAATTGCATATCTTTTTTTATAATATTCTAATTTGTGGAGTTTTCTTCTGCACTGTAATCGTGAGTTATATAACTTGAATGACATCCCAGATTTTGTTAGTTATCTCGAAGAGTCTCCTAGCTCTTACTCAGACGACTCAGAAGTACAAGATTATATTACTTAATTTTATTATTGATTATTTCAGTTAATTACTTCTCTCAAATTCAACTTCAGTCATATGAAGAACTGCAAATAAATGAACGAATATTTTTGTTTTTCCTGTTGTGAGAGCAAGTGATTCTTATTGTGCATGAGTTGAGTTCTCTCAAAAGACTAACAACTATGTCAGCATGGAAAGTTTTTATTCAAATGAGAGTTGAAGAAACAAATAAGACACACTGGTGGTAAGGGTGACGCTATTAGCTTGCCGTCGGCTATATGGAGAGTTCCAAAGGGGTTGAAGTCCATTTCCATGGAGTTTACAAATAAGTGACACATTATTTTAATTAGTTATCGATTTATTCTTTTTATAATTTAAAATTATTAGTAATTTATTATGTGAGAATAAGCATAGTCAATTTATTAGTAATTTATTATAATATCAGTCATGTACCTCACAATCTTGCCGTGCTTATGCTGAAAATCAGTGATGTGCTAAAGACAACCTTGTGATACGAGCTTGCAGTCTAAGGTTTGTAAGTCCCACATTTGCTTGAAATCCAACTATTGTGTTAAAGACAGTTGCCTCGTATGACACATGGATCTGACATGCTTTCTTTGGAGTCCCTGGATCCCAAAATGACATTACAGTTATTGGGCGTTCACCCCTCTTCAATAACCTGACGGAAGGTAAATCACCTCAACTTGACTACTACATCAACGATTGTCAGTACAATATGGGGTATTACTTAGCAGATAGCATCTACCCAGAGTGGGCGACACTTGTCCAAGCAATTCCAAACCCTAAAAATGACGTCGAAAAGTGTTTTACCTTACACCAAGAAGCATACTGGAAAGATATTGAGAGAGTTTTTGGTGTTCTACAAGTATGGTGGAAGATCATCAAGGAACTGGCAAGAGGGTGGAGTCGAGAAAATTTGGACTCCATCATAATGTCTTGCATCATATTACACAACATGATTGTGGAGGATGAGCGAGATGAGTATATTGATGAAGAGTCTGATGACAACCAAGAGGATCCAAATAGGTCAAGAACGGCTCGTGCAAAAATATATGATGGGCCTAATTTGCCCTTCAACCCAAGAACTAGTAGTATCTCTATAAATGAATACATGAGGCTATAGGATGATACATTCCCGTGCCACAAATAAGTACCTACAACAGGATCTTGTTGCACATCTTTGGGCCAAAAGAAGCATGGAGTAGGCGTTTAAGTTTAATGTTGTTAAATATTTTTTAAAATGTTGTTTAAGTTTCATGTTGTTAAATGTTTTTTTTTTTATGTTGGTTAATGTTATTTAATGTTGTTTCATGTTACTTAATTTAATTTAATGTTGTTTAATGTCTTACAAAGTTATAGGAAAAAAATAATAATTTTAAAAAACAAAATTTAAAAATTTTGTTAAAAAAACAGAAAATAAAATAAAAAATAACGACTAGCTGACGTCAGCTAGCCATTGTGTTTGAAATTGTGGCTTACCATTCCTATTGGTTATAACCGACACTAGACCCTACAATGCTGTCGGATATAACCGACATAAATAATGAAAAATCAGGTCCAGCCTGGGGCTGGCTGAGGTGGGCCAACCGGTTGGCCCTTTAGCCCTTTTTTGTCCCGTGGGTCCACGAGCCCTTTAGCCTAACCCTCGGTTGGAGACAATTTTCGGCTATTTTCGGCCCTCTAGCCCTCTAGACCCTTCAGTTAGAGATGACCTAACACCAACCACCATATATAGGATAAAAAGGGGTTTGGGCCCCACTAGTCTCTCCATCCTATCTAGGAAATTACTTTTTTTTTCTTTTTTTTTCTAAATAAATAAAATAGTTTTAAAGAAATATTGTATATACCTATAAACGATGAAAGAATAATGATACCTCTAATTTAGGGTTAAAATACAACATGTATAATATACCGAAATATGATTCTCTCCCCTTCTATTCTCATCCACTTCCCTCCCCTCCTTTCACACCTTACTTTTCATCTTATTGTCTCTATAAAAAAATCAATATAATATGTTGACGTGATTTATTCGTAACTGTTTAAGTAGGAGGGGAGGGAAGATGAGAGAGATTAGGAGGGGAGAGAATCCTCCTCCTAATATACCTACGTTACAGGGTAAGCACAAAAAACCCAAATTTTGCCTACTCTATAGGTAGAAAATAAAATTTGTAATAGAGGGAGGTAAATTACGTTGACAAACACAAAAACAACCTGTGACAGAAGTAGATTAAAAAAAAATGATACATGCACATAAATACATTTAATCTAAGACAGAAATGAAACCCAACAAAAATTCAAAGATATGGTAGATGTAGATTAAAATATCATGCGTCACAGGCAGATAAACAAATGCTTGATTAGAGGAAACCTCTCATAAAAGAAATACCATGTTGGTTTTAGAAAATCTTCCATGTTTATCAAATCAATATATAAAGTGTTGGAATTTTTATTGAGTATTTCAAAATACAACTCCTCTTTGATCATGTTAATATCATTCTTAATGATTTCTTTTAATCTTAATTTCAGTTTTGTCTGCAAACCAAAACTGACGCATTAAAGGGGTTATAATGTTGGGGTTTTAACCACATTTTGTCCTTGAAGTTGCTATCTTGATTAACCCATTATTGGGCAATTATATAGTAACACTCTCCTCATTTATTTAGTAATTATATGTCTAATATTTAACACCCATTGTCCTATATAAACTTCCCTTTCCGTTGTGGCAAATTGGAGCAGACCACTTTTATGTTTTCATCTATTTCTCTTTCTCTCCAATTCTCCTTTCTCGTCTATGGATCCCTCATTCTTTCAATTGTTGATGTGTTATTCAATTGTTTTGTACCAATGGAAGAATCGAGTTGTTCACTCGATCCAAGTATTGTGAGTGTACGCTTATAAGGATTATAGGTTGTTGTATCTTGAAGAGTAGGGCGTCATAACCTGTTACACTGAGACATTGTCTTAGAGGGGCAAAATCTACTCTTAAGGATAGTGAACTTACACTCCTTAACCTAAAATATTGTTTAAATCAAGGATCAACAAAGAGCGTTCTCTACCTATCAAAGATAAGTTTTTTATCTTATTTTGTTCATTTTATGTAATTGATTGTGACAATGAAAATTATCATATACTAATATTTATCTAATATGATTTATTGTAGAAGAAGTAGCATCCACATCGCCAATATTTTTCAACATTCTTAAGAGTAGATTTTTTTGGTTGCTACTTCCACCATTCGTCAATCACATATTCATAGTGGTCAGATTTCGATGTTCGTAGAAGAAGGTGAAACTGTAACTGATCATGTAAATGATCTCGTAACATAAGGCACTGGGAATTGTTATGGACCAAAGAAAGGGGTTGAGCATTTCCTCTAATCCTTTCAAGAGGAAAGGATATAACTCTTGGCGAAAATGCGAGTTTATGGTGGTACCTTTTCTCACATACACACTTCAAAAAATTATGATAGAAAGGAAAGCAACTTTGACAAGTAAGATCCATCTTGTTACCTTATTCTCTTTGATTTTACTGATGGCTATGTCACATTGGTTAGCAATATATAATTCGATTAATTTATGTTTTATCATCCGTTGGTCTTTATATTAACTTTTTGGTTGCCGCTATATTGTCTTGCCTTCAGTATACCAATGTAATTTAGTTGGACCGTTTCTTGTAGAGATTTGAATAAGGAATGTTTTTGGCATCAGTTTTGATCCAAGTGATATTAGCAGGCAATTTAATTCAGTTTTAATTTTATTTAGTTTTCAATAACAATGGTTATATTTGTCTAAATTGTCCAACCTACTAGATTACATTCCAATCTTAAACGTGTTTAAGGTTATCAGATAATTGCATATCTTTTTTTATAATATTCTAATTTGTGGAGTTTTCTTCTGCACTGTAATCGTGAGTTATATAACTTGAATGACATCCCAGATTTTGTTAGTTATCTCGAAAAGTCTCCTAGCTCTTACTCAGACGACTCAGAAGTACAAGATTATATTACTTAATTTTATTATTGATTATTTCAGTTAATTACTTCTCTCAAATTCAACTTCAGTCATATGAAGAACTGCAAATAAATGAACTAATATTTTTCTTTTTCCTGTTGTGAGAGCAAGTGATTCTTATTGTGCATGAGTTGAGCTCTCTCAAAAGACTAACAACTATGTCAGCATGGAAAGTTTTTATTCAAATGAGAGTTGAAGAAACAAATAAGACAAACTGGTAGTAAGGGTGACGCTATTAGCTTGCCGTCGGCTATATGGAGAGTTCCAAAGGGGTTGAAGTCCATTTCCATGGAGTTTACAAATAAGTGACACATTATTTTAATTAGTTATCGATTTATTCTTTTTATAACTTAAAATTATTAGTAATTTATTATGTGAGAATAAGCATAGTCAATTTATTAGTAATCTATTATAATATCAGTCATGTACCTCACAATCTTGCCGTGCTTATGCTGAAAAGCGGTGATGTGCTAAAGACAACCTCGTGATATGAGCTTGCAGTCTAAAGTTTGTAAGTCCCACATTTGCTTGAAATTTCCCTTAATTTATGGGGTTCATGGTGAGCTAGTTTTTGCATAACTTGTTGATTTTCCTTGTGTGGTACACTTTTTAATCAAATAACTCAAATTGGAAAACATATGCGTTATAAAGTTAATACACACACATACAGTCTTGAGTTGTTTCCTTAATTAGTTATGAAAGACATATTATTCATTCCAAATTCTAATGGACTATTATTTGTCAATTATATATTTGACTTGTCTGCAATATCTATAGAGTCGTATTGTGTTTGTCTTCAATAGTGAAGCTGCAACAATAAGAGTGGTCTTAGGAATGGTGGTGTGGTGCTTGGGATGACCAACACCTCAAGGAAGCCTCATTTAATGAATCAAGCCACCGTATTTGACCTTCATTGTGTAAAGTTTTGCCCTGCATATTAGTTTAGAAAATACTGGGATAAAAATTACTACACTATATGTGGAAGTAGGTACAATACATATGACAATAAATCAGGTATGATTTTTTATCTACCTCAGCGGTAGAACTATGTTAGTGCTAATTTTTCAGGTCTTATACACCTTTCCAAATTGTGGGGGTGGAGAGCCCTTGTATGGAAAAGTCTTTTTGCAGGTGTTGAAATGCATGGAAATGTGGGGTAAAGCTAAGAGGGTGCTTAGACAACAACAATATATAGCCGTGATTTCATATGTGATGAAACATCTAATTGAAGGACACTAAAAATCACATGGACAGCTGCATATACATCATGAGTTCATACATATATATATGTGAACATCCATCTGGAAGAAAGTGCATAAATTCATCGTATACATTCTTACATTAGTTTGTCTAACTCGTTATATATTTGAGATCTTGAGAAGATTCGTTCAGAAGTGTCATGTACTATTGAAGAAGTCATGTAACAAGTATTAAATTTTTGAGTAAATAACGCAAAAATACCTCAACTATAAGCTGAACCACAATCTTATATCTCAAGTTTTAAAAATAACAATGTCATACTTTATCTTACAAATTTATTGCAATGGTAAACCTCCATCAGTTTGTCTGTCAATTTTTTCTGTTAAATACTAACGTGACTTGAGACGGAACGTCCTTCCCCCACCCAATTGAATAAAATATTAATAAATTAATAAATTAATAAATAAAATCGTATATAACTTTTTATTTAAAAAATATGGAACCCACCCCTACACCTGTCTCTCTCCCCCTCTCTCGCAAGAGTGTCCACTACTCTCTTTTTTTTCCCCAGAAAAAAAAAATTAAAGTTTGAAAGAAAAAAACCCAGATTTGTGTTTGGCAGGAGACCGACCTTCCATTCACGACCTCCATTCATGCGCTCAATCTTCAAACCCAGATTCCGCCATCCCTTCCTCGGTGGGTCCCGTCGGGCTTGGGGACGGGGTCAAATTTGGGGATCTGGAAGGAGATGAGGTAGAAGGCCGGGATCCGGGGGTCGAGGTAGAGGTAGAAGATGCCGCTGGCGAGGTCGACGAGAATGATGACGATGAGGAGGAAGGCGCAAAAGACACGGCAGCAGCTGCTCCTCCGGCTGTGCTTTGGGGGGAAGGAATGGGGGAGATTGGGTTTCCGTGGTGGTGGTCCTGGTACGGATCGGCCCAGTTGATGTAGGTCTCGGTATTCCGGTGGTTTCTGGAGCACTGGAATTGGATTGATTCTCGGGTACTGAAATTAATCGTACGGAGTAGGAAGTAGGTGCCTGAACATTTTGAAAAACAATAGACTAGATTTTTTTGGATTTTAAATTGTGATGAATTTTTGAATTGCCAATTTGAATTTCTGGGAAAAAGATGAAATGGGTAGTGAAATTTGGCGGATGAAGGTGAAGAATGGAGGAAGGAAGGAAAGCGAAGGAAAGGGAAGGACGAAGACAGAAGAGATGAGAGAGAGAAAATTGTTAGGGCGGGTCCCATTTTTATATAATATTTAAATAATTGTGGTAATAAAAATTATCATATACTAATATTTATCTAACTTGATTTATTGTAATAGAAGTAACATCCACATCTTCCATATTTTCCAACATAAAGATGATAAAAAGCAGAATATCTCAAAGAAAGCAAACAGTGGCGGAGATGAAAAGAAACAGAGCAGCTCAAGTTTTTCATGAAGAGACTTTCTAATATTTCCTTTTGGATTATTGTTCCCCACATGTGGCAATAGCGCATCAACAGTACAATTCATCTCTGCCATACATGTGGCAATACATGGAAATAGATTAGAGTTTAAATCAAAATTCAATTTACCAAACTGGTTACTGGACAAACAAGCAGAGTATTAACTTTAACAACCGTTACTACATTTTCCTTTACTTTCCTTTAGCCCGGCCGTTTGCTCCTTATTCGTATACATCGCCATCTATGTATGTGGTATGTTGTGATTTTGTTTTCATATTTCTTGATAGTTTTGTGGAAAGCTCTTTTTTCCCTTTTTATTTTTGATCTTTCATTATCAATTGGAAAAGAAGTTTATGTGTTCTGCTTACAACCCGTTGTAATTTTGGAGTGAGTCCAAGAAAACTGAAGGCTAAATAAGTCTAAAATCTTAGATTGTGGGTTGTTTTGACATTTTAACTTCATTAGATAGGTTTTTGTTGAATTGAATTAGTACATGTATGATTACTGTTACGTTTTTATTATTTGTATGCAATAAATAGAGAAGAAATATATAAATATATGAAAGAAATGACGAATGAAGAAGAGCGAAGAAGGGGTCTTGAATAAGCTCATATTCTTAATTAACTAAATATGGTAGAAATTGAAAATTAGAAACCCCTGTTTATCCATTAATAATTTAATATTAGCACAATGCCACTTATTTCCATGCAACTTTCACATCCTAATCCTATACGTTGTTTATAAAATAGCAGCACAAGGGAGGAGGGTACGTAGATCCTTTCTCCTCGCCATGCTAGGAGTTCTCCAGTTGAAGCGTGCGACTGGAGATTTGAGTTTCCATTTGTCGCAGACCACAACACCTTTTTTCTTTTTTTCTTTTTTTTTTTTTTTTTTTTTTCGAACGATAAATTTTTGTTAGATTAGCTGTTTGAACTCACGACGTCATGCAATGACTCAATACATTTCCACTACTGTTGTAAATAGCCACTTGCCAAACCACAACACTTGTGTGATATTGATTGTTGATTTATTTGCTTACGCACACTATAAGACAAAAGATCATTTACCATGGGCACTATGCCTGTTAGAAATATTGACTAGGTAAAAAAACCTTAGTTTTTATCACAGACGATGCCCGTTGTCAAATGCGATATAACCATGAATTGTGTCTGAGATAAATTAGGATCTAACACCACATGCTATGCCGTTGTGGATTACTAATTGAACACAACCAATGCCCGTTATTTTTTTTTTCACAAATAAAAAAACAATTTAAGAAATATATATATATATATATATATATAAATATTTATAACAGAATAAACAAAAATATTGCACATTTACCACAATATGATATTTACATGAAAAATTACAGATTGAAATATTCCAAGTTGTACACTTTAACAACAAAACCACTGAATTATATACCAAACCATCAACGAAGTACCAAATATGTCACATCCCGGCCCAGGCCCCCACTACATCCCAGGTCCAACTCCACCGTAGCACGATATTGTCCACTTCGGGCCCCGACTACGCCCTCACGGTTTTGGTTGTGGGAACTCACAAGAGAACTTCCCAATGGGTCACCCATCATTGGAGTGACCTCGCGCGCGCTTAACTTCGGAGTTCCCATGGAACCCGAAGCCAGTGAGCTCCCAAAAGGCCTCGCGCTAGGTAGAGATGAGAATATACATATATGACTTACAGGATCCACTCCCCTAGGCGATGTGGGATGTTACAATCCACCCCCTTAGGGGCCCGACGTCCTCGTTGGCATACACGCGGCCAGGGTTAGGCTCATCCCGGGCTCGCTCCACTACCGTAGCACGATATTGTCCGCTTTGGGCCCTGACTATGCCCTCACGGTTTTGTTTCTGGAAACTCACATGGGAACTTCCCAGTGGATCACCCACCATAGGAGTACTCTCTCGCGCTACTTGCTTAACTTCGGAGTTCCCATGGAACCCGAAGCCAGTGAGCTCCCAAAAGACCTTGCGCTAGGTAGAGATGGGAATACATATATATGGCTTACAGGATCCACTCCCCTGGGCGATGTGGGATGTTACAAAATAGACCCCTAATAACAAGGTCATTATCACTTGAAGACTTCACATTTTGTTGAGCACCTCCAAACAAAGGACTTTGAGAGTAAAATACTTTTACCTGATAGACATAAGCATATGACACCAAAAAAAATGTAACAGTAATCATATAGGTATACACAGTGCAAAAAAACGTGAGCCTAAAAAATTATTGCGTGTCTCTATCTGCATAGACATAAGCATATGGTGCCAAAAAAAAAACCAATAAAGACTTAAATAGATATACACAGTGCAAAATCAACAGATACAAACAGATGCACTTTCATTCGTATGTAATCAATATGATAATTAGGAAAATATCAGGTACAATAAGACTCGTGTTCCCACATCAGTGCCAACAAGAGAAACTAAAAGAAAACTGACAAATAACTTTTACCTGATAGATTGTGAGCTCATAGCAAACACCTGCGCAGAAAATGTAAAAAAAAAAAAAAAAAAAGACTTTGATAGATTCCCACAAAATACGAGAGGATTATGAGTAGTTGAAGAACTCAGATAGCTTAGGTTCCATTAAATTAAGTATCCAGGACATAACAAGCTGATCATTTGCATGCCATGCACCATACGATACAGAGGATGGTTGAGGTGTTTCAATGCTTCCATTGACATACCCTAGCTTCGATCTTCCACCTAGAGCAAGAGAAATGGCACGGGACTAAGGTAGGTAATTGAACTCGTTTAGCAACACAGAGCACATATGCTGATTTGGATTGATCTCACCATGAATTATACTACGAGGTAGAGTGTTTAAAGAGCTTATAACTTCTTGGCTTGAAGCCTGATCTTCTACCATTACGGTGAATGAAGAACAGAATAAACAAAGTTTTTTTTTTTTTTGAATGAATCGGACTGCAGAGATAGGACCCTATGGTTCCTGCTTTGATATCATATTGATATTCAGTTTAACAAAACTGTTTGTATTTTTCATTGTATATTGGTATTACAAGAGAGGGCTCTTATAGAGAGACCGAGCTGGGTAAAAAATCCATTGAACAATTACAAAAAAATAGCAACAAGAAAGAGACCAAGAGATAAAAAGGCTAGCCCTAGTTGCAAGTTACAAGAAAGCTAGAGCTGAGATACTAGAAGACATAAACCCTAGAATTAAGGGACAGTTGGTAACAAAAAATGACGGTTTAGTAGCAGCTGTAACTCTACCCAAGAATGAGGGCTAGAGTTGCAGTTGCAACTTGAACATTGATGAGTTATGATGTGCCTTGAGCAACCTTCCAACATAGACCCAAGTAGACATTTGCATGCTCATACCCGGTCAGTTTCAATAGAAACAGAAGTCCATCGGAGTAAAGCTAACATGCATGGATCTTCCCCTCAGATTTTTTTAAACCGTGGAGTTGTAATTGTACACAATCCTTAACTTTGTTTCCGGTATTCTGAATGAACTTGTATGATTAATCTTTTAATTATAGAAAATTTGAAATACAAAATAAAATTTTGGGTAAATATCAGTTTACTACCTTCAAGTTTCATGGTTTTCAACATTTAGTAGATGAAGTTTTTTTCGTCCCAGGGTCATATCTAAAGTATTAATTTTGGGACAGTCTCATACATCCGTTAATCTGGCTGTTAAGTCTTCCGTTAACTGATGACGTGGCACCCATGTGGACAATGACTGGGCGCCACGTGTCATTAAGGGGGTCCACGTGGAAATTCAAAATTCAAAAAAAAAACCCACCTGTCTTTTACCTCCCCCAACCCCCTCCCTCTATTCTTTCCTTTGCCCGTACCCTCCCTCAAATGCCTAAGATTGTTTCCCAATTGAGAACTTTCTTGGTCTCTCTTAGAGTCTTATTTCTTTATCTCAACAGACAAAGTAAAAAGATATCAACCCTTAATTTTCTGCGAGCAAACACAACGTAGTAAAAAATTTTGATAATCAAACTTCAAAAAGCAGAGCAAGCATCCAGATTGTGGTATCACTTCCTAATCTATTTCAATTGCAAGAAACGTTTGGAATTGTGACAATATTGGCCACGAAACCAAAACTAAAACCCTCAAAATACAATAATTTTATAGAAATTTTAAACAATTGAGAGAAGAAAAGCAAAAAGCCTTAAAATCCGAATCAACAATTCTGAGAGAAACCCTAACAAAGAAGACGAAATAAACACACAGGTGTAAAGCTATAAAGCACAACTGGAATAGAAGAAAAGTAAGATAGAAAGAAGCATTAGGGAAGTAAACGTACGTGAAGGAGCATAGACGAGAGTGCAATCGAACCAGAGCTCGACCTTGCACCTGTCATCTTCGCTCTCGTCTTTTATGAAGTCGAAGAAGCGTGGAGCCGAGAACTCGTACGTATGGTCGATGATCATCCCTGTCGCCGTCGAAGTCGGCTCATTGGGTTCTTGGTCGGTCATTTCCTCGTTTTCGAAAACTTGTTGGTTGGGGGCTGCAGAGGAGAGAATGGAGGGTATGGGTTGCATAGGAAAAAAGAAAGGGAGGGGATTGGGGGAAGGTAGAAGATGAGTGTTTTTTTTTTTTTTTTTGAATTTTTAATTTCCACATGGACCCCTTAATGACACGTGGCGTCCAATCATTGTCCACATGAGTGCCACATCATAAGTTAACGGGAGACTTAACAGCCAGACTAACGGATGTATGAGACTGTCCCAAAATTAACATTTTAGGTATGACTCTGGGACGAGAAAAACTTCATGTACCAAATGTTAAAAACCATGAAATTTGAGAATAGTAAACTGAGATTTACTTCAAAATGTTTATAATGCAAATAACAATTCTTTTTAAATACTGGTCAAGTTTTCCAGTCTAGAGGTGTTGTAGATGGTAGGCCATTGTGTCGCCTTAGCCTATGATTGTATCCAGGGTAACTTAGGAACTTTGGCATTTTGCCGCAATTGTAAATGGGGGGTTGGCATCCGGGCAGATGCGATATAGGGAGTGGGTCCCGCAATTGTATATAGGGTGTGGGTCCCGTAATTGTATATAGGGTGTGGGTCAGTCAAACCCTAGCGCTGTCCTGCGCGGACACTTTCCTTTGGCTTTCCTTTGCTCCTATACTGCTTTGCTCGGATTACGTGAGCACCTTTACATGGCAATCCCGTAATACTGCTTTGCTCCTTGGCACCTTTGACTTACGCACCTTTGGCTTACGTGGCCATTGGCGCAATGGGAATCCCGTAATACTGCTTTGCTCCTTGGCACCTTTGACTTACGCACCTTTGGCTTACGTGGCCATTGGCGCAATGGGAATCCGGTAATACTAATGGCAATCCGGTAATACTGCTTTGCTCCTTTGCACCCTTGGCTTACGCACATTTGGCTTACGTGGCCATTGGCGCAATGGCAATCCGGTAATACTGCTTTGCTCCTTTGCAACTTTGCACCTTTGCACCTTTGGCTTACGTGTGTGTCGTATCAAGGGCGTTGGCATTTTGATAAAACGCTGGTTCTCATTCCTTATAAAGATAATCAGAGAGGCCTTCTCTTCTTGCCCAACATCCCCGCACCAACCACTTGCATTTTTTCAGAAGATCATATTTCTGGTTCAGTAATTTGCATTTGCAGCCGACGTACACTCTACAGAGCTCCTTCCATTCTTCTACCCTCGTCTCCTCACAAAAGTAAGTGCCCTTTTATTCTTTGTGCCTTCATTTTGTGAGTCTAGTTCCAAAGTAACAGGGCAGCGTTTTTTTAGCTCGCATTTCACTCGGTACCGTTTGAATATCTGCTTCCCATCTTAAGTTCTGTCTTAAGCTTCACGGATGCTATTGGCCTTATTCTTCGTCGCGAATTTCTGTTTTGGAGTGTTCTCTTTTGCCGGAATTTCAAAAACAAAAAACAGAGCTCTTGCGTGTCTCTGTGTGTGTATGAAGGTGTGACGAGTCTTTGATCTGAATTTCGTTTTTGTATTCCTCTGTACAGAATTTTCATGTCTATGCAGATGGATCGTGCCTCAGACATTGCTATTAGCGTTCCTCTACATCCGGAACTGGAAGGGTAAGTGTTTACTTTGCTTGCCTTCTTTTCTTTTTCTTTCGGAGAATGATAGGGAGACTATAAAGAACTGATTAATTAGCGATTAATCTATCGAACTCAGCTCTTGATAAGTCTAGGAATTTTTTTTTATAAATTTCGAGCGTCGAATGTCAAGATCGATTCGTTTTTAACAAACATTGAAAGAATAGCAGCTAGTTGTAACAGGGAGCTGCTATTTTTACAACTTGCTTACGTACTTAAGATGATATATTGGCTTGATTAATTTTTGTATTATATCATACATACGTTCCCATTCTTCTTATTAGTTTGATTAATATTAGCGAGACCTCATACTTATACCACACGTGATATATACACATCATTTCTCAAATCACAGGTACAAAAATGTGGTCTTTCTTACATTTTCTTATTAGTTACGAGTACAAAATATATTCTAGATAATTCATTAGTGCAATTCCATTTAATTTTCTCGCTAACTATATATGTATAACAGCACAAGCGAAGAAAGTTCTACGAAGGTTTTGCATAAATATTTGTGTTCCCTCATCACCATGCTAGGCGTCTTCATCCAACTGAAGCAGGGAGCCGGCAATGTGTCTCTGTTCGACACAGACTACCCGACTATGGTGTCCCTTATCGTTGCGCTAATCGCTTATAGCGGATCACTAATTGGCTCTAAAATACTCCACATCCAAGCTCGCCCTAATTCGGATTTGGCAAAATCAATCATCAATAAGATTAGCCTCCTCTTTGGAACTCTTACTTTGATTTTAGAAGTGGTGATCCTTGTGCCAGGTTTAGGGCTAGCCGCAGTATTCTTTTGGGTTGTTTGGTTTGCGAGTGTTGTAGCTGAGTATGCCTGCAAATACCTTGAAGCGTTGTATACAAGTGTAGTTGCATCAGTTGTTCATACATTTGGCAAATTGAAAGAGCATCTGAACATGATCATTCGACGATTCGCAGCAGAACCCGAAGAACAAACTGATGAGCTTCCTGAAGTAAATTCTACCATGGTTTAGGTTTAGGTTTAGGGTATTACTTTTACTTGTTATTTTTTTCCTTATTTTATGAATTGGAAGATATTGGGGCCGATTTCTGCATGATATGTATTTGTAATGCTCTATTATCTATGAATGAAATATCGTAATCTTCTTCTTAAAAAAAAAACCTAATTAAACTTCTTTTTAATCAGGGCAAGTCAACTCTTTTCCTTTGCCAAAAAAGGAAAAATCTAATCTAATTTTCAAATCCGTTTATTTATACAGCAATCCGTTTGGTACTAAAAAAACTCCGAGACTTCTTGTTAGTTTGGAGATTGCTCTATACTAGTATGGACTAATTTCAACCAAAGAAAAAAAGTAAAACAGTAAAAATGTAATTACAACTATAGTACCGACTTTCTCTTCATAAAGAAAACTACTGTGGAATATGGCGTGTTAAAAAAAGAATTCAATGTTTTGGAGGAATTGAACTCCTTCGTATTAACAGTACAAGATCAATGAATTCTAATGAATGAAGAAACTGAAGAAATTGAAGAGAGAGAATGATGAGAGAGAGAGAGAGAGGAGCTTTTCAATTATGTTGTTCTAACAGAAAAATGATTTCATAATAAAAATCCAAGTCAACAAAACAATGGTTACATAGAGACTAGATTGAGCTGAATTACAATATTGCCCTTCTCAACTAATTCTTATCTTCTAACTACCCCAACACTCGTAAGCTTTCTTACAATCAATCCTAACTGTTTATTTGGTTAATACTTCGAAGGACAAGGCAATCTGATTCTAGATGCGGAATCATACAATTATATAGTAACACTCTCCTCATTTAATTAGTAATTATATGTCTAATATTTAACACCCATTGTCCTATATAAACTTCCCCTTACGTTGTGGCAAATTGGAGCAGACCACTTTTATGTTTTCATCTATTTCTCTTTCTCTCCAATTCTCCTTTCTCGTCTATGGATCCCTCATTCTTTCAATTGTTGATATGTTATTCGATTGTTTTGTACCAATGGAAGAATCGAGTTGTTCGCTCGATTCAAGTATTGCGAGTGTACGTTTACAAGGATCATAGGTTGTTGTATCCTGGAGAGTAGGGTGCTATAACCTGTTACACCGAGATATTGTCTTAGAGGGGCGAAATCTACTCTTAAGGACAATGAACTTACACGTCTTAACCTAAAATATTGTTCTAATCAAGGATCGACGAAAAGCGTTATCTACATATCAAAGATAAGTATTTTATCTTATTTTGTTCATTTTATGTAATTGATTGTGGTAATAAAAATTATCATATACTAATATTTATCTAATGTGATTTATTGTAATAGAAGTAACATCCACATGGTCAATATTTTCCAACATAAAGATGATAAAAAGAAGAATATCTCAAAGAAAGCAAACAGTGGCAGAGATGAAAAGAAACAGAGCAGCTCAAGTTTTTCATGAAGAGAGTTTCTAATATTTCCTTTTGGATTATTGTTCCCCACATGCGGCAATAGCGCATCAACAGTACAATTCATCTCTGCCTTACATGTGGCAATAGATGGAAATAGATTAGAGTTTAAATCAAAATTCAATTTACCAAACTGGTTACTGGACAAACAAGCAGAGTATTAACTCTAACAACCGTTACTACATTTTCCTTTACTTTCCTTTAGCCCGACCGTTTGCTCCTTATTCGTATACATCGCCATCTATGTATGTGGTATGTTGAGATTTTGTTTTCATATTTCTCGATAGTTTTGTGGAAAGCTCTTTTTTCCCTTTTTAAAAAGGAAAAGAAGTTTATGTGTTCTGCTTACAACCCGTTGTAATTTTGGAGTGAGTCCAAGAAAACTAAAGGCTAAATAAGCCTAAAATCTTGGATTGTGGGTTGTTTTGACATTTTAACTTCATTAGATAGGTTTTTGTTGAATTGAATTAGTACCTGGATGATTAATGTTACGTTTTTATTATTTGTATGCAATAAATACAGAAGAAATATATAAATATATGAAAGAAATGACGAATGAAGAAGAGCGAAGAAAGGGTCTTGAATAAGCTCATATTCTTAATTAACTAAATATGGTTAGAAATTGAAAATTAGAAACCCCTGTTTATCCGTTAATAATTTAATATTAGCACAATGCCACTTATTTCCATGCAACTTTCACATCCTAATCCTATATGTTGTTTATAATATAGCAGCACAAGGGAGGAGGGTACGTATATCCTTTCTCCTCGCCATGCTAGCAGTTCTCCTCCAGTTGAAGCGTGCGACTGGAGATTTGAGTTTCCATTTGTCGCAAACCACAACACCTTTTTTTTTTTTTTTTTTTGAAACGATAAATTTTTGTTAAATTAGTTATTTGAACTCACAACGTCATGCAATGGCTCAACATATTTTTACTACTGTTGTAAAGAGCCACTTGTCAAACCACAACACTAGCGTGATATTGATTGTTGATTTATTTGCATAAGCACACTACAAGACAAAAGATCATTTACTATGGCCACTATGCCTATTAGAAATATTTACTAGGTAAAAAACCTCAGTTTTTATCACAGACGATACCCGTTGTCAAATGCGATATAACTATGAATTGTGTCCGAGATAAATTAGGATCTAACACCACATGCTATGCCGTTGTGGATTACTAATTGAACACAACCAATGCCTGTTATATTTTTTTTCACAAATAAAAAAACAATTTAAGAAATATATATATTTATATAAATTTATAACAGAATAAACAAAAATATTGCACATTTACCACAATATGATATTTACATGAAAAATTACAGATTGAAATATTCCAAGCTGTACACTTTAACAACAAAACCACTGAATTATATACCAAACCATCAACGAAGTACCAAATATGTCACATCCCGCCCCGGGCCCCCATTACATCCCAGGCCCAACTCCACCGTAGCACGATATTGTCCACTTTAGGCCCCGACTATGCCCTCACGATTTTGTTTCTGGTAACTCACACGAGAACTTCCCAATGGCTCACCCATCATGAGAGTGCTCTCGCGCACTACTTGCTTAACTTCGGGAACTCACACGCGAACTTCCCAATGAGTCACCCATCATGGGAGTGCTCTCGCGCACTACTCGCTTAACTTCGGAGTTCCCATGGAACCCGAAGCCAGTGAGCTCCCAAAGGCCTCGCGATAGGTAGAGATGGGAATATACATATCTGGCTTACAGGATCCACTCCCCCTGGGCGATGTGGGATGTTATAATCCACCCCCCTTAAGGGGCCGACGTCCTCGTCGGCATACATACGGCCAGGGTTAGGCTCATCCTGGGCTCGCTCCACCACCGTAGCACGATATTGTCCGCTTTGGGCCCCGACTACGCCCTCACGATTTTGTTTCTGGGAACTCACATGAGAACTTCCCAGTGGGTAACCCATTATAGGAGTGCTCTCTCACGCTACTTGCTTAACTTCGGAGTTCCTATGAAAGCCGAAACCAGTGAGCTCCTAAAAGGCCTCGCGCTAGGTAAAGATGAGAATACACATATATGGCTTACAAGATCCACTCCCCTGGGCGATGTGGGATGTTACAAAATAGACCCCTAATAACAAGGACATTGTCATTTGAAGACTTCACGTTTTGTTGAACACCTCCAAACAAAGGACTTTGAGAGTAAAATACTTTTACCTGATAGACATAAGCATATGACACCAAAAAAACGTAACAGTAATCATACAGGTATACATAGTGCAAAAAAACGTTAGCCTAAAAAATTATTGCGTCTCTCTATCTGCATAGATATAAGCATATGGCGCAAAAAAAAAAAAAAAAACCAATAAAGACTTGAATAGATATACACAGTGCAAAATCAATATATGCAGTTTCATTCGTATGTAATCAATACGATAATTAGGAAAATATCAGGTACAATAAGACTTGTGTTCCCACATCAGCGCCAACAAGAGAAACTAAAAGAAAACTGACAAATAACTTTTACCTGATAGATTGTGAGCTTATAGCAAACACCTGAGACGCGTAGAAAATTTAAAAAAAAAAAAAAAAGCTTTGAACAATGTATGCAAACAGGGTGAAGAAAGAGGTGTTGGGGGAGCGACATTTTGAAGAGAGAAATGAGGTTGTCAAAAGAGAAATGAGTAGTTTGGAATCGCAGAAATCGACCGTGGAAGCGAATGGGTAAGACCACGGGCTAGTTTGTGGTCATTATTAAAAAAATTTATTTACAACAGACTTCAAATGTCTGAGTTCTACGTCTCCACAAGTTCTATCTTCTATGGATAAGAACTCATGATGATTAGATGAAATTTTCTGCGTTCATTTTGTATGTGGTCTCTCTGTGAATTTTATCATTAATTGACACATGTTAATTAACTTAACTCTCTTAACTTTATTGTCATAAATTTAACATATGTCAATCAATAATAGAGCCACATAAAGGCCATACACAAAATGAGTACATAAAATTTGACCGTCACGATGATAGTCAATAATTTGAATTAATGACTAATTTAGTTGATGTAACATTGTAATTTGTGGATTAGCATGATAGTTAACATGTCAATTTGTAGTAATATTGTGCACATTAAAAAAAAAAACCAAAATGCAAATATATTTGAATATTAAGAATGAAATTAGAATTAATTTTCCGAAAGCATTTGAGTCTTGAGTCTTTGAGTTGACCAATTAGTTTTGGACAAAAAACAAAAGCCAAATCCAAAAAAAAAATTTTAATTGTGTGCAAAAATGCAAATAAAAATTTAATACAAAAATGGCCGCACTTTCGATTTTCTCTCTCATATTTGGCAAGTCTGAACCAAAAGACAATCGAGCCACGCTCCTTTCAACGCAAGTGGAAAAGACACACGACCACCTCAAACATCACACGTCGAGGTAGATCGAATGATTCTAAGTGGAATTAGCCACTTTCGGAAACCGTTAGGTAGTTGTTTCAGTGAACCCAGTTGTCTGCATCTTTTTGAGTACTTTCTGAATATAAATATAGGGGTGTGTGGACATCTTTTTTAGTACTTTCTGAATATAAATATAGGGGTGTGCTATCCACACACCCTTTTTTACTTTTCTCACACCTTTTACTAATTTATGTCATTTGATCTTCTTCAATTCATCTGATCCGATGACCGAAAATTAAAAGGGTGTGAGAGAAGTAAAAAGATGTGTGTGTATATCACACCCCTAAATATATTTGTACCCAAAAAAGCATGGAACGTGGAGAGAATCTAGAAAATGTTGAAAACACATAAAAATTAATATAATTAAAAAAATGATCATGTCTTTGGCGAGTCTCGTTGTCTCAATAACTTGGTCTAAGCGACGATGATCATCTGGTGAAGAATTTATTATTAAAATTTGAGATTAAAAAATTTAAAATTTTTTTATTAAAGTTTTTGTTTTTAAGATTGTCATAATTCTTTATTTTGATCATGAGATTGTTCACCGTCAATTATTTTAATCATTCTGTGAAAAATCTCGCTTAATTGAAAAACCAAAATGACTGACGATGGACAATCTCAGACTACTCGTATTAATTTTAAATCTATATTAATCTCAAAAGCCAATTTAGCTAAAAAGCTTAAATGAATATTTCTACCCTTTATATCAAATACAAAAATGAATAATCATGTATTCGTTGGTTATCGAATGACCGAAAGAATATATATCATTTATCTCACGTTTCCTCAGAAACCCAGGAAAAAAAGTAATAATTAAATGTGGGAAAAAATCATTGGAGCAAAAGCCATGGAAAAAGAAGAAAGTGGGGGGCATAATATTAGAATAAATGTGAAAACCACAAGTTGACAAATTTAAAGTCACTGTTGTTCTTGAACAAGTCATTTGTATTTTAGGTCGAGAACAAGTCATTTGTTTTTTAGGTCGAAAACAAGTCATTTGTTCTTGTTGGTTTTTGAGTTCTCTGAGTGTGGGGAAATTAAAAAGGAAAGATATCTCTGTGTTTGGGATGTGGGAAATTGAAAAGGAAACATCTTTCTCTGATTTTCTCATCAGATTCTGGTCCAGCAGCAGATCTGATTTAATCTGTGTCTTGTCTTGTCTCTGGAGACAGTAATCTCAGTTTTTTCTTTTCTTTTTCTGATTGTTTAATGTTAGTCCAGAGCATAAGTACCTACTTTTGTTGCTGCTGTTTTGTATCGCGGCTGTGAATTTTGATGGAGTTGGGTTGGTTTCTGGATCGGTGGAAATTGATGAATTTGTAGGAATATCCTGATAAAGCTCCGCGGGAGGTTATTAACCATATGAGGTAATTTTCAATTCTCAATTTTCCATTTTAATTTTCAATTTTTCAGTTTACTCTGCAGATTAATTTGTAATTTAGTTATCTGTAATCTGTTTCTTTTATAAATTTGTTTGTATATTTGATTGTATATATAATTATATATGTGTGTGTATACATAATTTTATAGCTCTGGTTCTGCTGTTTTTGAATCTAGGCTTAGATTTTGGACTCTGTTTATTTCTTAATATATAAGATGAACAGTCTTAATTCGAATTTTGAATGGTAGCTTGGAGTTGCTTGTAGCTTAAGATAGTAATTTCTTTCCTTTCGAGAAAATTCAGCCGCGGTTTTTTGACCGGAATCTTATGGATCATCGACAGGAAAGGAACATTCGGTTGAAATGTGCTAATGTGGAGCTAGGATTGATGATAATCTCTGACAAATGAAAGGCAGTTTTGAAATTATGTTTTAAAAGCTAGGCCGTGTCGCGGGTTCTTGCTGATTTACTCTATCTTCTGAGTACAGATTTCTGCTTTCTTAGTTAATTAGTTTTCTGGTGTGAAATACGACTGAAAATTTCAGAACTAGTGAGCTGTGTCGGGTTTTAGTGTGCAGTCTGATGATGTTGTTCTACTATTGTTTTGACAGTACTGAGGCTAAGTTGAATTCTCACTATATCTAAGTTGAATTTTGCTAATGCTTTTCGGGTTAATTGCAGGAATGGGAATTGAAGTGCAGTCGAAGATGTACTTCCCGGGATATTGTTCCATATGGAATCTAAGCAGCAATGTTGGCCATGGGAGCTGGTCCCTACTCCACGAGAACAAAAACTTGAAGAATGGGCAACAATGCGAAGTGTTCTTGACAAGGCCAGTTATTGATGGATTTCACGGACGCGATAATGAGCAACTGAGGCAAACTATTCTGAAGCATGAGTCAATTTTCAGGCATCAGGTGTATATTCTAGAACCTATATCTGTTCAGTTCTAAAGTGTAGTAATGGTCATAGATTTTATCATAAAAAGATTGAATTACAATTTTCAGGCATCCTCATATGCATGTTAGTCGGTATGTCTACAAAAAGGGAGGGGCGGGTGAAACAGGTTTTTCTGAAATGTCTTAATGTCTGTAGAATCCATTATTAGAGAAGAAACTCTCTTACCTTATTTTGGAGTTGGATAACATGACTATGTAGAAGTTTTTCCTCCGTCGTTTACTTTACTGCTAATAAAGCTCAAGAGTAGAACGCAAGGGGTTGCAGTTCTCGTCATTTTGGACTAATAGATTGATATGCGTTATTTCAGAGCAAACAAGAAGTTCTTCTGGTGGAAGTCTTAGTCTTCAAGATTTTAATAAGCCATGTGAATCATCAGAAAACGAAGCTAGGATATCATGTGATCCTCCACCTAAGCTTTTCACTTCTGATCTGAATAAAACGGAGAAACGAATCAAGAGGACAGTCATCTCCTAATTGGAGAGTACCTCCAAGTAGCTTGAGCCGAAACTTAACATCAATTCAAGTCAGCACTTCTGTTAATACCTCCACACAATCTGATAGGGCTTCAATCATGATGCCACAAAGCCATGAAGTAACCAGGGAAAGATTGCTTCTAGACTGTAATTCAATACCGTCAACTCCTAGTCTGAAGGACAAAGTGTCACACCAATGCGGTTTTTTCTTCCGCATATGCAGGAAAATGCCACTTTTGCAATCTGGAAGCTTCGGAAAATGACTCCCTTCTTTGGTTTGCGGAATTAATTTCTTCACTTGATGGAAATTTTGACAATGGAAATGCGGCAGAGGTTAAGCCAACTTCCTGTGACGAAGAGGCTTTTCCAGTTGACATAGATTATTTTGAGCACATGACATTAAATTTGTTGGAAACAAAAGAAGAGCAGCCATGCTATGTGCCTCCAAATTCAGACAGCCTCATAGAAGAAGCGACATTGTCAAAACGGCCACGAAGAGGCCAATCGAGGAGGGGGAGGCAACGGAAGGACTTCCAGAGAGATGTCCTTCTCGGTCTTGCTTCTTTGTCAAAAAATGAGGTGACTGATGATCTTCAAATAATTGAAGGGTTGATTAGGGAATCTGGTGAGAGTTGGCAATCAAGTTTGTCAGAAAGAAATTCTGGTAAGGGTGGTAGGGGAAGGGGGAGGAAACGTATGGACACTTCCGATCCGTCTACTAATGTGGCTGAAGTTAGCCAGCTCCAGATTGAGCTACCAAAATGCGAGGAAATGCAGGGACCTGAGGAGAGAAATTTAACCTGTTGGGGTAAGAAGACATGGCGTCCGTCTACTAATGTGGCTGAAGTTAGCCAGCCCCAGATTGAGCAACCAAAATGCAAGGAGCTGCAGGGACCTGTGGAGAGAAATTTAACCTGTTGGGGTAAGAGGACAAGGCGTCCACCACGGCAAAGATATCCGATTGATAATTCTCATGTTCCTCAAAAAATAAACATAGAGAGCGGTCATTTCCGTAGAGAAACTATTGAAATTCAGTTTAACAAAACTGTTTGTATTTTTCATTGTATATTGGTATTACAAGAGATGGCTCTTATAGAGAGACCGAGATGAGTAAAAAACCCATTGAACAATTACAAAAAAATAGCAACAAGAAAGAGACCAAGAGATAAAAAGGCTAGCCCTAGTTGCAAGTTACAAGAAAGCTAGAGCTGAGATACTAGAAGACATAAACCCTAGAATTAAGGGATAGTTGGTAACAAAAAACGACGGTTTAGTAGCAGCTGCAACTTTACCTGAGAATGAGGGCTAGAGTTGCAGTTGCAACTTGAACATTGATGAGTTGTGATGTGCCTTGAGCAACCTTCCAACATAGACCCAAGTAGACACTAGCATGCTCATACCTGGTCAGTTTCAATACTCCCCCTCAAGCTGGATCAAGTGGATTAATTGATCCAAGCTTGCTCAGCAATCTTTGGAAATGAGCAGAGTCGAGAGCTTTTGTGAATAAGTCAACAAGTTGATTGGAACTTCGAGTGTACACTGTGTTGATGACGTTGGATTGGACCTGAGCACGGATGTAATGACAATCAACCTCAATATGCTTTGTCCTCTCGTGAAAAACTGGGTTCGAAGCTATGTGCGTGGTAGCTTGGTTGTCACAAAATACAAACATAGGTTTCATGTCGATGTAGCGAAGGTCAGCTAGGAGACTCTTTAACTAGATTAATTCACAAGTCGTGGATGCCATGGCTCTATACTCAGCCTCAGCACTTGATCGTGCAATCACCGTTTGTTTTTCACTCTTCTATGTCACAAGATTACCACCAACAAATGTACAGAAACTAGTTATAGACTTACGATCGAGGGCATTACCTGCCCAGTCAGCATCTGTGAATGCCATAATGTGATTTGAGCCATGTTTCTTCATGAGCAAGTCTCTGCCAATTGACCCCTTCAAGTATCTAAGAATCCTTTTGACAATCTCCCAGTGAATCAATGTGGGAGAGTGCATAAATTGGCTGACAAGGCTTATTGAATAAGCAATGTCAGGTCGTGTAATTGTGAGGTAGATCAGCTTTCCTACAATACATTGATAGACACTAGGGTTTGACAGTGGTTCACTTTGAGCATCTAATTGAAGTTTACTCACAAGAGGGGTATGTCCTGGCTTGCAGTCCAACATGTGAGCTTCATCTAATAGATCAAGTAAATATCTTCTTTGATTTAGGAACAAACCCTTGGAGGATGTGGCCATTTCAATGCCAAGAAAGTACTTTAAGATTCCCAAATCCTTAAGAGCAAATTGTTAATGAAGAAAGGATTTGAGGGCATTGATTTCTTCTATGTTGTTGCCTATTATAATAAGGTCATCAACATATATAAGGACAATGAGCTTACCATTTGTACCATTGCGAACAAACAATGACTAATCGGCATGACTCCTCTTGAACCCTGCAGCTTCAAGAACTGAGCTTAACTTCGAGTACTAGGCTCAGGGAGATTGCTTGAGTCCATATATAGCCTTGTGAAGTTTGCAAACTTTGTTAGTTTCATGCTCTTGTGGATGTCCGGGAGGAAGCTTTATGTATACCTCTTCTTCAAGCTCACCATGGAGGAATGCATTTTTCACATCCATTTGAAATAGAGACCAATCATGATTAACTGCGACAGACAACAACACTTGTACCGTGCTCATTTTGGCTACAAGAGCAAACGTCTCTTTCTAGTCAATGCCATAAGTTTGTGTGAAACCACGGGCTACTAATCGAACCTTGTGTCTTTCAATACTACCATTTGAATGAAACTTTGTCTTGTATATCCACCTACTCCCTACTGCCATTTTTCCCTTTGGAAGATCAACCACACTCCATGTTTGGTTGTCATTCAGTGCTTTGAGCTCTTTTTTCATTGCTTCCTGCCATACTTGAATGTGAGAAACTTCATTAAAGTTCCTTGGTTCAACATTAGTGGACAATTGATTGAGAAATGCTGCATAGGATGTGGACATTTTTTGATAGGTTAAAGCTTTGGAGATGGGATGTCTTGCATTGTACGTAATGTACTCTTGCAACCTTAATGGAGGATGCCTGTCTCGAGTAGGATTTCTTCGTGGTGCCAAGACAGGTTGTGGTGTAGTGACTGAGTTTTCTTGATCATGAGTTGTTTCCTCACCATCATGTTGCTCCGAGTGATGTTCGAGAGGAACATTTTTAAGATTGCATTCATTTAGGTGTGCTGGGGTAGACAAAGGAAATATGTCTATAAGACTCTCCCCATGAGGTGCTTCACTGCAACCTTTGTGAAAAAATGGAGTATGCTCATCAAATCAAACATCTCTTGAGACTCTAATCTTTCCATTATGAGGATTGTAGTATTTATATCCTTTTTGAGAGCTTGAGTATCCCACAACACACTTTTGACAACTCTAGGTTCGAGCTTATCTCGATGTGCAGCTTGAACATGTACATAACAGGTGCACCAAAAGGTTCTGAGGTGTGAGATGTCAATATTTCTTCCCTTCATTACTTCAACATGTGATTTTGAATTCAAAACATGAGTAGGTAATTTGTTGATGATGTAAGCTGCAGTGAGAATGGCCTGAGACTAAATCCTTTTGGGAACATGCATTTGAAACATAAGGGACCTTGTTTTCTCCAATAAGTAATGGTTCTTTCTCTCAGCTACACCATTTTGTTGTGGTGTACCAACACAACTAGTTTGATGTAAAATCCCATGATTGCTCAAATAATTAAACATGTTATGGGATGTATACTCAGTGCCATTGTCCGATTGTAAGATGTTTAACTTAGCTGAGAATTGGTTTGTGATCAGTTTATGAAAGTCTTTGAAAGCATAAAAAAATTCACTCTTGAACTTTAAAAGATAAACCCAGGTGACCTGAGAGTAGTCATCAATAAAAGTGACATAGTATTTATATCCATCAAATGAGTCTACACGAGAAGGACCATAGATATCTAAGTGAACAACCTGAAATAGTTTACTAGTTCTAGACTTGGAAGAAACAAAAGGAAGTCTAGTTGCTTTTGACATTTGACATATATCACACTCATGTGGTGGTTTACAAAAATTAGGAAAAAGTTTGGTCATCACAGGTTTTGAGGGATGGGCCAGTCGAAGATGCCAAAGTTAGTATTCTTGAAGGAGACTTAGGCTGGCAATATGGTGTTTAACATGCTTGAACTTCTTTGAAAGATAATAGAGTCCATTTAAGAGAAACCCTTCACCAATCTTCTTCCGAGTAACTCGATCCTAAAATACAACATTGTGAGGAGAGAATATGGCAAGGCAATCTAAAGTGGTTGTGATTTTTCCTATGGACAAAAGTTGGAAAGGGAATGAAGGTACATACAAAGCTGTTGACTCGATCTCATCACCTAACAGTTTAAGTTTTTCTTTTCCTAGAATAGGTACTCTTTTCCATTTGCTACAGACACATGTGTAGATTTAGGCATATTTTGAAACTTATCTAAGCAAGAAGACTTGTTTGTTATATGGTCAGTGGCACCTGAATCCATAATCCAACAATCATGTATAATTTCATTGAGTGCAGTGGAGAGGGCAGTGATAATACCTGAAACATTGTCTTGAGTTGTGGTCTCAGTTAAGAAACCTGGGAATTTTCCGAGCATGGCAGTAGGATTCTTAGTGGTCACTTCCTCATCTTTAGTGGTGCCTCCTCTTCTTTGAAGAAAACTTGCAAATTCATTTATCAAATCTATTGGATTTGCAGTGAAGTTTGCAATTCCACCAATCGAAAAACTAGTTAAATGGAGAGCCTTTGGAGTGGTTCTTTTCCCTTCTTTGATCATTCTTCCTTCCTTATCAAACCTTGGTTTTTAACTCTGGGTGCAACATCCAGCATTTTTCTCTTTGATGCCCTTTCATGTTGCAATAAGTACATTTCCAATCTACCTTCTTTCCAGTAAAAAAATTTTCACCAGTGTGTTTATGATTGCTAGTGAAAGCCCTAGCCTCAGAGTTAGACTTGGGCTCAATGTGCATGACTTTTCTTCGAGTTTCCTCCCTTTGAACAGCTTGAAAAACACTATTAAATGAGGGCATATCGGGTGTCATCAACAAATGACTTCGTAGATTTTCATATTCAGCTCCTAGACTTGCCAGAAGTTGAAACACTTTGTCTTCATCAGCTCTTTTAAGGAGTGCAGCGGAATCGGTTGTATGTGGTCGGTATATGTCGAGTTCATTCCACATGGACTTTATGCTTCCAAGGTGTTGCACGAAGGATTGGTCACCTTGCCTTAGCCCAGCAAGGTCCTTGAGTTGAAATATACGAGCAACATTGTTTTGGCTACCATACATCTCTTTGATAGATTCCCACAAAATACGAGAGGATTATGAGTAGTTGAAGAACTCAGATAGCTTAGGTTCCATTAAATTAAGTATCCAGGACATAACAAGCTGATCATTTGCATGCCATGCACCATACGATACAGAGGATGGTTAATGTGTTTCAATGCTTCCATTGACATACCCTAGCTTCGATCTTCCACCTAGAGCAAGAGAAATGGCACGGGACTAAGGTAGGTAATTGAACTCGTTTAGCAACACAGAGCACATATGCTGATTTGGATTGATCTCACCATGAATTATACTGCGAGGTAGAGTGTTTAAAGAGCTTATAGCTTCTTGGCTTGAAGCCTGATCTTCTACCATTACGGTGAATGAAGAACAGAAACAAAGTTTTTTTTTTTTTTGAATGAATCGGACTGCAGAGATAGGACCCTATGGTTCCTGCTTTGATATCATATTGATATTCAGTTTAACAAAACTGTTTTTATTTTTCATTGTATATTGGTATTACAAGAGATGGCTCTTATAGAGAGACCAAGCTGGGTAAAAAATCCATTGAACAATTACAAAAAAATAGCAACAAGAAAGAGACCAAGAGATAAAAAGGCTAGCCCTAGTTGCAAGTTACAAGAAAGCTAGAGCTGAGATACTAGAAGACATAAACCCAAGAATTAAGGGATAGTTGGTAACAAAAAATGACGGTTTAGTAGCAGCTGTAACTCTACCCAAGAATGAGGGCTAGAGTTGCAGTTGCAACTTGAACATTGATGAGTTGTGATGTGCCTTGAGCAACCTTCCAACATAGACCCAAGTAGACATTTGCATGCTCATATCCGGTCAGTTTCAATAGAAACAGAAGTGCATCGGAGTAAAGCTAACATGCATGGATCTTCCCCTCAGATTTTTTAAACCGTGGAGTTGTAATTGTACACAATCCTTAACTTTGTTTCCGGTATTCTGAATGAACTTGTATGATTAATCTTTTAATTATAGAAAATTTGAAATACAAAATAAAATTTTGGGTAAATATCAGTTTACTACCTTCAAGTTTCATGATTTTCAACATTTAGTACATGAAGTTTTTTTCGTCCCGGAGTCATATCTAAAGTATTAATTTTGGGACAGTCTCATACATCCGTTAATCTGGCTGTTAAGTCTTCCGTTAACTGATGACGTGGCACCCAAGTGGACAATGACTAGGCGCCACGTGTCATTAAGGGGGTCCACGTGGAAATTAAAAATTCAAAAAAAAAAACCCACCTGCCTTTTACCTCCCCCAACCCCCTCCCTCTATTCTTTCCTTTGCTCGTACCCTCCCTCAAATACCTAAGATTGTTTCCCAATTGAGAACTTTTTTGGTCTCTTTCAGAGTCTTCTCTCTTTATCTCAACAGACAAAGTAAAAAGATATCAACCCTTAATTTTCTGCGAGCAAACACAACATAGTAAAAAATTTTGATAATCAAACTTCAAAAAGCAGAGCAAGCATCCAGATTGTCGTATCGCTTCCTAATCTATTTCAATTGCAAGAAACGTTTGGAATTGTGACAATATTGGCCACGAAACCAAAATTAAAACCCTCAAAATCCAATAATTTTATAGAAATTTTAAACAATTGAGAGAAGAAAAGCAAAAAGCCCTAAAATCCGAATCAACAGATCTGAGAGAAACCCTAACAAAGAAGACGAAATAAACACACAGGTGTAAAGCTATAAAGCACAACTGGAATAGAAGAAAAGTAAGATAGAAAGAAGCATTAGGGAAGTAAACGTACGTGAAGGAGCATAAACGAGAGTGCAATCGAACCAGAGCTCGACCTTGCACCTGTCATCTTCGCTCTTGTCTTTTATGAAGTCGAAGAAGCATGGAGCCGAGAACTCGTACATATGGTCGATGATCATCCTTGTCGCCGTCGAAGTCGGCTCATTGGGTTCTTGGTCGGTCATTTCCTCGTTTTCGAAAACTTGTTGGTTGGGGGCTGCAGAGGAGAGAATGGAGGGTATGGGTTGCATAGGAAAAAAGAAAGGGAGGAGATTGGGGGAAGGTAGAAGACGGGTGTTTTCTTTTTTTTTTTTTGAATTTTTAATTTCACGTGGACCCCTTAATGACACGTGGCGTCCAATCATTGTCCACATGAATGCCACATCATCAGTTAACGGGAGACTAACAGATGTATGAGACTGTCCCAAAATTAACACTTTAGGTATGACTTTGGGACGAGAAAAACTTCATGTACCAAATGTTGAAAATCACGAAACTTGAGAGTAGTAAACTGAGATTTACTTCAAAATGTTTATAGTGCAAATAACAATTCTCTTTAAATACTGGTCAAGTTTTCTAGTCTAGAGGTGTTGTAGATGGTAGGCCATTGTGTCGCATTCGGACACATTTTGATTTGGACATTTTGACTTACGTGGTTTGGACAGTTCACAATGGATACTTCGCAAGGGCAATCCGGTCGTATTCGCAATGGCAATCTGGTAATAATTCGCAATAGTCGGCAAGGGCAATCCTGTCGTATTCGCAATGGCAATCCGGTAATAATTCGCAATAGTCGGTCGTATTCGCAATGGCAATCCGGTAATAATTCGCAATAGTCGGTCGTATTCGCAATGGAAGGGCAATCCTGTCGTATTCGCAATGGCAATCCGGTAATAATTCGCAATAGTCTGTGTGTCGTAATCGCAATGGCAATCCGGTAATACTGTGTGTCGTATAAGGGCGTTGGCATTTTGATAAAATGCTGGTTCTCATTCCTACACTACATAAGGATAACCAGAGAGGCCTTCTCTTCTTGCCCATGATCCCGCACCGACCACTTGCATTTTTTCAGAAGATCATATTTCTGGTTCAGTAATTTGCATTTGCAGCCGACGTACACTCTACAGAGCTCCTTCCATTCTTCTACCCTCGTCTCCTCACAAAAGTAAGTGCCCTTTTATTCTTTGTGCCTTCATTTTGTGAGTCTAGTTCCAAAGTAACAGGGCAGCGTTTTTTAGCTCGCATTTCACTCGGTACCGTTTGAATATCTGCTTCCCATCTTAAGTTCTGTCTTAAGCTTCACGGATGCTATTGGCAGTATTCTTCGTCGCGAATTTCTGTTTTGGAGTGTTCTCTTTTGCCGGAATTTCAAAAACAAAAAACAGAGCTCTTGCGTGTCTCTGTGTATGTATGAAGGTGTGACCAGTCTTTGATCTGAATTTCGTTTTTGTATTCCTCTGTACAGAATTTTCATGTCTATGCAGATGGATCGTGCCTCAGACATTGCTATTAGCGTTCCTCTACATCCGGAACTGGAAGGGTAAGTGTTTACTTTGCTTGCCTTCTTTTCTTTTTCTTTCGGAGAATGATAGGGAGACTAGAAAGAACTGATTAATTAGCGATTAATCTATCGAACTCAGCTCTTGATAAGTCTAGGAGTTTTTTTTTTTTTATAAATTACGAGCGTCAAATGGCAAGATCGATTCGTTTTTAACAAACATTGAAAGAATAGCAGCTAGTTGTAACAGGGAGCTGCTATTTTTACAACTTGCTTACCTACTTAAGATGATATATTGGCTTGATTAATTTTTGTATTATATCATACATACGTTCCCATTCTTCTTATTAGTTTGATTAATATTAGCGAGACCACATACTTATACCACATGTGATATATACACATCATTTCTCAAATCATAGGTACAAAAATGTGGTCTTTCTTTCATTTTCTTATTAGTTACGAGTACAAAATATATTCTAGATAATTCATTAGTGCAATTCCATTTAATTTTCTCGCTAACTATATATGTATAACAGCACAAGCGAAGAAAGTTCTACGAAGGTTTTACATAAATATATGTGTTCCCTCATCACCATGCTAGGCGTCTTCATCCAACTGAAGCAGGGAGCCGGCAATGTGTCTCTGTTCGACACAGACTACCCGACTATGGTGTCCCTAATCGTTGTGCTAATCGCTTATAGCGGATCACTAATTGGCTCTAAAATACTCCACATCCAAGCTCGCCCTAATTCGGATTTGGCAAAATCAATCATCAATAAGATTAGCCTCCTCTTTGGAACTCTTTCTTTGATTTTAGAAGTGGTGATCCTTGTGCCAGGTTTAGGGCTAGCCGCACTATTCTTTTGGGTTGTTTGGTTTGCAAGTGTTGTAGCTGAGTATGCCTGCAAATACCTTGAAGAGTTGTATACAAGTGTAGTTGCATCAGTTGTTCATACATTTGGCAAATTGAAAGAGCATCTGAACATGATCATCCGACGATTCGCAGCAGAACCTGAAGAACAAACTGATGAGCTTCCTGAAGTAAATTCTACCATGGTTCAGGTTTAGGTTTAGGGTAATACTTTTACTTGTTATTTTTTTCCTTATTTTATGAATTGGACTATATTGGGGCTGATTTCTGCATGATATGTATTTGTAATGCTCTATTATCTATGAATGAAATATCATAATCTTCTTCTTAAAAAAAAAAACCTAATTAAACTTCTTTTTAATCAGGGCAAGTCAACTCTTTTCGTTTGCCAAAAAAGGATAAATCTAATCTAATTTTCAAATCCGTTTACCCATACAGCAATCTGTTTGGTACTAACAAAACTCCGAGACTTCTTGTTAGTTTGCTGATATGGAGATTGCTCTATACTAGTATGGACTAATTTCAACCAGAGAAAAAAAGTAAAATAGTAAAAATGTAATTACAACTATAGTACCGACTTTCTCTTCATAAAGAAAACTACTGTGGAATATGGCGTGTTAAAAAAAGAATTCAATGTTTTGGAGGAATTGAACTCCTTCGTATTAACAGTACAAGATCAATGAATTCTAATGAATGAAGAAACTGAAGAAATTGAAGAGAGAGAATGATGAGAGAGAGAGAGAGAGAGAGAGAGAGAGAGAGGAGCTTTTCAAGTATGTTGTTCTAACAGAAAAATGATTTCATAATAAAAATCCAGGTCTCCAAAACAATGGTTACATAGAGACTAGATTGAGCTGAATTACAATATTGCCCTTCTAAACTAATTCTTATCTTCTAACTACCCCAACACTCATAAGCTTTCTTACAACCAATCCTAACTGTTTATTTGGTTAATACTTCGAAGGACAAGGCAATCTGATTCTAGATGCGGAATCATACAATTCATTTGCCCATTATGCCTTCACATTTCAAAAGTTCCAAGTTTTTCATCTCTTTAACCCAGCAAACACAGGCATACTAATATACTATACCAGCGCACAGCACATCACAGCGGCAACCTATCCACCTCTCGCCGGAGCCGACAACTCCCTTTCTGAGCTGGAACCTTGCATAATGTTACTAATATGGGGTGCTAGGCCCGGTGAAAGGCCATATAGTTTAAGGGTTGACTTTATTCTACAATTCCATTCCGAAACAATTTCATGCATTCAATCTCAAAGGATTACAAGAGTTCTTGTTCATTACACTCACACGTACATTATAAGTAGTTATAAGTAGGACATACAGGGAAGCCCCTAAAAGAGCAAACCATCACACAGAGCTAGCAAAACGCGAAACGTATGGTATAGTACATATTATTAACTATTAATTATAGGTCAAGAGGCAAGTGTGTGTAGTTGGAGTCATATAACTAACAAAGGAAGCCCCTTCTGCTGTGGCCAAATGGTTCTTCAACATTCCTGATCAACAAAGAGCTCTTTCAATCTGTTAAAGGCATTAGAAAGTGATGCTCTCACCAATATTCATGAAGAACTCTTTCAATTTGTCAAAGACCTGAAAAAGCTGTTCGAATGCTCTTTGATACAACCATTTCAAAACAACTGCAATTTCATGGTACGACTTAGTTAGTGCAATCACAAGGCAAATGCTCCATGCTGCAAAGGCGAACCACCCCAAAGCTGGAACCATGATCAAATCCGTTGGTTTATCCAACCGTCCACATTCAAACATCTTTTTATTTTATTTTTAAATTTTATATTTATAAATTCATGGAATCTAATTGTTGAAATCTAATATGACCAAATCCAACTGTAGAAAAAAAAGATCTAACGATCCAAATTTAAATCCAACGGCTAAAATAATAATTAAAATTTATTTGTACATATCTACCATGTGTTTCATATTCTTCCACTGTGTTTCATGATTTTCATGATGTTGGTTTAATGATTTTTCAATATTTATCGAAATTTAAATATTTTTAGGTTAAAATGTTCCTAAAATTAATTTAGAATAGTGTACATAATTTGTTTTTAAAAAAATGTTAATTTAAAAAAAATAACCTAAATTCATTATTTAATAAATTTTACTTGCGGTTGATTATGTATCAAAATGGGTGGAAGCAAAAGCCACCCGTACTAATGATTCCAAAGTGGTTGCAGATTTTGTCAAAACTAACATATTTGCTAGATTTGGAAAGCCAAGAGTGCTTATAAGTGATGGAGGGTCCCATTTTTGCAATTGAACCATTGAAGCTTTGCTCAAGAGATATAACGTCACACATAAGGTGGCAACACCTTATCATCCTCAAACAAGTGGGCAAGCCGAGGTTTCTAATCGGGAAATCAAGCAAATTTTGGAGAAGACCGTTGGGCCAAACCGGAAGGATTGGAGCGTGCGTTTGAATGATGCATTGTGGGCATATCGTACAGCCTACAAAACACCAATTGGAATGTCCCCATTTCGGCTCATCTATGGGAAACCATGTCATCTTCCCATTGAATTGGAGCACAAAGCACATTGGGTCGTCAAAACGTTCAACATGGACATTGATGCCGCTGGAATCCATAGGAAGCTTCAACTGAACGAGCTTGAGGAGATAAGGCATGAAGCATAAGAGAACGCGTTGATTTACAAAGAGAAGTCAAAGGCATTCCATGACAAGATGATTCGTAGCAAGACATTTGTTCTAGGGCAGAAAGTGCTACTCTTCAATTCCCGCCTTCGCTTGTTTCCAGGTAAGTTACGTTTTAGGTCAGAAGAGTTGGAGTAGAAAAGATATTTCAGGGTTCAAACTAAAATTTTCTTAGCTAAAAATTTTAAGTTTTACTTTAAGGTTTGAAGATAGTCTTTAAGAAACACTTCATAAAAGAAATACCGTGTTGGTATTAGAACATCTTCCATGTTTATCTTATCAACATGTACCGTGTTGAAAATTTTCAGCTGCTCTGTTTCCTTTCTTCTCTGCCATAGCACGGCAACATTACAATTCATCTCTGCCATACATGTGGCAATAGATTAGAGTTTAAATCAAAATTCAAGTTACCAAATTAGACATACAAAAAGGCAGCAGAGTAACAATTGTTTGTACATTTTCCTTTTCTTTCCTTTTGCCCGGCCGTTCACTCCTTTTTCATCTACTTCGCCATGTTTGTATGTATGTATGTATATTGTGATTTTGTTCTCACATTTCTTGATAGTTTTGTGGAAAGCTCTTTTTTCCTTTTCATTTTCGTTCTTTCAAAATCAGCTGGGAAAGAAGTTTATGCGTTATGCTTAGAACCCGTTGTTAATTTTGGAGCGAGTCCAAGAAAACTATAGGCGAAATAAGCCTAAAATCTTGGAATGTGGGCTTGTTTTGACATCTTAACATGACTAGAAAGGTTTTTGTGGAATTGAATTAGTACCTATATGATTACAGTTATGTTTTTATTATGGAAATTGTTATTAGCACTAAAAAAATTTCATTCTACACTCCTCACAAGTGTATTTTTCTTTCTAATTATAGAAAGTTTGGAGTGCCAAATGAAATTTTTGGAGTGCTAATAACAATTTCTTTTATTATCTGTTTGCAATAAATAGATAAAATATAAGAATTGATGAATGAAGAAGAGTGAAGAAAGGGTCTTGAATAAGCTTATATTCCTAATTAGCAAGCAGGTTGTGGCCATATATTCTAACGGTTGATGACACGTCATTAACTAAATATGGAAGAAATTTAAAATTTAGGAACTGCTGTTATTCATTAATATTAGCACAATGCCACTTATTTCCATGTAATTTTCACATCCTAATCCCATATGTTGTTTATAATATAGCACCACTCGGGAAGGAGGAGGGTGGCCAGTACAATTCTCTACTGGCAGTACACACATGTACGTATATCCTTTCTCCTTTCCATGCTAGGAGTCATCCTCCAGGTGAAGCATGTTGTTGGAGATAGTTGACTTTTTGTAATTAGTTTAGTTACCCGTTTAGGGGCTTGTAATTAGGATGTGATTATGGTAGATATTCTTTTATGTTTCTTCCCTTGTAATCAAGAGTAGTTTCAAGAATAGAAAAACAGCTAGGAAGCTAGATATGGATGTATTTACGCATGAGATGAGATGGAGAAGAAGGGGTAGTACTGCTCATGGCTACAGGAAGATTATCAACTGGTTGAATCATCATATTTATATATCGTGTTGTACAAGGTACAAAGCCTTTCTAGACAAACAAGATTCTATTAACAAGCGTTTACATTAAACCAAAAAAGAAAGAGTAATTGAGCAATGGTCTTTGAACTTTAACTTAATTCGAGTAATAGTCCCTCAATTAACAATCAATTATCATTGATCATTCAACTCATCAAAACGTGTAGCTATGGTCCCTCAACTCATCAAAACGTGCAGCTATGGTTCCTCAACTAAAAATACATTACCATTGGTCCCTTAACTTTAATCTAACAAGAGAAATGATCCCTCAATTTTAACCCAATTGGAGCAATGGTCCCTCAACTTTAATCCAATTGTAGCAATGATCCTTCCAACATAACTCATTTTGACAAAATTCTTACGAAGTTGACGAAAAGGACCATAGCTACATGTTTTGATGAGTTGATGGACTCAAATTGTAGCAATGGTCTTTCCAACATAACTTATTTTGACAAAATTATGACGAAGTTGACAAAAATGACAATAGCTACACATTTTGATGAGTTGAGTGACCAATGATAATAGATTTTTAGTTGAGAGACCATTGCTCTAATTTAATTAAAGTTGATGAATCATTATTACAATTTACTCAAAAGAAAACAACAGAAATGAATCTGTCTACTTTTAGGAGAAAAATTCCACCAACCATGACTTGACACCAACACACCGTTTATTAAAAATAAAAAAAAATAAAAAACCATATTGGGGTTGCCCCCACTAGTCTCCCCTTCCTCTGTACCTTGTTTAGAAAACTGAGAAGCATTTTTATTAATAATGAGTGTTAGATAGAGGTCCAAAATCGTGGCTACTTTTTAAGTGAGTCCAATTATGTTTTGTTGTCCAGTTACAACTTTTTATGCCTATTTCACCCTAAAGAATTCTTTAGAAGATAATCGAATTCCCAAAATTGTCTCTCTTTATTATTACTTGTAGTATAAGAAAAAAGCGCCTCTTCCCCTTTGCCTAATGGATTCAAACGTTAATATAGACCCTCTATTCTAACATGTAGAAACGTAATTACAAAATAATTGTTTGAGTTTTCATTTTAGTAAAAAAAAACCACTAAAACATTTAATAAAGTAAACTTGATATAAGTTCCATTTTGTGAGTCACTATTGGGTTTAGACCTGTTTGTTGGACTAGGTCCATCATCCACATCAGCTTTTATATTATATTTGTATCTTTTACTCAATTTTTGAATTAAATATTACTTCTCTTTTTTCCTGCTCCTAATTTGTATTTCAATTTTTTCTTTTACTGTCATCACAGATTAACTATGTTAACTAATTTATGTTGTAGATACTCCATGTACATATATTACAAAAGTAGATGAGGGCCTCAATTGGTAAAGAAAACTGAAATTTGACATGAAATGAGAAAGAAAAGTCTGACGAGATAATACAGGAAAAGTATTTTGTCTTCCACGTTGGTTTCACTAATATTTTCTATTTATTATTTTTATTTTTATTAAGAAGTGGGTCCCTACGTGGACAATTTTCGAAGGTAGCTACTTATCTTCTCCTAGACTGCTGCGGATGTTATTTCAACATCTCCTGCACTTGCACTTGCACCATTCGGCTGATCGGATCCCATAACCAACTCTTTCAATTTGTCAAACATTCCGGACACAATAACTTCTGCACTTGCACCAATATTCATGAAGAACTCTTTCAGTTTGTCAACCATTCCGGATGCAACAATTCCTGCATTTGCACCAATATTCATAAACAACCCTTTCAGTTTGTCAAACACCTGAAGAAGCTGTTCAAGTGCTGTCTGATACAAACTTTTCAAAACATCTGCAATTTCATGGTAGGACTTTGTTACGGCAATCACAAGGCAAATGCTCCATGCTGCGATGGCAAACCACCCCAAAGCTGGAATGATGATCAACAATTCTAAGGTTATGTCAAGTGTTCCCGACGAGAGGCTAATCTTATCCATGAACTCAGACAAGTCTGGATTTTCACGAGCTGGGAATATCTTGACTGCCAGTGCCCATGAACTGATGTAAACCACAATAGCAACAATCAAAGCCACTAACGTGTCGTATTCCGTGGACAACAGATATACTGCAGCTCCAGCTCCGTACGTAAGCTGGATAAACCCGGCTAGCGTAGGGATGGCAAAGATAATACGCTTGTGCAATGCCCTTGAAGAACTTTGACGATAATCTTCCCCAGCCTCGCTTGTGCTATATTATAAATATATGGTTAGAAAATTATATTGTGTTATAAGCATTTTCCTTCAAGGTACATTTTAGGCGCAACATAGTTCACCACTAATGTCATCGACATGATTCTAACTTAAGCACATATTATTAAGTATTATGTTTTATCATAATAGGCATTGGGGATATTAGAAATGAAATCTTTTCCAATTTGAGACTTTCACAAATAATTTAAATAATAGAAACAACTAATAATTAAAGCATGCCTGCAGCTTTAGATATAGTGATAGCCTTCCTTGTACAAAAATAGAGGTAAAGTCATACTATTATTATTCGTGGGAACGTACTTAAGTTGTGCGTTAACATTGTATGTTAAAACAACATTGACTGAAGAAAGTAAATGGCTCAAAGTTTGGAACTTTCTACTTATTTTCGAGAAAGAAAAAAAGTTGTACTTATTCTTTATAATTAAACATTTTCTTTTGTTGAAAATATTTTGTAATTCCACTTTTCGAGCTCCTTTCAGACAAAAATCTAAGCTCGATGCGGTGATAAAGTGTGAGTGAAAGCTTGGTTACGCCTATGTACTCTACCACACATCTAATGTGTGGGGTTTACAAAGTATGAGTGATGCATCATCTTATCTATCTTTTGAGATTAACATATTTTTACCAAGAATTTTATAATTAAAATCGTTTATTTTTTAATTATCATTTAAGGATCATCTATACAAAAATAAATAAATAACTAATTTTATCATTTACATGTATCATTTCAAGATTTCCGATTTGATTGATTTTTTTGTAAAAATGACCATTATATGATGATTAAAAAAATGAATTGACTCATTTTGAAATATATACAGTAATAAACATGTTAAAGTGTTTTTCTAATGGACAAGTATTTTTGTAATAAAAATAATCGCAGATCCAATTAATGTTACTGAAAAGTTCATGGCCACAAAGGCTACTTTCTGCAACAACAACAACTACAAGATCTTGGGAAAAAAATACTTGTTCATGAACAAAAGTAACAGTTGTTTCAAGTATATAAGAGCATCTAAGAAGCTAGATAGATTTGTGGCTACGTTCTTCGACAACAACTACTACAAGGGTGATCTTGGGCAAAAATACTTGTTCATGAGCAAAATTAGTAGTTTAAAGTATATAAGAGCAGCTAAGAAGCTAGCTAGATAGGAAGTACTTACGGATGATGAGTTGGAGATAAAGGGGTACTACTGCTTCCTGTCACAGGAAGGTTGTTGCCAGCTCCAGCTGCTTGATGAATCATATTCATAGTGATGTTCAAGCCAAAACCCTTTCTTCCGACAAATAGATTTACTTAGAAGCGTTTGTATATAGCAAGGCAAATGGAGGACCGTCCACACTACCATTTCTATAGCAAAGCAACGGGCGACTGTGACCTTCAAGTGCGGGACCGTCACTTCCAATCATTTCAATAGCGAGCCATTTGATGGACTTTTATGGGAGGACACTTTTAGCCTTTGACTGTTCCGGCTTTTCTAAGCTGAGCTGAGAAAACAGCTATATCCAAGTGAAGAGAAGATCAAGGGTCAAACTAAATGACACTTGTCAATAGATTAAAGAGATGAGCTATTAGAAGTAGTTAAAAGCTGGTAGAATTATAGTTGAGATAGGGAGGTGGAAGATTAGTAGCTAAGGAAAATGGGAATATATACTGAAATTGTAATCATAACAAGATCATCAAGAAATCAATACATTTTTCTCTCTCTTTCGATCTCTCTCTCTCTTCTTCCTCTACATTCTGTGTAATTCTCAAGAACATATTCATTGAAGCTTTCTTAATGTTTACATGGTATCATCACCAAGACGTGATCTGGCGCTTCCGCATCTCGATTAACAGCATTCGTTTCTTCTTCTAATCCTCTATTTTGCAAAGCTATTGTGTGATTTTGCCAGCTCCAGCTTCTTGACGAATCATATTCATAGTGATGTTCAAGCCAAAACCCTTTCTTCCGACAAATAGATTTACTTAGAAGCGTTTGTATATAGCAAGGCAAATGAAGGACCGTCCACTCTACCATTTCTATAGCAAAGCAACGGGCGACTGTGACCTTCAAGGCCTGGACTGTCACCTTCAAGTGCGGGACCGTCACTTCCAGTCATTTCAATAGCGAGCCATTTGATGGACTTTTATGGGAGGACACTTTTAGCCTTTGACTGTTCCGGCTTTTCTAAGCTGAGCTAGAAAACAGTTATCCAAGTGAAAAGAAGATCAAGGGTCAAACTAAATGAATAGTACTAGGAGTTACTTTTTAGGCAAAAAATATCCTTAACGTTAAAAGCGAACAATAACGAGAGTATTTTATTAAGACTCCCTTGTTGGATTTAGTCCTATTTGTTGGATTAGGTCCATTATACACATTAGCTTTTCTTATTGTATTTTATCTTTTACTCAATTTTAGAATTAAATATAATAATTAAATATTGTTTCTCCTTTTTCATGCTCCTAATTCGTATCTCAATTTTTTCTTTTATATCACAAATTAACTGTGTTAATTAATCTATGTTGTAGGTACTACATATATATATATATATATATATATATATGTATATATATATATATCAATATAATACTAGTATGGATTTATAAATGTGTGGAAGATGAAATTTCTTTGAATTATTTTCATGGATGATAGGTGGATTAATTTTATTTATCATATAAATTTTCTTTAAGCTATTTTCCATGAAAGTGGTTAGATTTTTATATTCAAATTAAAATTTTGAGTAAAGATGCATAAATAAAAAAATTTAATTAAAATTGAAAAAAATGGATTAAATTCAACAACAGCTCAAATTTTTGGACTGGATCAAAATAGCCTCTAACTAATAACAAATAAGAAAGCAAGTTGAGGATTGCCCCGATGGTTAGAACATTTCTCTTCAATCCATTGCATTTTAAATTCTCACTATATTCTTCTCATTAATCTAGTATAGAAGAATAATATCGTTTGTGAAAGAGTTAATTACAAAAAACTACCTCAACTATGGGTCAAATGACACTTTCATACCTCATCTTTTAAAATTGACAATGTCATACCTCATCTTACGAATTTGTGTCAATGTTATACCTTCCGTTAGCTTGGCCGTTTATTTCTCAGTTAAATGCTGACGTGGCTTGATCCGGGACTCATTTTTATTAAAAAATTAATAAAAAATTATTAAAAAAAAAATCATTTAATATTATTTAAATATTAAAATAATAAAGAAAAGTTATTTAAAAAAAAAAAAAAAAAACCAACGTCAATTCGTCTCTTCCCCCCCTCTCTCCCTTCTCCCCATCTTCATCTTCTTCCCCTTTCTGCAACTACAACCCAGAAAAACAGAAGAGAAAAAAAAAAAAAAAAAAACCAATTTGTTTTCCCTGCTCCTCACCCCCTCTTCTCCCCACACCCACGCACCCAACCTCCCCACCTTCGCACCCCACCCTCTGCACCCAACCTCGCACCCATTACCTACAACCCCGAAAAAAAAAAAAAAAAAAAATAAATAAACCCAGAAAAAAAACCCATTCTCCTGGGCGAGGAGAAAATGGGCGGCGGGGGCGCCCGGGGGGGTGGTGGTGGGGGAACGGGTGTGGAGGGGAGAGGGTGGGTGCGAGGGGGCGAACTGGGTTGCTGTTGTTGTTTTTTTTTTTTTTTTCCCTGTCTTCTTCTTCTTCTTCTTCTGCAGGGGGACGAACTGGGTTTCCCATTGTTTTTTTTTTTTTTTTTTTTTCCTTCATTTTTTTTTTTTTTGTTTTTTTTTTCTTCTCTCTTCTTCTGCTTCCCTCTTCTTCTTCTTCTTCTTCTGCGGGTTAGGTTCGGGGGGGGGGGGGGGGGGGGTTGGGGTGGGGAGGGGACGGGTTTGCTACGCTTTTTTTTTTTCCTTCTCTCTTCTTCTTCTTCCCTCTTCTTCCTCTTCTTCTTCTGCAGGGGACGAACTGGGTTTCCCATTGTTTTTTTTTTTTTTTTTTGTTTCCTTCTTCTTCCTCCTCCTTTCTAGGTTGCAGGGGGTTGGGTTTGTGGTGGGGGGAGGGGGGATGAACTGGGTTTGGTTTGGTTTGGGTTTTTTTTTTTTTTTTTTTTTTTCTCTTCTTCTTCTTCTTCTTCTTCTTTCTCCTTCTTCTTTTCTGGGTTGCTGGGTTGCAGGAAGATGATGGGGAAGAGAGAGTGGGGAGATGCACGAAAGGAGAGGGAAGATGATGGCTAATGTTTTTTATTTTTTTATGTACTTTATTATTATTATTTTAATATTTAAATAATATTAAATGATTTTTTTTGTTTTTAATAATTTTTTAATAAAAATGGGTCCCGGATCAAGCTACGTCAGCATTTAACTGAGAAATAAACGGCCAAGCTAACGGAAGGTATAACATTGACACAAATTCGTAAGATGAGGTATGACATTGTCAATTTTAAAAGATGAGGTATGAAAGTGTTATTTGACCCATAATTAAGGTAGTTTTTTGTAATTAACCCTAAAAAAAACAAAAAAAAACCTCTAGAATCCCCTTCGTCTTCCCCACCCGACACCCCTTCATCCTTCACCCACCGACAGCTTTCCCCTTCCCTGATACCCACCCCTACCACCAAGCCTTTTCTCCTTCCCCAAAAACCCAGCCCCTTCCCTTCCCCCAAAACCCCAAAATTCCCTCCCTCCCTTCTCTCCTCTGCGTCAAAGTCGTAGAAAATCATAAGCCATGTGTAAAATCACAAAGGGAGTTGTTCTGCTTTGCAAAAACGGAAGAGAGAGAGAGAGAGAGCAGAGCATGCAGAGAGTGGGTTTTGAGGAGGGGGGGGGGGAGAGAGAGTGTGTGGCATGCAGTGATGCAGATGACTTTTTGGAGTTCTGTTTTTGTTGAAAGGTCGGACCTTTCCGTTGCCGGCCGATGTGGGATTCTCGGATTTCGTCTTTTTAGCGGCTCTCTGGGTTTTAGGAGTAGTTGTGCTGCTGAGAGCCGAACCATTTTGCCTTTTCTGCCAATAAACGAAAAAAAAAAAAAAAACAGAAAATCAGAAAATTTGGAAAAAAAATTCGAATTAAATTATAAAAAAAAATGAGGATTAATGACTGACATTGTTGGACTTGAGCAAGGCGTTGATGCTGGCGGTGCTGGTGGAAGAAACGGATGAGGACTCGCTGCATGCGGCGGCTGATTTCTTGGCGGTTTCCGAAAACCCAAATTCCACGCTGTTTCCGTGGGTTTGGTCGTAGTTTCCGAAGCAGAGCATTTTGGGTGGCTTAATCTGGGTGGGATAAGTGGACGAGCGGGTGTAGTTAAAGGTCTGGTCGGAGTCCACGGCAAGCTTCACGACTTAGTCAGCCGGGAAGAGTAGCCGAAAGAAACTGGTGCCCTCTGTCACCACCAAATGGTCCCCCTCGAACCCACGAAACTTGAGGGAGAAAAGAAGGGAGCGGGGGGGGGGGGGGGGGGGGGGGGGGGGGAATTTTGGGGTTTTGGGGCAAGGGAAGGGGAAGGGTGTCGGTGGGTGAGGGGTGGAGCCGTGGAGGGGTGTCTGGTGGGGAAGACGAAGGGGGTTTCGGGTTTTATTTATTTTTTTTAATACTTTTATTTAATTAATTATTTTATTTATAAAAAAATTATTTTAATATTTTAAATTTGGGCGAGAATTTTTTTTAGAATTTTTAATTTCTACGTGGATTCCTTAATGACATGTGGTGCCCAGTTATTGTCCATACACGTGGTGCCCAGTTATTGTCCATATGGGCACTACGTTATCAGTTAACGGGAAACTTAACAGCCTGATTAACGGATGTATGAGACTGTCCCAAAATTAACACTTTAGATATGACTTTAGGACAAAAAAAACTCCATGTACTAAATATTGAAATCCACAAAACTTGAGGGTAGTAAACTGAGATTTACCCCAAAAAAGAAGAAAAAAAAACTGATAAAGGAGCGGAAGAAGAAGGATGAGGAGGGTAGACACTAGACAAGTGAAAGAAAATGAGGAGGAGATGAAGGATTAGAGAAATTGCAAGGAATGATTTTTATTATGACTAGCCGAGTGTGTGCGAAAGACCTTTATGTATCATTGGCGCTATGGGCGCTTAAATTACATTTTTCAAAACCACATATGCTCTTTGAAAGTTTTTTTATTATCGTCTAAAGACAAGTGTTATATATTATTTTGGATGAGGATCCTCTCTGGATCATTTTTGTGAGGATTATAGGAATCCTTACATTCTAACTGTTCATCATATATCGTGTGGCTAGTTTTTATTAGGTACTATTTGTGTTTAATTTTATATTTAAAATTCAAAATAATTTTTAACCGCATAATGTATGATGAACGCTTAGGATATGAGGATTCCTAATATCCTTACAATTTGGATCCAGATGGGATCCAAATCCTCGTATTTTCTACTATTCTATCCCACACGAGATTTTCAATATGTACGTAAAGTGGTACATCATATGTTATTATACAAATAATAATATATATGTGTTAAAAATTTAATAACTTAAAAAATAAAATTTACTATTATTTATATAAAAATACGAAATATACTTGTACTCCGGTCACAATAAAAAATTTATTCTCTCCCACAACGATTCTATACCCTCGTTTTTTAACTTTTTATTTTAAGATTTTGTATATTAGTCAGCGGTGTTGTAGATGGTAGGCCCACAGTCCGTGGACTGTTGGTAATATTGGGTGCTCAGAATATCATATTTCTGGTTCAGTAATTTGCATTTCAAGACGCGTAAAGTCGACAGAGCCTCCTTCCATTCTCCAACCTTTGCGTGCTCGACGGAGCTCCTTCCATTGTATCTCTAAAGAACATGAACTGAATAAAGCAAAATCCTCAAAATTTGGAACTTTCTACTTATTTTTTGTGAAAGAAGAAAAGTTGTACATATCTTTTGTAATTAAACATTTTCTTTTGGTCGAAATATATTGTAATCTCACTTTTCAAACCCTCCTCAAACAAAATCCTAAGCTCGATGCATGAATGAAAACTCTAATTACGCTTACGTACTATGCCAGACATCTATCATGTTACATATGGAGTTTACAAAGTATCACTTATCAGTTTATCTATCTTTTGACTTTTGAGATTACGTATACGTAGCAAGGCAATAAAAAAAGTTAATATTGATCCAATTGGAATTGGATCCTCTCCTGAGCCTAAGAAGAGGATTCTCCTGATTAAAGATTTTGGACCGTTGAATTTTTATCCAACGGTTACAAACAAAGGATTCCTTTAAAGTTATAATAATTATATCCGTTGGATGAAAATCTAACGATCAAAGATCATTGGTCAGGAGGATCTTCTTCTTTGGCTTAGGAGAGGATCCAATTCCGATCCAATTTGTCGGAAAGCTACTCCAATGTGTAGTCAGTGATTCTGGCGCAATATTAGTACCATCACAGAAGTTGGACAGGAGCATGAATGTGATCCAGTTGATTTGTATTTATAGATGTGAAAGCTTTGTGATTTTTTAATGATACGTGGTCACTTGACATGAAAGGAAGCGAGCTTCCAAGTAGTTGCCCTTTCCAGATATGCTTGCAATTGTCTTCTTTTTCTAAGTGGTAACAAACCTATCATTGACAATAATTAAATCAATCAATCAATTTATTCTAATTATAAATAGATCATTAAGAGCTGAACCCACTCCCTCTTCCTTTAAACCATCTTCTTGGATTAAAACTTAAAATTTTTAACCCATAAAATTTAGGTTTTAACCCAGAAACATTTTTTCTCCTCTAATCCTTCTAGGTTAAATTTTTAGCCCGAAATTATTAAAGAATGAATTTAGGATAATTTTTTTAAGTAACCTTTTTTTTAAAAAAAAAAAAATTTATGTAGACTATCCTAATTTAATTTTATGAATATTTTAACCTAAAAATATTTGGATTCAGATAAATATTAAAAATTACTAAATTGACACTATGAAACTCGTGGAACACTACGAAAGAATATGAAACACATAAAATATTTTTTTTAATTACTTTAGCCTTTGAATTTAAATTTGGACAGTTAGATATATATATATATATATATATATATATATTTTTACCGTTGGATTTGATCAAATTAAATCTTAGCCATTGGATTCAATGAGTTTATAAATATAAAACTAAAAAAATACACATGTATGGTGGGCTAACCCCACTAACCCAGGAGAAATCTTGAGCTAAATTTGCCTCATAAATGAGTTTTATGTTTTAACTCATATTTGCCCCAAGGGTTGGAGGAAGTTGGAGTAAGTTTAGAACCTAAAATTTGAGTTTTTACTCTAAGGGTTGGAATAGGTCTTAGTGCAGATACTATTATTTGTTAATATATATATATATAAATAGATCAATGAGACTTTGAGGTACACTATAACACCTCAATCAAACAAAATTTACTAATTCATGCCACTACAGCTGCCAGCATGCAAATTCTTTTATTTCAAATCAGATCAATCACACACCTCGTACGCTTCACACCTCGCATGACTTTTTTTTTTTTTTTTTGCTTAATCAAAGATTGACGAAGAGAAGGGAGGAGAGGACAGGAGAGAGCGAAGAGAAAGAAAGGAGAAAAAGCCACGAGAGAAGAGAGTTGATAAGGATGAGAGAGAGGAGGAGATAAGGAAAGAAATAAAATAAATAGAGAAGAATATAATAATTATTTTTTAACTAGTTTAAACTCAGTAACATACGTTCATTGACATTGCATAATTGTTTAAAAGTACTAAACAGAGCATTGTTTAGACATTGAATCGAATGAACTTTACCTTTCAATTTCCTGGGGTAGGGCCCATTTGAAGATGCAAGAACCACCGCAGAATAATTTTTCAGATCCCCTTTTTACCCTTTCAGATCATTGAGAAGAAGATAGAGTCCAAAAGTTATTGACGGCAGCGAAGGCAATTAAATTTCAAAACAGAGTCTTTTTGTTTCTGGGACCATTCTTTCGGAATATTTAGGAAGCAATTAAATTTCAAAACAGAGCAGCCGCGTGTTTTTCTTTCGGTACACATAAGAGGTGGAGTGACGGAAACTACTGGAAAAATTTCCCGTGTGGGAGGGTTCACAAGCATGGGAAGATATCATTTCTGGATATTTTCCATCAAAATTCATCAATCAATTAATCTGGACTCTTAAAATTTGATCAAACGACTACATATAGAAGATTTCTTAAAAAATTACAATAATTCTGACAGTTGGATTAAATTTTAAGAGTCCATATTAATTGATTGATGGGAGAGATCCGAAAGGGATCTCTTCCCCACAAGCATACCTAACCAATCGGATAGGGGCCCACATTCACTCTTAAGAGTGAGGGTTTGTCGTAGATGGTAGGCCCACAGTCTCTCATACGAAATTTTTTTCATTGTGACGGAAATATGAGTGATACATCATGTGTTTTTATGTAAGTGGTGAGAAATTTTATTTTTAAATTATTAATTTTTTGACACACATATCTCATCATTTGTATAATGATGCATGATATTTCACTCCGTATACCGATCACACTGAAAAATTTCTTGTAAATTCTGTTTCGAAGAAGTCAATCTACCTAACAAAAAGCCTCCTATTCCAACACTTGCATGAAAACGATCAAAGACGGCCTTCTCTTCTGCCCAACATCCAGGCAGAGCCCAGTTGCATTTTTTCACTCAGAAGATCATATTTCTGTTTCAGTAATTTGCATTTCAAGACGACGTACGCTCTACTGAGCTCCTTCCATGGTTCTACCCTCGTCTGCTCACGAAAGTAAGTGCCCTGTTTTTTGTGTCCTTTTGTGAGTGTAGCTCAAAAGTAACCGCGTTTTCTTGCTCGCATTCACCGCCACACCGGTTAGGGTACCATTTGAATATCTGATCGCCATCTTAAGTTGACGGCCTCAATTGGCCGTATCCTTCGTCACCAAGTTCTCTTTTGCTGGAAATATAGAAAAGAAAGAAAGAAAAAAAACAGAAAACAGAGCTCTTGAGTCTGTGTGATAGACCCTTGATCAACCTTGACTCTTAAGCTGCCTTAGAAGTCGAGAGAGAATAAGAACAAGAAGGAACAATACTATTTTCATCATAACCTTTTGTATCTTACAATTCCTGCTATATAGCTACTGACCACAACAACCTTTACCAATCACAACTAACTAACAACTTTTACAACTAATACAATCTTATTCACTAATATGATGACACTTGGCACCATCTCAATTGTCATACAACAACCATTTATTCCCAGATTCCTATCACTGTGTGGTTGTGAAGGTGTGACGAGTCTTCGATCTGAATTTTGTTTTTGTATTCCTCTGTATATCATATGGATCGTGTCCCAGACATTATTGTTAGCGTCCCTCTCTACATTCGGAACACGAAGGGTAACTGTATACTCTGCTTGCAATTTTTTTTTTTTTGCCTTTTATATGGAAAATATGTTGGAAGACTACATTTTTGTATCACATTAGTGCATAATCTGATGTTTAATGAATTTATCTTTTCGATTGATGACTATATGAATCGTTTGCCATATCATGAGTACAATGAGTTACAAAAATACAACTCAATGTAGAAGAGGCCATGGGACAAGTGGGCATCCAAAACAACACTTAGTATATAAACTTATAAATGATGTTGTGTTGAAATTAGAACTGATTAATTAGAAATTAATCTATCAAGAACTCAGCTCTTCAAAAGTCTAGGCATTGAAGAAAGTAGCAGCAGGGACCATCAAACTGATTTATCTCCGATTGTCTGAAACCAGAAACCATATTCGCCATTGTTGATCAAGTTTGCTTCTTCTTTTAAAGATTAAAAATTAAAATAAATTAAAGAAAAAACCCAAAAATTAAGAATCGAAATGTTACGAACGCGATTCCGTGAAACATGGACAAAAAGAGAAAACCCCGATGTGCCTAGCGTGTTCAGAGGTGCATTTTTCAATTTCTGAAAAAACAAAACCCTAAAAACAGAGGACGTGAGATTAGTGACAGAGAACGAAAGGCCGCCATTGCTGATGAAATGAAGAAATCGCACACCCTTGAATTGGAATTTCTCAGCTAAGCTTGACGCTTTAGCTGCTGGTTCTTCTTCTGGAAGCCAAAGATGTGAGCTTTGCCACGTGTCATGCTTTTGTTGGTGGGTACCACCAGCCGTAATGATCTCCCACATCCACACTAGCCCAATATCAGGAGAGATTTTTCAGGATTTAGGGTCTCCAATATCAGAACCTTCAACTTCTTCCATATAAAGTGTAATCATTGCATCTTCTGTTTTCTAATGTCAAAGATGCTGCGAGGACTCGTCTGTCGAATGAAAGATGCAAATGCTAGGAAACTTAATGTTCGAAGAAGTGACTGGTATAAATATACTCAGAGACGGCCTTCTCCATGCCCGACATACCGGCAGCGCCCAGTTGCATTTTTTCACTCACAAGGTCATATTTCTGGTTCAATAATTGCATTTGAAGACGACGTCCACTCTACAGAGCTCCTTCAGATCAGCCAAACCAATGTTTCTTACTAAATGCAAACCAGAGCTCGACACACTATTGTTAGAGCAACTTCAGCGTGGGAGCCCTCTCCCCAGGCTATTCACTATTCAATCCACCTAGTGAACAGTAACTGCCCTTAATGAACAGTAATCGTCTTTTGCATCTCTACCGTTACACTTCAATAGCCTTGGCAATAGGCAATAAAATATTAGTATTTTTTTATTTATAAAATAATACAAAATAATTTTAATTGTAATTTCGGATAAGATTTTTAATCGTTCTCGTTGCGTCACGTGTCATAATCCGAAGTATTATTAAATAATACAAAATAATTTTAATTGTAATTTCGGATAAGATTTTTAATCGTTCTCGTTGCACCACGTGTCATTATCCGAAGTATTATTAAATAATACAAAATAATTTTATTTGTAATTTTTGATAAGATATTTAATCGTTCTCATTGCGCCACGTGTCATTATCCGAAGTATTAATAAATAATACAAAATAATTTTATTTGTAATTTCGGATAAGATTTTTAATCGTTCTTGTTGCGTCACGTGTCATTATCCGAAGTATTATTAAATAATACAAAATAATTTTATTTGTAATTTCGGATAAGATTTTTAATCGTTCTCGTTGCGTTACTTGTCATAAAATCCGAAAAGACAATTATTGGGGATGGATTTCCGATAAAATTTTTAATCGTACTCGTTGCGCCACGTGTTATTATCTGAAAATACAATTATTGGTGATGGATTTCTCATAAGATTATTAACCAATCACGTTGCGCCACGTATCATAATCTGCTTACAATTTTTAAGGATAGATTTCCATCAGATTTTTATCGAATGACGGTATGCCACGTGGCATTATCTACAACCTAATCATTTCTAAATCCTCCATATAATTCACCATCCATCCTCACAAATCTCACAACAATTTTCTCAAGATCTCTATCATTATTCATAGTTTCTGCTTCATTCTTCACAAAAATCTCTATCATTATTCATAATTTCTGCTTCTTTCTTATAATGTCTTCTTCTGCCTCAAGGATGATGTGGGAACTCAATCAGGAAGAGGAAGAATTGTTTAACCAATCAGAAGGAATGTTCAATCTCCAGGTGACAAAAAATGAGAGGGAAGAGGATGAGGAGCGTAGAATGAGAGATGATGAAGCAAGAATGGGCAGAGTCATTTTGTTGGAACATCTTTAAGAAGAGACCAATTCATACCTGCATCTGTAGTCATTTTGTTGAAAAAAAAATGGATTGAAACTTTGAGAGAAAGAAAGGAATGTGATTGAAAGTGGTTGAGAAAATATGAAATTGTGGTGTAAGGTAGATGATAATGAGAAGGTATTTATAGAAAAGTATAACAATTTTTTTCGAATTTTTTACAATTTTTTACAATTTAAAAAAAAAAATTATTCAACTAATTAATCTCTGCCGTTGGATATAAAAAAAATTTGAATTCCAACACTCCAGATTGTGCCACGTGTCACAACGGTAAATTTTCTTAATTTTAAAACTATTTTTTCTTTTATTTATTTATTTATTTATAAAGCATATTAATATTGACCGTTGATCTCAGATCGAACAGTGGATATTAAATAAGATTTTTTTTTTTTTTTTACCGTTGAGATCGAATGGTCCAAGTTAAAGAGCTGTTGAGATCGAACGGACCGTAGGAAGCCACGTGGCTTCCCAACGGTAACATTTGAATCTGAAAAAGTGGGTTGATTTTTCTGAAAATGTGTCGGCGACGCGCCCCCACTTGCGAGTGGGGTGCACGCGCCTAACAGAAAAAAAATAAAAAAATGCCTAACGCCAGGCTGACATTAGCCCTGGTGTCACATCCACTCGGGCTAGCAATTCTTCACAGGCCCGGAGCTTGGGCCTCTACCTCCACTCGGGCTCGTTCACGCTGGAGCCGATCCACAGGGCCGCAGGCCCTTTTCTCTGGGCTGTCCCCTGAGCAATCCACCACGGTGGAGTTGCTCTTATAGCCAGATTTGTCAGTTCCCGACACCAAATCTCGTTCTGGTTCTTCTTCATCACTGAGGTATTCATCGGGTGGAAGTTCAAGATTGAACAATCTTCTTCGAGGCTTCTTCACTCTGGAATCCAAAGATTCGTGGTCCTTCATCCCTACTCTACTTTGGCTGGGGACACCACTGTTTCGCAGGGTTTTTCCAATAGAATCGCAAGGAGGTTGGCTGATACAAGTACTCGATGTAGATTGTCTACCATAACTGGAATCCACCAATGGTAAATTAGAAATATGCCAACTCTTTCTGTCGTCTCCAGTCTGAAAGCCGGATGATGAGAAAGTTGATTGTGATATCCCTGCTACTTTTTTATGTTTGAGAAGCTCCTTGCTTTTGATCTAGTTCATCAGGTCCTTTTGCCCTTCGTAAAGACTGTTGGAGTAAATGTAAAAGACGATGGAGTTCATTGAGTTGAATAAGAAATCACAGACAAAGGCAAGGGCATTATACTACTGGCTAACGAATTTGAGCACTCAAAGTTCCACACTTTCTTACCAATGTAAAACCGTTATTCAATCTTTCTAAATACTAAGATAAGATCTATGACCATTACCACACTTTAGAACTCAACAGATATAGGTTCTAGAATATACACCAAAATTGTCTCATGCTTTAGAATAGTTTGCCTCAATTGCTCCTTATCGCGTTCGTGAAATCCATCAATAACTAGTCCTGTCAAGAACACTTCGTATTGTTGCCCATTCTTCAAGTTTGTGTTCTCGTGGAGTAGGGACCAGCTCCCATGGACGACATTGCTGCTTAGATTCTGTATGGAACAATATCCCGGGAAGTACATCTTCGACTGCACTTCAGTTCCCATTCCTGCAATTAACCCGATAAGCATTAGCAAAATTCAACTCAGATATAGTGAGAATTCAACTTAGCCTCAGTACTGTCAACACAATCAGCAGAACCACATCATCAGACTGCACACTGAAACTCAACGCAACTCACTAGTTTCGAAATCTTTACTCACCAGACAGAGTAAATCAGCAAGAACCCGCTAAATGCCTAGCTTTTAACACATAGTTTCAAAGTTGCATTTCATTTTCTAGTGATTATCGTTAATCCTAGCTCCACATAAGCACATTTCAACCCAATGTTCCTTTCCTGTCCATGAATTGTATGATTCCTCATCCAGAATCAGATTGCCTTGTCCTCCCAAGGCGTTCAATTCCTCCAAAACATTGAATTCTTTTTTTAACACGCTATATTCTACAGTAGTTTTCTCTATGAAAGAGAAAGTCCGTACCATAGTTGTAATTACATTTTTACTGTTTTACTTTTTTTTACTCTGGTTGAAATTAGTCCATAATAGTATAGAGCAATCTCCGTATCAGCAAACTAACAAGAAGTCTCAGAGTTTTGTAAGTACCAAACAGATTGCTATAGAAATAAACGGATTTGAAAATTAGATTAGATTTTTCATTTTTTGGCAAACGAAAAGAGTGACTTGCCCTGATTAAAAGGAAGTTTAATTAGGTCTTTTTTTTTTTAAGAAGAAGATTATGATATTTCATTCATTGATAATAGAGCATTACAAATACATATCATGAAGAACTTGGCCCCAATACAGTCCAACTCATAAAATAAGGAAAAAAATATAACAAGTAAAAGTAATACCCCAAACCTAAACTATGGTAGAAGTTACTTGACGAAGCTCATCAGTTTGTTCTTCGGGTTCCGTTGCGAATCGTCGGATGATCATGTTCAGATGCTCGTTCAATTTTCCAAATGTATGAACAACTAATGCAATTGCATTTTCATACAATGTTTTGAGGTACTAGAAGGCGTAGTCATTTCGTACAACCTTTACAAACCAAACAATCCAGAGCAATCCGGCTACGCCCTAAAACTGGCACAAGGATCACCACTTCTATAATCAAGGCAAGAGTTCCAAAGAGGAGGCTAATCTTATTGATGATTGATTTTGCAAAACACGAATTAGGGCCTTTAGAGCAAATTAGTGATTTGCCATAAGTGAGTATGGCAACGATAAGAGACACCATAGTCAGGTAGTTTGTATCGAACAGAGACTCATTTATTGATAATAGAGCATTACAAATACATATCATGAAGAACTCGGCCCCATTATAGTCCAACTCATAAAATAAGGAAAAAAATTGGTAATAGAGCATTATAAATACATATCTTGAAGAACTTGACCCCAACATAGTCCAACTCATAAAATAAGGGAAAAAATAACAAGTAAAAGTAATACCCCAAACCTAAACCTAAACCATGGTAGAAGTTACTTAAGGAAGCTCATCGGTTTGTTCTTTGGGTTCCGTTGTGAATCGTCGGGTGATCATGTTTAGATGCTCTTTCAATTTGCCAAATGTATGAACAACTGATGCAACTGCACTTTTATACAACGCTTCAAGGTATTTGCAGACGTACTTAGCTACAACACTCACAAACCAAACAACCCAAAAGAATAGTGCAGCTAACCCTAAACCTGGCACAAGGATCACCACTTCTAAAATCAAGGCAAGAGTTCCAAAGAGGAGGCTAATCTTGTTGATGATTGATTCTGGCAAACACGAATTAGGGCCTCTAAAGCCAATTAGTGATCCACCATAAGCGAGTATGGCAATGATAAGAGACACCATAGTCGGGTAGTTTGTATCGAACAGAGACTCATTTTTAGCTCCTTGCTTCAGTTGGATGAAGATGTCGAGCATGGTGATGAGGGAAGAGATATATTTATGCAATACCATTGTAGAACGTTCTTCGTCGCTTGTGCTGTTATATATAGAGTTCAAGAGAAAATTAAATGGAATTGGAATATCTAGAAATTAATCAAGTCAATATATCAATTGAAATCAACTAAGTACTCAGGCAATAGTAAGTTGTAATAGGGTACCTATCTAGCTGCTATTTTCTTAAATGATTGTTATAACGAATTGATCTAGACATTCGACGCTCTTAATTGTGAAAAAAAAAAGCCTAGACTTATCATCAAGAGGTGAGTTCTTGATAAATTAACCGCTAATCAATCAGTTATTTTCTTCATTTTTAGGTTAGATACGAGGGAATGGAATCTTGGAACCCACCCTCTCTCACTAATTGGGGTAGTATCCCCCCATAACTTAATAAGCTATTTCGGTACGTACAACGCATGAACCAATTTCATTTCCAACACAACATCGTTTATAACAAGTTAAGTGTTGTTTTGGATGCCCATTTCCCCATGGCCTCATCGCACAATAATATGGATTTATCGTTATTCAATCAAGTCGGGCTACATCCACTGCGTATATATGACATAAATATGTGCCATTAAATGTGATATCCTAATATTTTCTCCGAATAAAAGGCGAGGAAAAAAAGAAGGGGAAGCAGAGTGTACGCTTACCCTTCCAGTTCCGAAGGCGGGACATCCATCTATGTATATATTGTAGGAGTTTTGAGACCCCTCTTGTTCTTCATCGGGCAACAGTGATTTTTCACTAGTCTTTATATAAGCTTATTCCTTCTTCTTAGTAATTAGAACTTAGACCATTTGAAATGAGGATTGAGGTTTGGGCCACTAATTGTGTGGATTAGGCTTGATGATTATACTATAATATTAATATAAATTAATATTAATTAATCAAGAGGTGTCTAAAGAGGTATTAAGTTTTAATTTCGAATTAAGTTTTTAATTAAATTAATTAAAAACGTTTTGATTAATAGACACTACTCTTTGGAAAGAGTTGTATAGTTTCAGATACATCTAAAAGGTGTTTGAAGAGGTATGAAAGAGTCTATATAACTGAAATCCTCAGTTCCATCAAAAATCATCTTTTTTTCCTCCTTGTCTTCCGTACAAAATTTCCAGAGAGTAAACACACAAAGCAATTCGCTAGAGTTCTATAATCCAATGTGGGTTGTAGAAGTAGGTAGTTGTATCCTTGTCAAACAGACGTTGTAGAACCACAAGCACATGAGTGGGACATAAATACTGTTCGAAGGACATAGTGTTTGCGCTAGCCTCTACCTTCAATTCATTCAAGTTAATATCATTTTAATTTTTGTAATTATTGTGTAATTGCATTTTGTATTACAAGTATTTTTAAATAATAAAGTATAAGTATTTTGGTTCTGTATTTCTGTTATTTTATTGTTTCTAAATTGTTCTCCAACATATATGACACTTCTGTACAGAGGAAAACAAACACAAAATCCAGATCGTCAGATCGAAAACTCGTCACACCTTCACACAGACGCAAGAGCTCTGTTTTCTCTTCCTGAAAAAGAAGAGCTCTGTTTTCTTTTTTTATAATTTCCAGCGAAAGAGAACTCCAAAACAGAAATTAGAGACGAAGAAGATGGTCAATAGAGGCCGTCAGGCTTAAGACAGTACTTAAGATGGCAGGCAGATATTCAAATGCTACCGTAACCGGTCCAGCAGTTAATGCGAACAAAAAAAACCGGTTAGTTTTGAGCTACTCACAAAATGAAAGCACAGAAAAAAAACAACACTTACTTTTATGAGCACACAACGGAAGGAGCTCAGGACAGTGTGACTCGCTTGAAATGCAAATTACTGGACTTACATAAATCCCACCCTCAAATTATTTTGTGAGTCAATAAATCACAGTATGACTTACACTGCACATAAATCCCAAATATCCCAAATAGGACTATTTTGTGAGTCATTATCCCAGATACAGGTAAAGCCCAGATAATGACTTTACATAAGTCACAAAATAATGACTTACATAATCCTTGAAACACACTGTTGAAGATTGGTGGGTCCAGATTTCCACCCAAAACATCCATGATGTCAATCACATTGAAGCAAAGTTTGTACATAGATAATGAGCAAAGCCCATGAACAATTCCAAATAATGTATCTGGATTAATTTTAAACATCCATGATGTCAATCACAAAATAATTTGAGGGTGGGATTTATGTAAGTCCAGTGTGAAAATGCACACTTCTGAGAAAGATACAGGTAAAGCCAAATATATAAAGAACCATTGCGCACTGCGCAGTGCAAGCCCTGCCCTGAAGCTCTACAAGTATAATCCAGAGACGGCTTTTTGATCCAGTAATTTGCATTTCAAGCGACTCACACTGTCCAGAGCTCCTTCCATTGTTCTACCGTTGTGTGCTCATAAAAGTAAGTGCTGTTTTTTTTTTTTTTTTTTTTTTTTTTTTTTTGTGCTTTCATTTTGTGAGTAGCTCAAAACTAACCGGCTTTTTTTGCTCACATTAACCGCCGGACCGGTTACAGTAGCATTTGAATATATGCCTGCCATCTTAAGTACTGTCTTAAGCTTGACGGCCTCTATTGATCATCTTCTTCGTCTCTAATTTCTGTTTTGGAGTTCTCTTTCGCTGGAAATTAAAAAAAGAAAACAGAGCTCTTGTTTTTCAGGAAGAGAAAACAGAGCTCTTGCGTCTGTGTGAAGGTGTGACGAGTTTTCGATCTGACGATCTGGATTTTGTGTTTGTTTTCCTCTGTACAGAAGTGTCATATATACACAGATGGATCTCCCGCGTTCGGAACTGGAAGGGTAAGCATACACTCTTCTTCCCCTTTTTTTTTTCCTCGCCTTTTATTCGGAGAAAATGTTAGGATATCACATTTAATGGCACATATTTACGCAGTGGATGTAGCCCGACTTGATTGAATAACGATAAATCCATATTATTGTGCGATGAGGCCATGGGGAAGTGGGCATCCAAAACAACACTTGTTATAAACGATGTTGTGTTGGAAATGAAATTGGTTCATGCGTTGTACGTACCGAAATAGCTTATTAAATTATGGGGGGGGGGGATACTACCCCAATTAGTGAGAGAGGGTGGGTTCCAAGATTCCATTCCCTCGTATCTAACCTAAAAATGAAGAAAATAACTGATTGATTAGCGGTTAATTTATCAAGAACTCACCTCTCGATAAGTCTAGGCATTTTTTTTTTCACAATTAAGAGCGTCGAATGTCTAGATCGATTCGTTGTAACAATCATTTAAGAAAATAGCAGCTAGATAGGTACCCTGTTACAACTTACTATTGCTTGAGTACTTAGTTGATTTCAGTTGATATATTGACTTGATTAATTTCTAGATATTCCAATTCCATTTAATTTTCTCTTTAACTCTATATATAACAGCACAAGCGACGAAGAACGTTCTACAATGGTATTGCATAAATATATCTCTTCCCTCATCACCATGCTAGGCATCTTCATCCAACTGAAGCAGGGAGCCAAAAATAAGTCTCTGTTCGATACAAACTACCCGACTATGATGTCTCTTATCGTTGCCATACTCGCGTATGGCGGATCACTAATTGGCTTTGGAGGCCCTAATTCGTGTTTGGCGGAATCAATCATCAATAAGATTAGCCTCCTCTTTGGAACTCTTGCCTTGGTTTTAGAAGTGGTGATCCTTGTGCCAGTTTTAGGGCTAGTAGCCGGATTGGTCTGGGTTGTTTGGTTTGTGAAAGTTGTACGAAATGACTACGCCTTCGAGTACCTCAAAACGTCGTATGAAAATGCAATTGCATTTGTTGTTCATACATTTGGCAAATTGAAAGATCATCTGAACATGATCATCCGACATTTCGCAACGGAACCCGAAGAACAAACTGATGAGCTTCCTCAAGTAACCATGGTTTAGGTTTGGGGTATTTCTTTCACTCGTTATTTTTTTTTCCTTATTTTGTTGAGTTGGACTATATTGAACTCAGCATATGAATAGTTAAGTGCGAAGTGGTGTTATGTGAAAGAAAATTCAAGCAACCACATCCTGATTGATTAGCTCTTTCATGCACGACTGCATTTTATGCTCCGTTTTGCTGTCTCATTTCATGTGCTGCTCTTTCTTTCTAGCTCCATGTGGAGTGTATTACTATGAAACTTATTGAGTTAAATAGATAGTGTTAAAGTATTGCTATGTAAATTTATATGAATTGATTTTAGTTTTGTCTACTTTTTTAATCAGGGCAAGTCACTCTCTTTGTTTGCCAAAAAAGAAAAGAAATTTCTAATCTAATTTTCAAATCCTTGGCCAACTTGTGGTCAACATTACTGATCAACGAAGAGCCCTTTCAATCAGGCATTAGAAAGTGAACCAATAAATTAACTAGATTGGTTAAAAGTGAACCAACATGTGGATGGTAATGCTAAATTGGAGATGACGGTGTCCATGTTCTGTCGAATGAGGAGATAAGCTTAGAGGAAGGGCAGAGAGGAACGGAGTCTGGGTTTTGAGTGAAGGGGAAAAGCAGTGTCTGTATCACACTTTGGCGTGGGAGGTTATTGGCCACGAAACGATATACAAAGGGTTGTCATGCCATCCACTGTGGAAGGGAGGGAAAAAAACAATTTTGTGCTAAATTTTATCACCTACGTCCCATTTCACTTTCATCTCTTTTCAATTAAAAACGGGTTTAGTATCTCTTCTTTGGTGAGGAAAATTTTAAACTTTGGTCATTGGATCACATGATTGTGAACTCACCAGTGTCTAAATTTTTTTTGATATGGTTGATATTTCCGCAGAAATATCCAAAAAATTCGAAAAAAGATATGGAAAACTAGCTAACTCAAATTGTAGTTGTTGGTTCGACTTTTACCATTAAAAAGTCAAATGATTTAGAAATCGAACCAAACTTTTAGTGGCGGTTTTGGTTACGGGTGAGCATGGTTCGGTTTGTTTCAATTTGACACAAAAAAAATATAACGAAACTAATTACCATTTAATAGTTGGTTTGATTTTTTATCAATACCACCATTGAAATCGAACCAAATCATTGTTAATCGGTTTGATTTGGTTGGTTTATGCCTAGTCCAACACAAATATTAAAAAAGGGTTCAACATTTTAGAGTTTTAATTTTTTAAGCATCCACACATCTTTCACATTCCAATTCAATCAAAAGATTAAGTTTTCCGATACATAAATATTTATCAAGTCAAATAAAACTATGTTTTAGTTTAAAAAATCTCAGACTACCAAACGACTTATCTAAACTACATATTAAAAGAACTCTCTTTGTCAACTAAAATAGAGTGAAAATACTATTTAGTCTTTTATCACAACAACAAAATTAAGAGCAGTAATGTAATTTTACAAAACAAAATTTTGCTATTTTTTGTTTGAGCCTCACCTACATGTAATTTAACATCTCTAATTTGATTTTGTTTAAAAAAATAAAAAAAATAAAAAAAATAAAAAAAATAAAAAAAAACACCTCTCTTCTTCCATCTCCACTCTCGCGTTCTCTTTCACTCTCTTATTCTCTCCAAATTTAATAACAAAAATAAAAAATTTGGCACACATTTTGTTAGCATAAAAGGAATTGGATCCCATCCGGATCCATTTTGTGAGGATCCTAGGGATCCCCACATCTTAGCTATTTATCGTGTATTGTATGGTCAGAAATTATATGATTTTTTTATATTTAAAATTAAACACAAATAGTATTTGACGAAAACTGATCACATGATTTATGATTAACGGCTAGGATGTGGAGATCCTTAGGATCCCCACAAAGTGATCTTGAGGATCCTCTTCAAGCATAAATTACATACAAATGTCTATTTGTAAATAGTCATTAAGCTTATATTATGCTGTGACTTAAAATACACATAAATCTCTAAAGAGTTTTTATCATAAATAGTTCATGAGATTGATCTATCCCATCAAGATGGTCTATAAAATTGAAAATCGATCAATGTGGTTCCTGAAAATGGGTCTCGCACATCAATGTGATCATTTCATCACAATTCTGTCAAAAAATATATTAGGTGCTAATATGACACATACCACAAGTCTATTTAAATATTGCCATGTAAATTAAAATAATTAAAAAAACTATTTATATTTAAATATTAACAAAATTATTTTTGTATAATTAAAAACAAAAAATAAAAGAGGTTTTTGTTGCAACCCTTCTACCAATAGCTCCTCCGTCGCAATTTCGCACCGTCCCTCCCTTCAATATAAACCCCACATCCTGAACCACTCCAAAATACCAAAACCTTCAAATTCTTCCATATAAAAGTCTACTAATTGTCGATAATTACTTTCAAATTCCAAACCGCAATCCCTCCTCCATTTGATGATTCTGGACAATCTGGAGAGTGGGTTCAAGGATTTGGGTTTGTATTTTCAAGTAATACTTTTCTGGAGTATAGATTCAGTGATTTGTGAACACTCCTCCTTGGTTCAAATTGCACGTCTCAATTCTGGAAATCGGGTTAAGGAATTGGGAGTTTCAAAGTTTTATAGAGTTGTTCTGATATCTTCAATACTTGAGGTTGATTTTTGCACCCATTTTTCTCTGAACGTCGTTCAGTTTACGTGCGCCTCCGGCATCTCAATTCGGTGAAAGTCTAAACTCATGTAGAGGATACAATTACATCAATTCGCCTCTGCATTTCATCAAAAGCAAAAGAGTCATAAGACATAATGTACACATTCTTGTTCGGAACTCATGAATAATATCTGCCTCTTGTTTGGAAATTGGAACTCTTGCTTCGATTGTATTAGTTCACTATTACCTGACTATTGTATACAATTAAGTGCAGTTGCTAAATTCCTTTTTGGCATTTCGTTCTAAATTCCAATTCTTTGTTTTGACTTTTGAGCCTGTGAAATCAAAAATAAAAGTTTTTCTTCAAACTAATACCACAGAAACCTTCGAATTCTCTCCCATTTCATTCGGTTGAAGAATACAATAATCTCACATTAAAATTAGAATTGACAAATTTCAGTTTAATATCGATTAGTTCCACTTCTAATTATACCGATGAATTTTTGTAATAAAACTCAAACATTTGTCTCGTTGTGCAGATAGTACAATGCAAGTCCACCATATAAACTCATATTTTTTAAATCTTGACACATTTTTAACGTCGTGGATTACTTTCCCTTGGGTATAAATCACTACACACCTCACTTGAAGCTTTACATATAGGAGCTTCCTTCGTGTGAGTTTACAATGAGGATTACTTGACTAATCATTTTTTGTTGGTCGGTTAAAGGATGCCATTATCACTGCGCTAGTTTATTGTCTACGGTAATAATATTCCCACGCCACGACCACTCCAAAAGAAAATGACACTCTCCGTGGCAGCGATGTCTACATCTGGTGTTTTCTAAAGTCAAAGTTGCTTGGAGGACTCGTTGGTCGAAGGAAAGCCGGAATTAACGCTTTAATACAGATCTTTTTATTTTGAGCCAAAAAAAAAAAAAAAAGCTTTAATCCTCTTTTTACATCACAACTTCACTTTTTTTCACTTAAATTATGGCCCGTCAAGAACTTCATCCTCCACAACTGGTCGCTTTCTATCCCACAGGGCAACTTCAAGCCGGAAAACTAGTCGCCTTCTTCTGTTCGACAAGAACCCATCCCACACCAAGCCAGTCGCTTTCTTCTGTTCGACAAGAACCCATCCCACACCAAGCCGGAAAACTAGTCGCTTTCTATCTTTGTTTTGCATGTTCGAAGATGTAAGCTGAGCGCCGCTTCCTATTCCTACACCGGTATAAATATACTCAGAGACGGCCTTCTCTTCTGCCCAACATCGCGGCAGCGCCCAGTTGCATTTTTTCCCTCACAAGTTCATATTTCTGGTTCAATAATTGCATTTGAAGACGACGTCCACTCTACACAGCTCCTTCCATTCTTCAACCCTTGGCCGCTCACAAAAGTAAGTGCCTTTGTTTTCTGCTTTCATTTTTTGAGAGTAGCTCAAATCGCACTCACCGCCGGACCATTTGAATATCTGCTTGCCATCTTAAGTACTCTCTTAAGCTTGACAGCCGCAATTGGCGATATTGTTTTTCGCAAATCAGATTTGGAGTACTCTTTTGCCGGAATTTAAACAAAACAAAACGAAAAACAGAGCTCTCTGTTTTTCGGTAAGAGAAAACAGAGCTCTTGCGTCTTTGTGTGTGTGTGAAGGTGTGACGAGCCTTCGGTCTGAATTTTGTTTTTGTATTGCACTGTACAGAAGTGTCATATATACACAGATGGATCGTGTTCCAAACATTGCTGTTAGCGTCCCAGTACGTTGGGAACTGGAAGGGTAAGTGTATCCTCAGCTTGGTTTTTTTTTTTTTTTGTTGCCTTTTATTTGGGAAGAATGATAGGGAGACCAAAAAGAATTGATTAATTAGCAATTGATCTATAGAACTGATAAGTCTCTCTAAGCTCTTTTTTTTTTTTTTTTTTTTTTTTTGGTTCTTTAGATATACGTACTTGAAATTCCTATTTTTCAAACAAAAACCCATTCAATTTTAAACATTCAAATAAAACTCAAATTTCAAATAAACAGCCATGTAGATAAATATATAACCAATTATCACAACACATTTAATACTTATGCCTAAAATCCTAATTTTTTCAATAAATATTATTACTCATCCTAATTATGATGAGCAATTAAATCCATATCAATAATTTACCTTTCTTGTATCATAAATATTAGTAACATATATAAATTAATTTACCTTTCTTGTATCATAAATATTAGTAACATATATAAATTAATTTACCATATTCAAAACAAAAAAAAAATAGTAGACATATCTCGTATTGAAAAAGATAATATTTTTTTAATCATGTAATTACCTACAAATAAATTAATTTACCTACTGATATAAAATATTATGGGTTTTTTTTATTCACACCCCATAATTTGTTGAAACCACCCCACAATTAAATTTTCTCCCTACAATTTGAACTTTACCCTTCCTTTTGTTGAATTCACCCCAGCTCCCAAATACAAAAAATCTCACACAGTCACCCACCCACCACCACCCTTCTCCGGTGATTCCATTCAGCCTAGCCAAAACACAAAATTGAAATTTCGTCGCAACATCCAACCAGTCTATCATAGAAACGATGGAAAGGCGTTTTGAACAGTTTTCTGGGCTGCATTTTCATCCATAATCGCAGTGGCCCAACGCATGTATGATCATTCCCCTTGATCCTATGTCAAATGCCAAACAAAAGCATAACTATGAAAGAAAGAAAATTAAGATAGAATAGAGTCATAATTATACTAATTTACCTAAGTTTAAATTAATTTACATATTCCAAAAAAAAAATAGTGATATTAGATATTGTTTGAATGTTGTGGTTTGTGCATGTAGGTAATTAAATAAACTTGCAATCTACTGCACATAAATCATGTAGGTAAATTAGACAATTTTCGAAGTAAATTAGACCCTTTAAATTTTGGTTTGATGAAATAGGTAAATTAGACTATTTTGTAGGTAAAAATTACGGTACATATAGCTTTGTTTTGGTGCATTAAGGATTGGAGTATATATACAATAGCCGAAGCTGTTTTAGGTTTAGTGCTACACTGGTAGGTAAATTAACTTGTATATTTAATGCACAAAGTCAAGAAATTGGTATTATTATTTTTCAATCGGCACCTTATAACAATTTGAAAGTTAAACCTTGAATACAATGAATGGCATGAAATATTTGGTAAAATAAATATAATAATTAAATGGATATAAAAGGTCCAAAAACTCTATCCAAGTATTAATATGGGTAGTTTAGGTATTTGAAAAATACACAATATGAAAAGTCAAATTTAATTAAAAAATTTGCTTAGTTGGAGTCTAGTCAATGGACTTTGATCAAGAAAACAAAAGGAAATGGGTTCTAGTTAAGGAAAATATAGTTTCAAGGGGGTAATGTCAAATTTTCAATTTTTTTTTTTTGACAAATTAAGAGCGTCGAATGTCTAAATCAATCTGTTATTAACAAACATTAAAGAAAATGGCAGTTGGCTTAGCTAGGTACCCTGTTATAACTTCCTTACGTACTGAATTAATTGATTTCAAATGATATATTAGCGTGATTAATTTTTAGATATCATACATTCTCATTCTTCTTATTAGTTAGAGTAATACTAGGAAGACCAGATATTTATACCACACGAGTCACTTTTCATATTAGATTGTATAAAAATATTGTATTCCTATCATTTTTCAATTAGTTAAGATTACTATATATATTTCATTAATGCAATTCCATTTAATTTTCTTGTTAACTATATATGTATAACAGCACAAGGGAAGAATTTTCTACAAAAGTATTACATAATTTCAAAGTTGCATTTCATTTTCTAGTGATTATCGTTAATC